>NC_081412.1:713503655-713858655 GCF_030272615.1 Cryptomeria japonica
CCAAGACACGATAATGATTGAAGGTTAAGTGATTCAAAGTATTCTCCAGTCGACCACGCAAGGCGTTCCTACAATCAGCAAGAACCTAGTGGTTTGGATTACGAATCCTGTCAAAGATCAAGTCTCACACTATGTCCTTCAAATTAACACACTACTTTGATTGAGCATGATTCAAGTAAATTTAACAACCATGAAGATAACCAAGAAAGTTGCAACAAAACACCATAACTTCAATATTTCATTGATTTCAAAGTCATCATGTACAACAATTTCTTGAATTCCTCTCCTCAAACTCAATCTTGCTACAAAAGTAAAATTGCTTCTAATTTTAATCTCTTTAATCTCTCAACTATCTCTATTCTCTATTACTCTAGTTACAAATGAAATGAAAAATGAGGGTATAAATAGCATCCTCAATTACAATGAATGGTCCAGATTGAAAGTAGATCAACGGTCAAGATCATGACACCTAAACCCTAATTAGGGTTTGTTACAAATGGCCTCCTTTTTACTGAACAATATTAAATGCATAGCCAAATATTAAATTTGGCACAAAAACCTAGGAGACATAAACCAATGACAAATAAGATGCCATGTCATCTATAACAACCTATCATCTAGAATCTTATTCCTTTTCCAATTCTCCTTTTTAGCATATGCAATGAATCTTGATACGATTCCTTCGATCTCTGCAATTGGAATCTCGGGAAGATTCTTCATACTTTCTTCCAAATGGATGACTTGATCGAATGCATCTAGAAGAGCTGCGTCCCATGAAGATTCAAGTTCCTTTGTTCTTTCAATCAGGAGCATAGTGGCAAACATCTGATCATATTGCTCATCTGTAACATTAGCGTCCTTGCAAAAGATGACCTTAATTCTATCCTCTAATTCCTGCATATCCACATCTGTCTCGACTTCGATCCTTCTGCCAAGAATGGTACGAAGTACCTCAAATACTCTGTCCTGGATAGGATTGATCACCTCCTCAATTTGGCTACATCTAGTGCTGATGTCCTCAAAGAAAACACTCTTCATATGGAGTAAGGTTGACCACTGAAGCAAACTGTGAGGTCCTCCATCCATGATCTTTTCTTGCGCTAAGACCTTCCTTGATGTGTGTCTAATTACTTTCAAGACAGGAATGATAACATCTTTGGTATGGGCAAATGCGGCTACTGTTATCATCAAATTGTGGATTATCTCAAGAACCTGGATAGCTTGATGAATAATCTTCATCATCCTTGTTACAAATTCTATGGCCACTGTATGAGATTTATCCATCCAAGTACTTGTACGCTGGACCATATTCCTGAATCTTTCTGCCTCATTGATTGATTGAAGTGGAAGTGCCTGCACTGGTGATCTAGCTGGATCCTGACGTCCCAAAGGTTCATTGATGTGACTGAAATATGTCCTCCATGCACCGACCTCTCCCTCAAGCTTTCTATTCTTCTCCATTTCTTCTCTAAGCTTGTCTTTCAATGCTTCAAATGAATTGGTGGCATCATCCAATGTCTGCTCTGCTGTGGATGGTCCTAGCTCAAAAGTCTGTATATTATATTCCTCTGCTAGGATCTCACCTTCATATTTGTCTACTGCCGGTGTAGCTATCTGCAGTTTTCTGGATCCAGTCTCATCTCGAATCATCTTGGACATCTTGGTAGCCATTCTCTTCTCTGTTACTTCGTGAGAACGTCCAACAAGGCTCTCTAAATCAATTGCATTGTCCTCGTCCTCTACTACGATCACCTTGGTTAATCTTTCCTTCAACCAATCTGGGATAGCCGATCTTGTCTCTTGAACTTGAATTTCCTTATGTACTATTTCTTCTTGTCTGGGAGGAGATGTTATTTCATTGTCTTCTTTATCTTCATCAAACTCATAATCTTGGAGAGATCCATCTGGTGACCCTTGCTGTGCCTGTCCTTCCTCCTGCCTGTCGTTCTGTACCATCGACTCCATGGATTCTTCCACTTGAAGTGTCCTTTTCTCCTGTTGAGAAGATGTGCCGGATGAACGATCTCGGTTGGCCCCTTGCTTTCTCTTGGAAGACTCCTTCTTTTCTGATCTTTCTTTCCTCTTCGAACCTCTTGGATGGAGATTGCCCTCACTAGCACATCGAAGGTTACCTTCACCTAAATTTCTAGGATTAGGATTGCCTTCACTCACACTAGCTCCACCTTCGGCTGGTTTCTCTTCCAAAGTGAAAGTCATAGCTATGCCTTGCTCTCTCAACTTCTGATGCTGTACATCAACCCATCTGCGAGTACAAGACAAGACTGGAGCCATTAAAGCATCTAAATCCACGACCTCGGGCTCATTCCAATCTAACCTTATTGATTTGCTTTCTCGATCATAGGATGACTGGATATGTCTGCCACTGTCCTGAGCTTGGTCGGCCACTCTGTAAATCCTGCATTTCCTGATGAAATCCAAAGGCAATCTAGAATGCATTTTTCGTTTCACTTCAAGATCATCTAAGAGATTCATCATAAAATCTTCTATTTGGTACTCATGCTTAAACTTCCTACCGACTGTCTCCTCTAAATGTCCATGTGGATCAAAGCTTTCTCTCAAAGCAAAGGTTGAAAAAGAATACAAGGCTAACTCCTTCTCTGCGTCATCCATAGCTAAAGCATTAGGACATACCTCAACTGAATTACCCAAAATGATAGGTACTGGAACTCCATTCTGATGTCTATGTCTGAATGCCTTCGCATATGCTGCCAACTGTCTTGTTACTTCAAGTAACACAATTCTGTCTGTCGGATATCTTGGCAACATGTATGGAGGTAAAGGACATCCATGTACTCTAATATAAGTGAACTTGGGAAACTGAATAAACCAAGCACTGTACCTCTTGATTAAATCCTGTGCATCTTGAGATAATCTATTGTGAATCCCACCTTGCAACGTCCTTGTGATGTTCATCGTGAAAGTATCATTAACCAACTTATAGTTGCTCCCTGGCGGATGATGCAAGTAGGCATAGGAATCACAAGCTCTGACCTCGCCGGGTCCTCTTCCAATCACTCCTCTATGAGGTAGTCCTGCGTACTCAAAACTCCTGATCAAGGCATAGATGACGTATGAACTCATGTGGAAGGACTTGGTAGCCTTGAGTCTCCTCAACTGTACGTCTAAGCAATGGCTAATTATCCTAGCCCAATGTATCGTACCCTTTCCCTGAACAATCACCTGGATGAAGTAGAACATCCACTTCTCAAAGTAGAAGGCGTGAGGGGCTCCTGTAACTCGGTTGAGCATTGTAATCAAATCTCTGTACTCCTCCTGGAAATCAATCCTGTGCGGTGTGTTCGGGATCTTGCTCAGACGGGGACGGCTCTTAAGTAACCAGTTCTTATTAATTATGCTTAGACAAGCATCTGGATCATCTTCGTACATTGACCTGGCTCCTTCTATGCTCTTATATATCATGTCCCTGTGCTCTGGAAGATGGAAAGCTTCACTTATAGCTTCCTCTGAAAGGTACGCCAAAGTGTTTCCCTCATTGGACACGATCGTTCTGGACTGTGGATCATAGTGACGAGCACACTCGATCATCAACTCATGGCACTGAACAACTGGAGGAAAGCCGGCCGCCTTAATGATGCCACTCTCGATTATTCTCCGGGCGACAGGTGATGGCTTGCCAATGTAAGAGACCTCTCTAAACTTCTTCGTGCTGAAGTTGCCCAAGTTAGTATCTCCAATGTTGCTCCACTTCGACACGATCTTAGTCTCCACTTCTTCGGTCTTCTGATCTTCTTTCATGAGAGCTGAACGACTGGTGGATGCTCCCGCCTTCGGGGTCGCCATACCTACACAACATTTCATAATGAGAAACTAGATCTTGCAATAAATAACATAGATTAGAGAATATTTTAGGAAACCCCATGATAAGCCTTAGAGTTATCATTTCCTAAAAAAAACGATTGAGCTAGGAATTCAAAATTCGAAATTCAAAATTTAAGCTATGACGATCAACGTTCAAAATCAAAACAATAAAGCAAAATCGCCATAACTCAATAGAGAGCTAACTCTAGAATGCAAAATGAATAAAATTCGCCTAGGCAAAATCGATATTAGATGGCCTTCTACGTGATCTTCCAAACTAGCAATTTCGCCACCTTTGGTATGTCCTTAATGTGGTCTTCCAATATTTTCTTCAAGTTCGCACAATATGAAACTTTAAATTCGCACCACCTTGGATAATCTTGGCGCCACCTTGCTTGAAATGAAATTCGCACTTGAACACAATTTCGCACTTCTCCCTTTGTCTTCCAAATCGCATGTGAAATGGCAAAAAAAATGATAATGTGAAAATGAAGATTTTCACCCTCCTTTTATAAGCGCTTCTCACCACAATTACCTTAAGGCCGACTTGTATAAAAATAAGGCAATTTAAATGATTTTTAATAAATAAAAAGGCCGACTCTCATAAGCCAAGCGCTCCCTTTGATTTTTTTTAATTAATAAATAATTAATTAAATGCCTTTATTATTTAAATGAATAAATTTCGATTTTTTACAAGGCAAAATAATTAATTAATACCAAGCGCAATATTTAAATGCCATTGAATTTTCAAAACATATCGAATTTTAGCATTTAAAATGAATAAAAAAAATAACGTTTGTTTAGCGCCAAAAATGGAAAAGTGAGAGGATTCAAACCTCATCGCCCTGGTCCCTGACTGAGGGACAGGAGCGATCCATCACTTTGTCCATGATCCTTGCATTTTTGACGTCCAAGGTTTCCATCTTCACGTTGAATTTGCTATTTTTGCTGGGTCCTTCGAGCTTAATCGACTTGCTTGTGCGAATGAATGCCTCTCATGACCATTATCGCCCTGGTCCCTTGGAGAGGGACAGGAGCGATCATGGTGTTTTCTCCTTTACTTTGCATCTTCGATCTCAAATTTTCATTGTAAGGCGAAAAATAACATTGTTTCTTTACTCCACGCTTGTATCACTTGACTTTTATGAGGCATTTAGACGTTGGAAGGATCATCGCCCTTGTCCCTTGGAGAGGGACAGGAGCGATCCTTGTCTTCTAGCTTAAAATACTTCGTTCTTGATTTTAACTCCACGTTCATCACCTTTCAAAAGACGTCTCAAACCCTCTGCAACTTTGCTTTAACGTGATCTTCGAAGGATAACTAGTAACTTAGCAAATATCGCCCTGGTCCCTTGGAGAGGGACAGGAGCGATCCTTATGTCCTGGCTCAAATTGGCAAACTTTTGATCTTTGTTCTTCATTCATTGCTTTCCAAATGGTGTTCTTTACCTCGCCTATCCTTGCATTGTCTTGATTTTGAAGGAGCATGAGTGTTTTAATGAAAATCGCTTTGGTCCTTGTCCAAAGGACAGGAGCGATATAGCTTCCTTGGCTCAATTGATAACATTTTGACGTTCAAAACCCCTGTATATCATCTTCAAAAGACACCTTAGACCTTGTATGACCTTGCAAAATATTGACTTAACATGATTTTTGCATGAATTGGCCAATCTAATCAATATCGCTCTGGTCCCTTCCTAAGGGACAGGAGCGAACTTCAACATTTTGAGCTTGTCCTTGTTTCGACCAACTTGCAATTACCTTCAACGCGTAAAATGAAGTCCTTTGATCCTTCTTAGTCGCTTGATGTGTGATAAACTTTCAAAATTTATGCCTTTATACAAATTTCGCTCTGGTCCCTTCCTGAGGGACAGGAGCGAACTGGGATATTTTAGTGCAAATCTTTCAATGCTGGCGACCTTTGATGCTTTATGCTTGATTGAAACACCTCGAAATGTCCTTGCCACCTTGTTCTTTGTCTTGGAGTGTCTTGAATTTGGAGGAACGGCAATATAATCATCATATCGCCCTGGTCCCTTGGAGAGGGACAGGAGCGATATTGGTCCTGTAGGCTTCATTTCATCTTATCTCCTTCAAAATTTAATTTTCAATGGTCTCGTAATGTACCTTTTCACTCATCCATGCCTTGAGACCCTTTGTAACTTGGCAAGAAAATCATCTAAGAAAAAAATCGCTCTGGTCCCTTCCTGAGGGACAGGAGCGAACTTGAGCATTTAGGTCCCTTGTTGACGTTTTGTAATCTTCAATTTATCTTCAACGGGTTCAACTCACCTCCTTTCTTGCCTTCAAACATAAAATTTGCTTGATCTTTGCCCAGAACGTACCTTATGAAGAACTTCGCTCTGGTCCCTTGGAGAGGGACGGGAGCTACAAAGAACTTCGCCCTGGTCCCTGACTGAGGGACAGGAGCAATTTTTGCATTTTGGGTCATTCTTCTTCACGACGGCACTTCAAGTTATATTCATTTGGCGAAACACATCTCCTTGGACCTCTTCAAATCGTCAAGTCGTAAAAAAAAATCCTGCAAGGACAAAGCAATATTTGATTTTAAGCTCCGGTCCTTCACTGAGGGACAGGAGCGATTTTGCTCCCTAGGGCATCTCCGTGTTCGTGAAATTCTTCAATTTATATTCAACGGAAAGATCTCGCCTTCCTTCATCACTTTCAATTTGAAATTTATCTTGACCCTGCAGAGGCAGTAAGATTTTTGAAAACGAGCTCCGGTCCTTCACTGAGGGACAGGAGCGATTTTGCTCCTACAGGCCAAAATATCAAGATTTCACATATTTAATCACTTCACAAGGCAAAAACAAATCATTCCCAATGCCCGGGATCAAAATCAAAAAGGTCAAAATTTGGTCAAAATTAGTCAATTGGACAAAAATTCACATTTCATCTTCAACACTTAGACAAATTTAAGCTCTGCACTCAAAATTTCCAATTGAAAATAGACCATTTTGGCGAATTCATTTCATTCAAAATTTGCATCCTACGAAAGGAGGCTTTAAAAGCTCTCAAAACTGACTGGATTCTGGCCTGAAAAGACGGCAATTAAAACCCTAAGGCTTGACCCTAAATCCAGACAATTGACAAACTAACAAAACCCTAAAAAACGAAGCGAAAGGCGAGCGAAAAACGAGCAAAAAGAGGGGGTCCCCATTTTAAATGGGGCGATGTGTGAAATGGTCACAACACTACTCCAATCCAGCCTCACATGTAAAATTGATTACAACGTTTATGGGCACCAACCCAAAGGAGCACCAACCCCTAGCTTTGAGCACCCACTCAAAGATGTACAATAAAAAGGTATTCAATAACAAATAAGAACCTTGTTACAAATGAGGTTTTGTAACTCACAAAAGTTCTGCTTTTGAGATTGATCTGATTCTTTTTTGCTCTCTGATCTTAGGCCTCAATCTCATCTCTCTAGTCTTTGGTCTCTGGTCTCTGCAGCTCTCTGATCTCTGCTCTACTTTGGTCACTTTCTTTGCCCCACTCTAAATGACTAACCTTTTGTGTTGTCTGTCTTGACTTTGCACCCTCTAGTCTTTAATCTCTTCTTTTCACCTTTGTGCTCTTCTCTATCTACTCTCTGCTCTTTCTTTTGGCTCCCTCTTATCTTTTCTTCATCATATGATCTTCCTACATGCAGTCTTTTCTACAATGCTAGGTCTGCACTGTCATCATGTTATTGACACCTGCGGGAGCTGCTTCTCTGCACTCTCTCTCTCAGTTTTGTAGCCTCTGCTTTACTCTACTTCTCATTGCCTCTGATCTCCTCTTCACTTTCAGATTTTTCTGCACACAAATTTTTTGCGATGTTATTGACCACCCCGACTTTGTGTTATGTGCACCTGCGGACATTGCTTCTCTTCGGCCTCTATTTTTGCAGAGCTTCTCTTTCCTGAACACAAACCGCTCTTTTTCTCTCCTTCCCAACACTTCTAAAAGCACTTCACTAACTTCACTTATTGGTTATTTTCATTCAGCTGAGATTTTCCCTCCAAATAGATATTCACAAAAAACTTTTCGAGCTCCTAACAAATTTGTCCTGCAGGCTAATTGGATGCCATCATTTTTTGCACCATCTTCCATCTTCAGAATGATCTATGAATTCAAATTACTATATGTAGTAATCTTCACTTATTTGCAGCTGTGATGTCTTGTCAACTGGAGGTATTTCAAATCTTTTTGATGGCGGCGATATCTTCTTTCTAAGTTTTTCGAGCTGCTAAATGATTTGATATACTTTCAGACGATCTTCCTGAAAATCCTATGGAGCCGCACACCTATCTGCATTCACCAACCTCTTTCTTTGATTGGATCGCCCATTGCCTCATTTGAATGCACAATCTATGTAGTCACCAACTATCTCTGTACCTAGATTACTAGACTTAGTAATCTCCATCTAACGAAAGAAATTTGGTATCCTTCCTCGAACTACTCAAACACCTTGCAACGCGGTCGCCATTAATGCATTCTCCATCTTCTTTTGACCTACCCTGAAAAGATCAACAACCACCTCCTTTGAATCCAGCATCACCGACTTCTGAGTATTAGATATCCTCTTCGACCTCTGGAAGCCACTTGTCTTCATTTTCGACATCCAAAACACTTCGTCAATGTCGGTCAGCCACCATGTAAAACTCTGTCTATCGACATGCATTGTGGCGACGAAATCCTCTCAATCGATGTTCGGATTATCTGGTCAAACTTGGTAGACTACCACGTGGATTGACTTGCCTATCAGGCTGCATACGTGACACCAAAATCTGCCATCCGAGTCATATGTTCAACATCCATGTGGAATTTTAGGCTGCACCGAAATGTTTAGCAGATCGCATAACGCGTGTGTTATACGCGTCCTCTGCATCGCATGTATACCTATGAGCTGGCGGGAACAACTCTCTTCCTTCCCTTTATATGCCCCACATTGTCATTCACAAGTCTATTTATTCATGCATGCTGGCAGGGTGCTTCACCCTTCTCTCATTTTCTTATCCTGCACGACCTTCTTTCTCTTCACCTTCTCGCTGTAGGATAGCGGGATGTGCATCGCACTCCTATTTTGATACCCCGCATGGCCATTTCGCACCCATCTTGCATGGTGCAGGATAGCGGGATGCACTACCCTTTGCTCGGTCTTGTTAGCCTGCATGGTCGTTTTGCTTCGCCTTTTCCCGGCACAAGATAAGCTCCTGTTTGTTCCATGTCCTTGACATCCTTCTATGTCATCACATCAACCTTGGTCAATAGTCCACGTGGACCATTCATCTCTCAGCATGTGTCCCTTTGGTCATATCCTGCAATTGGACCCATTTCACCAAGACTTCAAGTGCATCACAGCGAAAAGAACTTCTATCGCTATAGCTTATACAAGCCGCCGAGAAAGAAAATGGGTCATGCTGACAGACCATGTTATACCGAAATGTAACCCTTATCGACAAGAGACTCCAACTATTACACTGAAGCACGGGGCATGTTGCCAAGATACATCTAACATCACACCGAAGAGGGACTTTGTCGGTGAAACCACAAAGGACCGATAAGAGACAAAATCGGTCTTCCTGAACTACATGGTGGTGCTGGAGCACCTAGTTAAGTAAAAACTCTCCTTTTTGAGTATTTCATGCTTTCATGTTTGTAATGTCTTGTGTTAGGTTTATGATGTTGTTTTAGGTTGTTGTGTGTCTTTTCTAGTGGTTTTGATCTCTTTTTGTGCTCAAGAGGTCAAGTTTTGCCTTTCAGGACTTGAGTTGACAATTTTGGCAAAAATGTGTAAAATTGCCTAAAAGGTCTCAAAATGCTTTCCAAAGCATTGAAACATGTTTACTAAGTGTTTTTAAGCATGTCTTAGGTGTTTAGATGAGTTGATGAGGTTTGGTTGTCAAAAATGTCATTTTGTGCAACAAAATTGCTAACCTTGTTGAAAAGTTGTCATTTTTGAAGTCAAAAATGTGAAAAAACAATCCTATAGCTATATGTCCGTACAGGACATCATAACTAACTCAAAAATCTTTAAATAGACCACCCTCAAACTTGTTTAGGGTTAGCAAATGTGGAAACAAAGTCATTCTCAATAAAAGAAGTGCAAAATTCTGGGTTTTATGGCAATTTGAACTTGTTTGGATGCAACAGTCCGTACTAAACTATTTTTGTCCGTACAGTACTTGTTGAGAAGTGTTTTTGAGGTTCATTCCAAGCAATTAATGTAATTGGTTCTTTGTTTTGCATTGAAAAGAGAGTTGTGGTTAATTGTTTCAGTTTTGTTACTTCACTGCCCTGTCAAGGGTTTGTACTCCATAATGGATCAACTTGACTGAAAACTTCATTGGGATCCCATGGAGGGACTTGGTCAAGTTGATGAGGGATTGTACAGTGTAAATATGTTCTTATTTGGCCAGGGTTATGCACAAAGAGTTTGTGTGAGATCATATTAGACAAGTTAAGTGAACAATTTGTCTAGTAGATTGAAATCATGAGCAAAATGTTGTTCTCAAAGTTCATTTGAGTTCTCAACGTTGAAGAATGGTCTGCACTTTTCCTATGAAGGTTTTGAAGCAAGTTGGAGCTCCAAGAGAGACTTCCTTACTTTTGGAAATGTGAAGCAAACTGTTAAGACAGCGGGTTCCCTGTTTTTGGAGAATTAAGTAGTTTGGGTAACAAAGTTGTCCTTGGAACTTTTCATGCATGGTAACTTAGCCAAATTTGTTAAACGCAGAGTTAATGTGTTGTTGAAGGTTTATTAACACTATGGTGCAGGCAGTTTTGAAGTTCTAACCCAATGTTGAGCAGCTAAACAGTGAAAAATCAGAAAATCAGTGGTTTTGACAGTGATTTTAGTTCTTTTCTAGTTTGTTTGCCAAGTGTTTGGCATAATGCTTAGTTGTTAGTGGCAGGGCAGGCACTGAAATGTTGAGGCAGGGGTTACCCAACACTGTGGAGGCTTGAACCAAGCTTAGGAGTGAGTAACTATGGTGGAATAACTAAAACCCTCACTAAACCCTACTTTTAAGCCTAAAATTGAGGACAGTCCCTAAACCTACCTCATAGAACCTAAGACCTGAAAAATCATTGAGTTCTAGCAGTGTTATAAACATCCAAATCAACTCCCAAAGTGGTATTGGCCATCGTTGAACAAGATGAGCAAAATACTCCAAATTAGGCCTACTCGACCTAGTAGCTGTAAGAACCCTTACTAACTCTGCCCTTAAATCATTGATTTCTACCCTTGGGAATTTTGTCAAACACTTGTCTTGCAAAGTCTGTACTTGCTGTTATGAGTTTTCTGTTTGTATTGTTTGGGTCTTGTACACTGCAATTAATGTTTTGAATGCCTCTAACCATGAAAGATTGACTAACAATGTCATAGAAATGATATGCCAATTGATTTTGATGCATATAAGTAACTAAAAATAACAACTACAGCTGCTTGACAAATCATCAAACACTTGGCATGCAAACTAGAAATTATGTGGCAGCAGCATAATGAAGTTTTTATTAGTTATTCTCACACCAAATAGTTACAAAGGTATAACATGTAATTTCCAAAACTTATGACAGCAAAATTAGAGAACCTGATATGTAAAATGCTTGCTGCAAATGATGGTCTCCACTCTTCAATGGACTGCCAATTAAACACGTTCCTGCTGTAGCTACGAATAATTTGCCAATTAAATGCCTGATTTCTTAGTACTGTAGCACGTCACTATTCACGCCACTGTAGCGTTTCACTATTCACGGATTACTGTAGCGCGGTTACTGTAGCGTATACTGTAGCGCGGGTACTGTAGCAGCAATTGTATCTTGAAATGATTGCTTCAATTCTGATTTTTAATGGCTGCCAAATGAAACTGTAGGTCTGCAATTGATATATATTCGAAAATCTGCATACCCTAGATGTCTTCCCTTCTTTTTAAAGCCCAAATAGAACTCCAGAATGAAGCTCTCCTGAAATGCCAAATTCAGTGGATATTTCACCACCTCAAATGGTTGCAACACTGAAGAATTGTCGCTCTCCAATGGCTGACTGAATCAGAAACCCTTGGCTTCTTCTCCCAAGTTCATAACAAACAAATATCAATTCTCTGGATGGATGATATAAAATGAGCTCTTAAGTCCCTTTTTATTCTTTCTTATGAGAGCTCGAACACTTTCTTGGCCAATGTGGGATTAAAGACATATTCACACATTATAATATTAAAGTGACTTTATTATTATAAAGTTACTTTATAACTTTATAATAACATTAAAATATTTAAATAAATCACTTAAGTCACTTTTAATTAAATTAATTAAATATAAAGTCACCTTTTTTTATTTTATTTTATTTAATGACTTAATAAGAAATTAATTTAATCAATTTCTCCTTATTTCTCCACTTAGCCTTCGGAGAATGTAAAGGCTAAGAACTCCACTGAGATGCTAAAAAGGTGGGGACATTACAGTCCGCCCTTCCTGAAATTGCTTGTCCTCAAGCAACTTCAACTCCGGATGCTGCAAAATCTCCTCATTCTCCCATGTCGCATCCTCTACTGGCAGGGCCTTCCATTTCACCAAGTACTCTCGGATGGTACATCTCCTCAAGTTCCTTTCTCTGAAATCAATGATAGCCTCTGGTATCAAAACAAGTTTTCCCTCATCATCCAGGGGTGGTAGTACTGTAGAAGGCACAATATGATGTCCTAGCGCCTTCTTGAGGCGTGACACATGAAAAACGTCGTGCACCTTGCTCTCCGCCGGCAAATCTAACTCATAAGCCACCTCTCCCACTTTCCTGATAATCCTAAATGGACCATAGTATCGTGGCTTAAGTTTCTCGGCACCACTCTTCTTGAGAGTGGATTGACGGTAAGGCTGCAACATAAGATACACCATATCTCCAACCTCAAAAGTCCACTCAGTCCTCTTCTGATCTGCATACTGCTTCTGCTGATTCTGTGCCTTAGTTATATTATCCTTGAGAGTCTTAACAATGTCTTGACTCTCCTATAACAAATCACCTGCACTGGGCACTCTACTGTCACTCAAAAGCAGATCCATAAAATTGGGTGCCTCATACCCATACAGGGCCATAAAGGGTGACATCTGAATAGACATGTGATAAGTGGTATTGTAGCAATACTCACAGAGATAAATCCACTTTACCCATGCCTTCTGTTGCCCTGCTATATAATTTCTGAGATATCCCTCCACCCATTTGTTCACTATCTCCGTCTGACCATCTGTCTGAGGGTGGTAGCTAGTACTCAGAGTGAGCTCTGTCGCACACAACCTGAATAGCTCCTGCCAAAAGTGACTCATAAACTTGCTGTCCCTGTCACTCACAATGCTCCGAGGTAAGCCATGTAATCTGAATATCTCCTTGAAGAACAACTCTGCCACCTGTGTAGCAGTGTATGTAGCATTGATTGGAAAGAAGTGTGCAAACTTCGTAAGGCGATCCACAACCACATATATGCAGTCCCTGCCTTGGGCTCTAGGCAGTCCTGTGATGAAGTCCATAGACAAACACTCCCACTTCCTATCAGGAATCAGAAGTGGCTGAAGTAAACCGGCTGGATAGGAGTGTTCTTGCTTATTTTGCTGGCAGGTGGGACACTCACTAACATACTGAAGTACCTCTGCTTTGAGCCCTTTCCATGTGAAGCGCTCTCTAATCTGCCGGTATGTCTTTTAGTAGCCAGGATGTCCTGCCATAGGTGAATCATGAAAAGATTTCAGAACCATCCTCTTCACTGCTGATCCTGGAACCAAAAATATTCGCCCTTTGTAAATGATGAGCTCATTCACAAGGGTGTATCTGCTGTCCTGAATATTCCCATCTCTGAATCCAGCTACCCAAGTATCCTTTGCATACTCTGCAAGGATCAAGTGTCTCCAATCCTCCGATATGTCTGTCAATAGGCTCAAATGGGGCCTACGTGATAAGGCATCAGCAAATACATTCTGTGTCCCCTTAAAATATGTAATGTCAAAGTCATAGGACTGTAACTTGCTCACCCACTTCTGCTGCCTATCATTGAGATCTCGCTGCCCCAAAAAGTATTTTAGGCTATTATGGTCGGTTTTGATACAAAATTTGCTACCTACCAAATATTGCCTGAATTTAGCCAAAGCATGCATAATGGCTAACATCTCCTTATCATATATGCTGAAGCTCCGCTCTGGCCCTCTCAATTTCCTGCTCTCATAAGCAATAGGGTGCTTCTCCTGCATAAGCACCGCTCCAATGCCCTCTCCGGAAGCATCACAGTGTAGCTCAAAAGGTTTGCTGAAATCTGGTAATGCTAACACTGGACAAGAAGTCATCAACTCCTTAAACTTCTCAAAACACTCCTGTGCCTCAGGAGTCCACAAGAAAGCTCCCTTTCTCATCAAATCTCTCAAGGGTGCTGCATGCCTAGAATATCCATCCACAAACCTCCTGTAGAAACCACATAATCCCAGAAAGCCCCTCAACTGTGTAAGGTTCACCGGTGAAGGCCACTCCACAATGGCACGAATCTTTTCAGGATCCATGCGTACGCCCTCTGCACTGATGATGTGACCCAAGTACAACAACTCTGTCATGCCCAAATCACACTTCAACTCCTTTGCATACAAGGACTCTCTGCCCAATATATCCAACACCGTGTCAAGGTGAACCAAGTGCTCCTCCCAAGATCTACTATACACCAAGATATCATCGAAGAAGACAAGTACAAATTTCCTCAACTGAGGATGGAAAACCCGATTCATTGTTGCCTGAAAAGTAGCAGGGGCGTTAGTTAGCCCAAATGGCATAACTACAAACTCGAAATGGCCACAATGACATCTAAAGGCTGTCTTCTCAATGTCCTTCTCTCTAACTCTGATCTGGTGATAACCTGATCTCAAATCTATCTTCGAGAAGAAGCAAGCTCCATGAAGCTCATCTATCAACTCATCGATCCTAGGAATGGGGTACCTGTTTTTAATTGTCTTCCTATTAAGCACCCTGTAATCAATGCACATCCTCAATGTCCCATCCTTCTTCTTCACTAAGACCACTGAAGAAGCGAAAGGAGACTTACTTGGTCTAATGTGGCCCATAGCAAGTAACTCCTTTACGGTTTTCTCAATTTCATCCTTCAACCTCTTCGGATGCCTGTAAGGTGTAATCATGATGGGTTTAACCCCCTCCTCTAACTCAATGATGTGCTCAATACCCCTGTCTGGTGGTCTACCTGGTGGAATGTCACTGAACACCTTAGAGTGTTTAACTCTAAGCTCCTGAATATCAGGAGGATATTCAATCTTCTGCTGTCCCTCCTGTGATGGCATCAACATGCACTCTGCTGCCCACTCTACCTGATCATGTCAAATCAATCTAGCCATCCTCCGGAAAGAAACCATCCTAAAATCACTGTCCTTGATTACCTTAAGAATATGTGTCTTCCCATTCACTTTAAACCTCATCTCCATCTCCTTGAGGTTAAGAGTGAACTCCCCAATATCATGCAACCAACCCATCCCAAGGACTATATCTGTATCTCCCATAGGCACAACATAGAAATCTGCCTTAAAGTCATAATTATTAACTTTCAATGGGAGTCCAATGATCTTACGATCACATTTGAGGACATAGCCATCAGCTACCCTCACTCTAATTCCCCCAAACTCCTCTGTTTGTATGCCACGCTTCTCCACCATCCTAGCATCAATGAAATTATGAGTGGCACCTGTATCAACCAAAGTTATAACTCGCTGTCCAGCAAGCACTCCTCTCATCCGGAATGACCCTTCCTGCCTAATACTTGTGAGACGAGCTTCCCTAAGTTGCCCATCTCCTTCCCCATCCTTGGAGTCCATTTTAGACAAGTTTTCAGCCGTGTCTTCCTCTTTTTCACCATCTATTTCCTCTATATCAGACTGCTGATCTGAATTATCTGATTCTGATTCCTCATAGTATGCCCACATAACTCTGTTAGCTTTGCCCTTTGGTCTAAGAGGACACTCGTGGTTTGCATTATAGGGTCCCTTACAGTAGAAACATAATTTTTTCTTCCTCAAATCATTTAATGTTTCCCTGTCAAAAGGTGCTGGAGTTTTATCTTTAGAATCATTTTTAAAATCAGTCCTCTCTGGTTTTTTATAAAATGGTTTGTTATCCTTACTAGAAGATGCTCCTTTGGACTGAAATTTGTTTGTTGGGACTGCATGTTCCATACTTCTTGCCTTTTTCATAGCTTCCTGTAAAGAAATAGGATCAAATGCCTTTATCCAACCTCTCAGTGGTTCGGATAGGCCCTCAATGAAAAGAACTATCAATCTACGCTCTGAAATGTTTGGCACCATGACAGCCAACCGCTGAAATGCACCAATGAAATACTCCAAGTTGCCTGTTTGTTTCAGTTGTGCTAAGTCCCGGAAGTAAACCTCTGGATCTTTCTTGTCAAATCTTTCAACCAACCTATCCACAAAGTCTTGGTACTCTGTCACCTGATTATGCTGAAGTGTTACCATACCATGGTACCACCAATCATGTGCTACTCCCTCCAAATGCAAAGTGGCGTATTTGATAGCTTCAATCTCTGTCATTGGCCTCAGTGCCAAAAATGTGTCAAGCTTATGAATCCAAGCTTGAGCTGTCATCTTACCACTCCCATCAAATGTAGGCATAGTAAGCTTGCCTGTAACCCTATTTAGCTCACTATTTTGACCTCTAGGTCTCCTATCCTGTCTGAGTGACCTGTAATGCTCTCTCCTCTGATTAACAAATCTCTCGAATGTCATCCTCTCTCGCATCTGTGGAGTCATTCGTCATTTGCAGCCATGAGGATATCTGCGAACATCTCCTCTCCTGGTTCTCCTGTAGGTGCTACCTCAGGCTCATCTCTAATGAAAGTAGGACGTGTAGGCCTGTCTGCTGTCCTGGAATGAGTCCTATGAGCTCTAGGTGACCCCATTGCACTGTCTTGGGGGTTCATGCGCTCAATCATGGTGGTGAGTGCCTGCAAGGCCTGAGCCATCTGCTGCTGTCCTGTAGCCATTGCTCTGAAAAATTCCCTTGTTTCTTGCTCCTCATTCCTATCTCCTCTGGGTGGGCTACCCCCTTGCCTGTCACCCATGGTGCCTGGCTGCCTGTCAAATTCTTGTTCCCTGTCAAACAAAGCTCGCCTGCGAGTGTAATATCTGTGAGAGCCAACCTCAGGCGGCTGCATGTGATTGCTAAACCCTCAGGATGGCAGGATTTAGCTCTGATACCAATGTAAGAACCCTTACTAACTCTGCCCTTAAATCATTGATTTCTACCCTTGGGAATTTTGTCAAACACTTGTCTTGCAAAGTCTGTACTTGCTGTTATGAGTTTTCTGTTTGTATTGTTTGGGTCTTGTACACTGCAATTAATGTTTTGAATGCCTCTAACCATGAAAGATTGACTAACAATGTCATAGAAATGATATGCCAATTGATTTTGATACATATAAGTAACTAAAAATAACAACTACAACTGCTTAACAAATCATCAAACACTTGGCATGCAAACTAGAAATTATGTGGCAGTAGCATAATGAAGTTTTTATTAGTTATTCTCACACCAAATAGTTACAAAGGTATAACATGTAATTTCCAAAACTTATGACAGCAAAATTAGAGAACCTGATATGTAAAATGCTTGCTGCAAATGATGGTCTCCACTCTTCAATGGACTGCCAATTAAACACATTCCTGCTGTAGCTACGAATAATTTGCCAATTAAATGCCTGATTTCTTAGTACTGTAGCACGTCACTATTCACGCCACTGTAGCGTTTCACTATTCACGGATTACTGTAGCGTCTACTGTAGCGCGGTTACTGTAGCGTCTATTGTAGCGCGGGTACTGTAGCAGCAATTGTATCTTGAAATGATTGCTTCAATTCTGATTTTTAATGGCTGCCAAATGAAACTGTAGGTCTGCAATTGATATATATTCGAAAATCTGCATACCCTAGATGTCTTCCCTTCTTTTTAAAGCCCAAATAGAACTCCAGAATGAAGCTCTCCTGAAATGCCAAATTCAGTGGATATTTCACCACCTCAAATGGTTGCAACACTGAAGAATTGTCGCTCTCCAATGGCTGACTGAATCAGAAACCCTTGGCTTCTTCTCCCAAGTTCATAACAAACAAATATCAATTCTCTGGATGGATGATATAAAATGAGCTCTTAAGTCCCTTTTTATTCTTTCTTATGAGAGCTCAAACACTTTCTTGGCCAATGTGGGATTAAAGACATATTCACACATTATAATATTAAAGTGACTTTATTATTATAAAGTTACTTTATAACTTTATAATAACATTAAAATATTTAAATAAATCACTTAAGTCACTTTTAATTAAATTAATTAAATATAAAGTCACCTTTGTTTATTTTATTTTATTTAATGACTTAATAAGAAATTAATTTAATCAATTTCTCCTTATTTCTCCACTTAGCCTTCAGAGAATGTAAAGGCTAAGAACTCCACTGAGATGCTAAAAAGGTGGGGACATTACAGTAGCCTTTTCTAGACTTTTTCACACAAAACATGAACACGATTTTCTTGAGGAAGTTGGGGCTTGCGGAAACTTTGAAGGACAAACCAAATGGTGAAGGAACCTTTTTAAAAAAAAACCTCTGTGACAGCCTTGTAAAGTGATTTTGGGTTTGAGACCTCGTAGGTGGGGTTTGAGCAAATGAAACAAGGTAGCCAAGAAGACAATAATAAGCAAGTTCTTAAACAAACCTTTACCTAGCTTCCTAAACCTCTTGGAGGAATTTAAAATGTCAGAGTATAGTTCGTGAGATGCTCAAAGATCAGAGGTATGTATGAGAAAGAATGTAGTGGTTGAATATAGTGAATAGTGGATGAGTAAGGGTATGAGCTCGCTCAAAAGGGGAGTTTGTTAGGGAAGTGATGCATGAGTTGCTTAGCATTAAAACCTCAAGAATGATTTTGCAAACATATACAACAGTCACAAACAAGTCTTTTGGAAACAAATTGAACCATTAGACATAAACATCCTTGTTGAGCACTTTCTAGCAAACTCCCTATCACATGGTCACACCGAAATACACCATATCGCCGAGACAAAACCACAATCATGCCAAAATGAAAACTTGTCGTGTTATTGACTTCTTCTGTCATAAGACCAACACAACTAACCTGTTGTGTTATTGACAGCTCAATCACCTTCTACAGCTTTGTAGATGGCGATAACCTGCATGTTATGCGCAATTTCAACTATATTGTTTTTGTGTCAGACAAGCTCGCCCAATACATTTCCAACTCAACTACCTGTGACCTCCTTGTCCATTTTCAAGTCCCAATGACACACTTCATGCATTCCTCCTGAATCTCCTTGTGCGTATAACACGGTGTGTTATATGATGTTGTAGCAACACTTATGCTCTTGGTCAATCCCGTTTGCCTCATGTCATCACAGCTCTATGGCCTCGGTCCTTTAATCACCTGCAAGTGCCATATCTGACTTCATGCAACCTCCATGCATAATCGTACAACCTTCACAACTCTACCATCTTGATGCAACACCATATGAGCCAACCTGATCTTCTTTTGAGACCTCATCATCCTGCATCACTGTAACCATTGCAGCATCTTAACTGTTGACATTAATTAACTCTGCATGGCTGTTGTATCTTCATCCAGTGGGTGTCCTGTATGTCTCTCTGCAACTTCATCAACTCAGCCCTACACACACACATGTTGACATCAATGCCAACATCAAGTTGATCAAGCAATCAATGCAATACATGATAAGATTCTGCAGGTGGCTGAGATTATTCTTGAGAAAAGAAAGAATGAAGGAGTTGACATTGTTGTGGAAAGATTTGATAGATAATGTGAAAATTCTTTTCCTTTGAACCAAATGGAATGCCTTCTGAGAAGCAGTTAGATGCTGTCCATTCATTCATCGTACAAGACTAGAGACTTTGGACCAGATTGGGAGAAAACCTTCGCCACCAGCTTAGATGAAATCAACTACCTGGAAGAGCAAGTGAAGAATCTACCTGTAGTCCTGTTGACGTGTATTTTGTACACTATCAAACACAGAATAAAATACCCAAGGGTACCTTATCCTCTCTTGAGTAAAGCCTCCGAATGCTGAAGATGTCGCAAAAAGGATCAATCGGGATGACTTCAAGGTTCTTGTATGTAGGGTCTCTACGTGTGGATAAGCTCTCTGTGGTATGATGTGATTTGCTGGAATCACAAGGGGACTTACATTTGATGATTGAACGTCTGATCTGCTTTGAATATTGCTGTAACACAGGCTCTTGCTAGTTTTGATTTGAAAAAAAAAAAAAGAAAAAAGATGAGGGCGAGGAAAGGATCTAATCCTAACACTAAGAATGTAAGAACAATGGATGATCTTTGATGAAATTCTAACTAAGTCTTGTTTTGACATCGCAGGAACATCTCCACAAGGTTAGTGCGATCTTCGAAGGAAAGCTTTATGATGTTCAAATCATCACTGCAGGCATAGACACCATCAGGTTGATGCATATCAATGAAGAAGCGACAATTGAAGTTAAGCTTAAGCTGAATGATTCCAGTTGACTACACAAGGCAAGTTTGCAATCAACAAACTACTAGTAGTATGGATATACGAATTCCACCATCAATCAAGCACATTTCTTCCACTCATCTACTAACATGAAACCAAATATGAGAAGTATAAAGACCATGCAAATTGTCGAATCGACCCATAAATTTCACCATTTCTTCAATGAAGTTACAAGTCTTTTACAACAACATCTTGGCAACAATCTTTGCCTTCTCTCTCTACTCTATTCTAATTGCTATTCTAATCACCTTCTAACTACTCTCTATTCACTAACTCCTTTCTAACTGCTTTCAACTCTCTAACTATTACCTTTTACAAAATGAAATGCCAGGGCTTATATAGTGCCCTCAATACAATTCGATGGCTTAGATCGATTTGAGATCAAAGGCCAAGATTCAACAATGAAAACCCTAATTAGGGTTTGTTACAACCATTACATAACATTTAATGCTTGACCAATGATAAAATTGTATTGCTTGGACACATGTCCTCTCTAGAAAATTCCACCAATGGATAGCTGGGGTAGGTACATCGGAGTTTGTGCCACCTTCCATGAGTTAGGTACATTGAATCTGGAAATGCTGAGGTGGACCACACTGACTGGAGAAGTGATGACTAGGATGCCACCTCATCTGACACTTGTAACTTGGTAAATATTCAACTTGATGTTGTTGAGAAGCTAGCTTTAATTAATTCATCTGGAACTATCTGCTTCTTCAACGAACCCTTTGCTTTGACTTCTTGTGTCCTTGATGTGCAGGACGATTGATGTACCTTGCCTTTGAATACTGGATTGGAGAAGTCGCCCTTGATGACGTTAGTCCAAAGAAGGCCGTCCTTGTTGATGCTAGACTGGAGGAGGTCGCCCTTGTCCTTGCTTGATCGTCCTGGAGGAGACCGTCCGACTTGTAGATCCTTCGAGTTTGGGAGTCGCCATCTTGATACCTACACAACATTTCAAAATTAGTAATATATCTTGAAATCTAAAAATTAAACTTTAAAAGGAAGATTCAAGATTTTAATTAGGAAACTTCATGATAAATCTTGAGTTATCATTTCCTAATTAACCATGTAATACTTAGACTTTTCTAAAAAATGTCTAAAAAAATCAAACCTTGAATAAGGGTGTCAAGATGATTTTGCCATACCTCCTCTTGAGAATTAACTCTAAGAAATGATGTAAAAATAGATGAATTTTGCTAGGCAAAGTGTAGATCAAAGCTCTCCCTTGGATAAAATGCACCTCCTTTAGCTTGGAAAAGAACTCCACCTTCCTCTTCAAAAATCTGGAAATTCGCCTTCAAATGTCTTCAAAAATCTGGAAATTATCTTCCAAACTAGCAAGAAATACGCCTCTCCAATAGCCTTCAAGATGAATTTCGCCCTCCACTAGCTTCTCCACACTTAGTAGAAATTCGCTCCACACAAGCTAGATTTCGCAACTCCTCTTTGCCCTCCAAATCGCACTTGGAATAATGGATGAATGAATGATTTGAATAATGAAAAAAACACCTCCAATATATAGAGCGCTCACCTTCCACTTACCCATGAGGCCGACCTTGCAAATAAAGGCAAAAAAAAAAAAAAAATTAAAAAAAGAAGAGGCCGACTTGATAAAAACATTAAATAATACCCCAAGCGCCCCAATTTTATTTTTAAATTAATAATAATTAATTTTAAATGCCTTTATAATTAAAATTTCGATTTTTTAAAGGCATAAATTAATTATTAAATGTTTTGCGCACTTATTAAATGTCAATTTAATTTCAAAAATATTTCAAGGTTTTATCGAAATTGGCATTTAATGTGTCATAGATGATATTGGCGCCTAGGCATGGCAAGATAATGGACATCAACAAGATCGCTCTGGTCCCTGGGAGAGGGATAGAGCGCCCTTACACTTTAGCCTTGCAATTCTTGTTTTTCACGTTCAACACTTCATCCTGGACGTCCAAAATGGCATTTTACTTGAAATCTTGAGTTTGATCTATTCAATTTTTGGAACGAATGCTCCTTAGAACCATTTTCGCCCTGGTCCCTTGGTGAGGGACAGGAGCGATTTTTGTATTTGAGCCTAAGATTATTGATTCTTGGGGTAATTTCTTTGTTCACCATCTTCTTAAAGGCATTTCTGACTTTGCACAACCTTGCCTTGGCGTGGTCTTGGAAGGAAATGATTGTTTTAATGAATATCGCCTTGGTCCTTGACTGAAGGACAGGAGCGCCTTTTAGTTTATTGCACAAATTCTTAATCGTATCAACCTTGAATCACTTTCTACACGTAGAATATAATTCCCCCCTTCATCTTGAGTCCTGGAAGCAAGAAATAGTATTTCACAATGCTAGGTAATTAAGTATTTTGAAAATTTCGCTCAGGTCCCTTGGTGAGGGATAGGAGCGCCCTAGCCATTTTTCATCAACTTGATGGCCTTTGTTACTTCATTCCTCCGTGAAACCTTTTAAACATCATTTTGACCTTGCATCTTGACTTGGATTCATCCGAATTTGGAGAGGAAGGTTAGCTAATGTGTTTTTCGCCCTGGTCCCTGGGAGAGGGACAGGAGCAATTTTGCATTTATAAGCTCACTTGTGTTTTGCTAGCTTCGAAAATTATCTTCAACGGATCGATTGCGTCTTCCTTCACCCACCTCAAACGCGAAACTTGCCTTCCTTTTGCCAAAAACTTGTCTTGAGGGAAAATCGCTCTGGTCCCTTGGAGAGGGACAGGAGCGCCCTGGCCTTTATGAGCTCATTTATGCCTTGTTAACTTTCAAAACTATCTTCAATGGGTTGATTACGTCCTCCTTCATGCCTTTGATGTCTCAATTTGTCCAAACAAGGTCAGGAATGACTCCACTAAGCTTTTTCGCTCTGGACCCTTGGTGAGGGACATGAGCGATTTTCGCTCTGGATCCTCAGTGAAGGACAGGGGCGAAATTTGACTTTTTGAACTCTCCATTAGGATAATTTTTATGGAATATAACATTTAAGTATAAGTAAGAAGAAAGATTATATTCCATATATACTTTCAGGATGTTTGAGAGTGGTTTCAGACCTCCAGGAGTTATATAGCAAAATCTAGTTTTTGGAGGTTTTTCAATTTCGAGACTTAGTCAAATTTCAGGATCAGGACATTCCAGACTTAGCCAAATTTCAGGATCAGGACTTTCAGACTTAGCCAAATTTCAGGATCAAGACATCACTCAAGCCGGACTTGCTATCCTATTGATCTCCCCGACAGCACTCAAAATGCAAAGGCTAACTAACAAAACCCTAAAAGACCAAAAAACAAACCCTAAAAAGCAAAAAGGCAAGGGTCCCCATTTGCAATGGGGCGATGTGTGAAAACGTCACAACAAGTCCCAACAACCAAGATAGAATCTATGACGTCCAGATTCATTGAATTTGCAAAAAGAGAAAAGGATAAGGTCAACAAGATTCTAGAAGAAAGTTTGTTATGATCCTATGTGGCATCATTTTTCCTATTGGAGAATTTATCCTCGTATTTTGTGCCAAATGGATGTCATATTCCCATTGGTTGTCATTTAATGCTTTGAAATAAGTTAGGTATTTTGTAATAACAAACCCTAATTAGGGTTTAGGTGGCAAAATGTGGGCCCTTGAATTTAGTTCAATCTTGGTCATCCATTGTAATTGGGAGCTCTATATAAGCTCAGTTCATTTTATTTGTAACTACTAGAGATAATAATAGTTAGAAGAGAGAAGAGATCAATCAGAAGACTTTGAAGAATTGTTGCTTGATGTTTCAGAAATTAATAAAATCATTTTAAGTGTTGGTGACTTATTTTGAGTTTTGGAGCATTTGCTTGTTTCTTCATGCCTTTTGTGAGAACTTACAATCAAAAGGCAAAAAAAATTTAGAATAGATTTAAGTATTTAGATGAGTGAAAGATACATGTGCATGATTGACAATGAAGCTCCATTATCCATACTACTAGCAGTTTGTTGATTGTAAACTTGCCTTGCGTGGTCAACTGGAATCATTCAACTTAAGCTTAACTTCAATTACTATTCATCATTGATATGCTTCATTTTGAAAGTGTCTATGTTTGAGTTAGTGATTTGAAAATCATTGAGCTACCCTTAGAAGATTGCACTAGCGTTGTGGAGATGTTCAAGAGATGTCAAAGCAAAGCTTAGTTGAGCTCAGTTGAGATTGTCTATTGTATTGCATTCCTAGTTTAGAATAGCATTCCTACACCCTATTCCCTTTTTTCAATTTTTTTTAACAATAAGTATAAGTAGAAAAGAGTGATATTGCAACATCATTTGAAGAACGTCATAACCAGATTGAATCAAGCTAGTACATAAGTCCCCTCGCAGGTACAAGAAATCATATGCCATTGAAGCTATCCAACACGTTAAGACCTAACATCAGGAACCTTGAAGTCATCTCAAGTGATCCTTTGCAAATCTTCAGCATTTGAGAGTCTTTATTCAAGAAATGATAGAGTGCCATTGGTATTTTATTCTGCGTTGCATAGTGCATAAAAACACCATCAACAGATCCAAACTCTACAAATGCTACATCAAGATCCATAGCTTGGGCAGGGTATTATTTGATTATACCATGCCACAATTACTTGAGGGCAAACAAGTTTGGGAAAGGTAGACTGTCATGTCCCCTTTTTAGAAATAGCACCATAGAGAAGGCCTCTAGCTTATTCCCATTTTCCATTGGCTAAAGAGCAAAGCAAAGGAAATCAATTTTAATATTATTTTAATTTGAACCTAGTAATTTTTAATTTAAGGGGCAACTCAAATAATATTATTATTTTAATAATAAATTGTTTTTAAACACTAATATTAAAATAAAGAGTACTTTTAAAATTTTAAATAAAATAAAATTAAAAGTAATTTTAAATACTAATTGGAGGGAAATTTATTTTTAATCAAGGGCCTAAATTGGAAATGTTTAAATAGCAGACGCTTGACTTCATTTTAGCATTTTCATTATGAGCTTTGGCATTCAAGGATGAAAACCCCCTTGGCTCTTGTTTTCTAAAGAATAGTATTGATTAGATTTCCAAGCAAATAATTGTTGAAAGGGCATGTGAATTTTCAGAGTGATCTGCCATTCATTGCTGCTGATCCCCCTATTTCATGCTGATTGGAGGTGTGCCAACTATTGAGGAAACCCTACAGTCAATCCATACCATATATTGCAGCATTTGGGGATCCATACATCATTACTTGACAACATTTCTTGAGTTTCCAGCCACCAGAAGCAGAAGGAAGCTTTTTTGGACACTAAGAAATATCATTTTGACTTATCAGCAGCCACCATACATTCTGATCCAGCCATGTATCATTGATTACTAGCCGTACCAGCTATATTTGTTGTTGCAGGGTACTCTACAGGTCTGCAGGGATCAATAGAGGATCTGTATCATCACTTTGGAGGGCTGATTTTATTTGGCAGATTGGATTCCTGTAGCAGTCATATAACCCTCATCTTGCAGCTGTACCAGTCCGTACAAATCAACAAATCTCATCATTTCAGCTGGATCAGCCAGCCATACTATCCCAAGGAGAACAATATGAGTAGAATTATCAATTTCAGACCCATGGTATGTTTAAAAACATGTTTTAAGCTTTATAAACATTGTCAGCAGCTGCAAATTAATAAAATCAAACTCAGTGTTTCTAAATTCATATTTGATTCAGATCTGAGTATTATGAATGATCTAGGGTTTGTACCAGCAATTATATTTGTCCCAAATTGGTTCAGATTTGACATGCAATATGTTAATCAGCATTAAAGGGTTTGTAGTGTTTCCAGCTGTTAGTTTTCAATTTTTATTTGTTGTTCTAGTTTGGTTTGTTGGTCAAAATTCAGTGAAAAAAATAAAAAACAGAAAATAGCAAAGGAGACTTCAAATTAAAGCTCGCATAAGCTAAGAATAAGTATACTCTTTGTTGCATCATTGGTCTTCTGGAATAATGAAGAATCACATGCTAATAGTAGCATAAAAGGGGTGGAAATATGATATGCAATGAATTTAGGCATGTCTGTGAAAATGTAAACAAATGCATAACACAGAATATATGATGCAGATAGAAGCCATCAAGAAGTACTACCATCAATTTGCAGCCTTAAATTGTTGTTCCGATAGCATGGAACTTGGGAACATGTAAGGAAAAGATATGTACATGTTAGTGAATCATGAACTGAAATATCCAACTGATTAAGTATTAGAGATTTCTAAAACTATTTTTGTATTATTCATGGGTATATTTTGTATGTACATAAAACTTCTCAAGAAATTGACATGCTATCCTAGTTCTAGAAGAAGTTAAATAAAGTCATATTTTAATTTCATTCAATTCACTGCATGGAATGTCATAAGAACAAAGAAGCAAACCAGTCAGTCTTTGGTATCTCCGAGCGTAAGTCTTCTAAAGCAGCAGGGCTTAGTCGAGCAATAAGATCATCCTAACCATGTAAATAAACAAAGTTAGCCATGTACCTTTTGTTAAATCACTATTCCACCAATAAATCTATCTAAGAGACATGCAATCCTTAGACAAAAAAGTGGTTAGAAAATGCTCATTTTTCTTTTGACATCAAGCAAGATCAGCGTAACCATGTGAATAAACAAAGTTAACCATGTAACTTTTGCTGAGTCCAAAAGGGCCTATGAAAATTAATTTATCGTCTACAAGACATGCAATCCTTAGACAAAGAAGTGGTTAGAAAATGCCCTTTGTTCTTCTGACATCAAGCATATTATTGCAGTATAACACATATTATGTTTTTTAACCAAGTGAACATTCTGCTTGGTAGTCCTTTGCATAGAACTGCATCTAATCCTACTAATCAAGTTAAGAAAAACAATTTGAAATGTACTTGTAAATAGATAGAATAAAGAGAATAAATTTATGAAATGCCCAAAAGTGAAAAGCTGTTGACAGACCACATGAAATTCAACATATGAAAATGCATTAATGATGATAATCTAAAGCATCCAGAAGCCTAACACGTCTAATTACATCACAAGTGAATGTTAAATAAGAAGGATCAAGAGAAAAGGATTGAGTAGATCATAGAATTTTTTTTTGCAGCAACAAATTCACAAGGTTTGCACTGCTGAAGAAAAAGTGTCATCCAAAGAGAATCACCTGACCAAGGGGCATCTTATGGAAGCTGTTGAAATAGATGAGAGAACTAACAATTTGAATAGGGAGGATGGCGTTGGTTCATGGTATGTTTGGTCGCCGTTTACAAGCACTTATAAAACATATTTTGCTCAGTCCCCACATTTGTTCTAATAACTAAATCATTATTAATTAATAATTTTTTGGTTATTCCTTGTTTGGAACTCCACTCTAGTAAACATTTAATAATTAATATGCTAGGCCAAATAACTACTTCAGTATTGGTCAATATAGACCCCACCTCATGTAAGTATAAGAGTTACCTGTATAAGGAGGTCTGAATCTGTAATCTCTCATCATTTTCACTATGATGCAGGAGATCTGAAATGTCAATGAATCTTTCATCTTGACACAAGTTTACTGAATATTCTTTTTTTCCACACAAAATCCTCCTATGAATGGACCAAATTGAGATGAGAAGAATTTTGTAGTGTTCTCAAAGGCCACTGCTACGTATGTATAGACTTCAGGAACCAGTATATTAAAACTCCTACCAAAATCAATGTGCACAATTGAGTTACCACACTTCACTCTGCATAAGCAGATTTAATTAATGTAAAGACCTCACAACACTCCTCAACCAGCACTTTTACCATAAACAATAGCTGTAAACCATTAAATGACATGAGCAAACAAGGGAATTTGAACTCTGAACATGCATACAGACAGAAATAAACATCACTCACAAAAAAGAAAACAGAGATTTGCCTTGAGAAAGCTCACTTTGGGTAAAAACTCCAGCCTAGAGAGCAACTACTCTATGTTCCAATATTCAGAAATTAGTTACAGACATTTAAACAAGCCAATATGCCTGCAACAAGCTCCTACAAATATTTATTGAGCTCAACTGCAGCTGCAATACACTCCCAATGCAACTATTTTGTTTCAGCGACCATGCAATAGTCAAAAATGGCATTTAAATCACCAAAAACTAGATTGTCATTTATGTTGCCTCTCTTTTCTTCCATTTTTCAGTTGGAAAATGGCATTTTATTGCCTTATATTCTGATGGGAATCTGGAACATCAGAAAGATATGCCACAACATACTCTACCTTTTAAACAAATCATACCCTTTTAAAAAAAAAAATTGAATGGTGGAGTATCTTGTTGTGTGACAGTCATTTTGGTGTAAAAAAATGAATGTGTCAACGTTAAAAACCCAACAAATGATGCAATCATTGTCTATATGTCAATCACAACCCATAGAAGTCAAAACTTGCCTCTATCAAACTGCAACAGTGAAGAAAACATTCCACATCACTAAAAAATGTGGCCTGTAGAAGTCTCATAATCAACACAAACCTCAACTTCTGGCAGCCATATTTTTGCATATGAACTCAAAATGAACCACCTTGTTTCAATCACACAACTTTTTGAGAGGAATCCAAATATGCAAACCATTTTAGGTTTTGATGCCATTTGAGGTCTATATCTGGGCCTGCAACAGAACTACAATTTACGAGGCTCTTGGTGACCCCCAATAGTGAAACTTCTCCCATGATGCTTTCCTCCAGCTTGAAACATTCCTCTTTCCCCTTTTATGACAAAATTGGAAGAGAATTGGTCTCTAATGTGTGTGGGAGAAAACAGATAACCTGTAGATGCAGCTCTGTTGCGGGTGTCACTTGCAGCAAATTGAATCACTTGTGACATTGCTGCAGGTGAACTTGCACTTGGAACATTGCTGCAGGTGAAATTGTAGCATTATTGTGCGTTGCTGCATGTAAACTTGCAGCTTGACTCTCTCAGTCTACCATTAACTGATTCATTTTCAGATCATTTAGTGCCAAGTTTTTGTTGCAATATATCAGTAACACAGATAAACCACTCTATGTAAGGGCAAAATGACAAAATATAGTGAATGATAATCTTTAGATGAAAATTTATATACTTCTCCACAAATAATGAATGAGGAACTTAGAAAAAATATATATGTTCTTAGCCACTCAAAGTTAATCTTTCAACTGAATGCTATTGAGTAAACGCCACATCCCTATTCACTCTGTCATTCACAATGTATAGTCTTCTTCCAATGATTGTTGGAATAGTTGTCATTGATGTCAAAGGTAAGATGCTAAATATTGTCATTGATGTCAAAAGGATTTGCTAAATCATGAAGACTGCCGAACCTATTGATATGTTGCTAAGATTTACTATGCTTATTACGGTCTAAGTTCATACATTCAGATGTATATACAGTTTCAGTCTAAGCATAAAATAGATTGTTTATACATTCAGATATGCATACAGTCCTTGTTTGATAGAATATACATTCAGACCCTTACAGAGTTTCGGATCTATATGATTGGCAGCGATTCATCTGCTCCTTACATCAGCAAAGATGAATACAGTAATATACAACAGTGACCATTATATTTGCACAAACAGTAACAAATGAAGAACAGTAAAATTACTTGTCAGTAATCAAAGACAGGTCAGAAAATACATATAAGACATTTCATACAGATAATTCAGAAGTCAATTGAAAGGATAAATTAAATAATAATGCTTCTATGAGTATTAGTATAACTGGTAGTTAATGGGAATGATCATGACAAAGATTATGCTTGCCACTCTATTCATATCAGTTGCTACAGGCAATAAGGAAGCGATTTCAGCATCAGGGAGGAAGTGACTATCATGCACTGACTATCTACAAGCAATGGTTATAGACAGCTGTAAGAAGACATCAATACGCAGAATGATAAACCCGTTAATAAATATATTAGATTTCATATACTATTTGTGATTAATTAGAAAGACACAATTGGTAGTTACAGAAGAAGCAAACATTAATTAATCAAGGTAGAGACTTCAAGTATATGAAGACTTGATTATGGTTTATAAGATGCTTATTTATAAACAGCAATTGTATGAGAGTATAATGAGCAGTGACTTAAGAAAAGCATATATAAATGGTTATTGTTGACTTTGGTTAATACTGGTCAACTTATTAAACACGCAGATTACATCAACCAAAATAAGCTGCGATCCTTGTATACAGAATGTGGCGATCTTAACATGCTGGGCATATTCACGTACCTTGAAAATATGATAGCCGACTCATATGTTTGAACATCCAACGTCAGCATATAATGTGGTCAACTAACCTTCACAAGGCAGCGGTTGGAGACAAAGAATGACACTACGTATTGAGTAGTGATATTACTATGTAGCGCTGAAGACCAAAATGTAGTTTTGGAAAACAATACAATATGATCGATAAAGCAAGAACCTATCTTTCCATAACAGTAAAAGACTTTGCACTTAAAGGAACGCATCCATATGTTGTTCAAAATAAATAAATTATTATAGTGATCGAAGCATATAGCACCACAATACTTCGTATTAAGGAGATGTCTGATAAAAGAGTGCAGTGATTGAAGAAATATATAATACTAGAGATATGCGGTTCACATATACAAGTAAGCGATAAAATACAGATATAATACACAGCGATCAAAATTTGTTTGATTAAAAGATAAAGAAATGGTAGCTGATTCTATGTGATGGTCGACTATGTAGCAGAGGTGGTCGAAGTGTTAAGAAAAGCAAGCATCGATGATAAAAGACAATGGACGTGAGTAGCACTTCGTGATAAAAAATATGACAAATAAAAAAGGGTTAAATGAATAATGAATGAATGGGTTTTAATGACGTCCACGAGACCCAATGGCTTAAGGGACCCACAGGTTCAACTTATCCTAGTTTCAGATTCTTTTCCATGTTGGATCTTCTCTTGTGAATCTTGATTAAGAGGTTTGCTGTTTTGTGAAGTCTTGACTCTTCAAAAAGCTCGTTCAGACTATCTACTTTTAATTCATTCCCAAACTGGCTGCGAATGTCTTCATACGTTGTACACTCCATAATGAAATGCCATTCTATTTCTACTGTCCTCTTGCTGCAAAACAGGCATTCTCTTTCCTCCCACTCTTCTTTAGGCACCTTCCATCTACCAGTTTCAGATCTCAAATGGTGAGATCCAGTCCTTAATTGTGCAATTAGAATTTTGGCCTTACTGTTGATCGCAGATCTCAAATATTCTTTTTCCTCATGCGCCCAAAAAGGGTTGAATTCTTTAATATAGTACGCTTTTTTCCTGCCTAGCTGGTTTATCCACATGGCATTCCTAAATTTCTCTAAGACCCACTTTTTTATCTCCTCTTTGTTGTTGGAGCAGTCGTGCAAATTTATGTCCCACTTGTTCATCCATTTGTTATTTTGTTTCTTCCAACTCTTTTTCCTACGACTTAAGTTTTCATCAACAATCAAGATGGGCCAACGGTGCTTATCCATACTTTCCACCTTTTTTAAGTAGCATAACAACCGAATGACCGCTGAAGCCTCAATTGGGTACATACTAGCTTCAGCCAAAAGGATCTCATATGGTATTGTTGATTTGACTTTGAGGCTGCTAGTATAAGATGCTTTTGTATTCTCTCTATTTGTCTGCATTTGAGGTTTGACATGCTATTCCCCCAAACTTCACACCCATAAAGGATAACCGGAACCACTAGCAAACCGAAAAGTGTTTTCTTAGTCTTCTGTTGACGTGTATTTTGTACACAATCATACACAGAATAAAATACCAATAGGCATCTTATCCTCTCTTGAGAAAATAGTCTCTAACTGCTGAAGATCTGCAAAAAGGATCAGTTAGATGGACTCCAAGGTTCTTTTAGTGGGGTCTCCACGTGTGGACAAGCTTTTTAGTGGTATGATGTGATTTGCTGTTTCCTCCAAGGGGTCTTACGTATTCAAAGCTCGAAGATTTTACTAAACTAAAGGAACTTTCAAAAAAAAAGCAAAAGATAGGGCTTAAGAGGTCTAATCTAGCCTAACCCTATGAACGACTTAGCATGAATGAGATTTGGCAAGACTCAACCAACTTCAATTTTGCCATAAGATAACAACTCAATTGAAATTAGTGCGATCTTCTAAGGTAATAATGGTATTCAATGCATTAAAGACCAAGGACACTACTACGAAGGTACATATCCTAGATGCGAAAATGCTTGAAGGTTAAGGACTCAAAATGTTCTCCAGTCGACCACGCAAGGCTTTCCTACAATCAGCAAGAAGCTAGTGGTTTGGATTGCGAATCCTACCAAATATCAAATCCCACACTTAGTCTTTCAAATTAACAAACTACTTTGATTGAGCGTGATTCAAGTACATCCAACAACCATGAAGATAACTCAAGAAATTTGCAACAAAACACCATAACTTCAATATTTTATTGATTTCCAAGTCATCATATACAACAATTGCTTGAACTTCTCTCTTCAAGACTCAATCTTGCTACAAAATAAAAATTGCTTACAACTCTAATTTCCCAACTCTATTCTCTATTTTTCTATTGACTATTCTGTTACAAATGAAATGAAAAATGGGGGTATAAATAGCATCCCCAGTTACAATGAAAGGTCCAGATTGAAAGTAAATCAATGGACAAGATCATGACACCTAAACCCTAATTAGGGTTTGTTACAAATGACCTCCTTTTTACTGAACAATATTAAATACATAGCCAAATATTAAATTTGGCACAAAAATCTAGGAGGTATCAACCAATGAGAAATAAGATGTCATGTCATCTGTAACAACCTTTCATCTAGAATCTTATTCCCTTTCCAATTTTCTTTCTTAGCATATGCAATGAATTTTGTCACGATTCCTTCGATTTCTGTGCTTGGAATCTCGGGAAGATTCTTGATACTCTCTTCTAAGTGGATAACCTGATCAAATGCATCTAGAAGAGCTGTGTCCCAAGTAGGTTCAAGTTCCTTCGTTCTATCAATCAGGAGCATGGTGGCATACATTTGATCATACTACTCATCTGTAACATCTGCGTCCTTGCGAAAGATGATAGTGATTCTATCCTCAAACTCTTGCAAATCCACATCTGTCTCGACCTCAATCCTTCTGCCAAGAATGGTACGAAGTACCTCAAATACTCTGTCCTGGATCGGATTGATCACCTCCTCAACTTGACCACATCTAACACTGATGTCCTCAAAGAGAACACTCTTTATATGGAGTAAGGTTGACCACTGAAACAAACTGTGAGAATCACCTTCTAAGATCCTCTCTTGTGCTAAAATTCTTCTAGATGTATGTCTTATAACTTTCAAGACAGGAATGATAACGTCCTTGGTATGGGCAAATGCAGCTACTGTTGCCATCAATCTGTGGATTATCTCAAGAACTTGGATAGCCTGATGGGTGATCTTCGACATCCTTGTAATAAACTCAATGGCCACCGTGTGAGATCTATCCATCCAATTACATGTACGCTGGACCATATTCCTGAATCTTTCTGCTTCATTGATTGATTGAAGGGGCAATGCCTGCAATGGTGATCTAACTGGATCCTGACGTCCCAAAGGTTCATTGATGTGACTGAAATATGTTCTCCATGCACCGACCTCTCTCTCAAGCTTTCTATTCTTTTCTACTTCTTCTCTAAACTTATCCTTCAGTGCCTCAAATGTGTCGGTGGCATCATCTAGAGTCTGCTCTGCTGTGGATGGTCCTAACTCAATAGTCTGTATATGATAGTCCTCTGCTAGGATCTCACCCTCATATTTGTCTGCCGCCGGTGTAGCTATCTGCAGTTTTCTAGATCCAGTCTCATCTCGAATCATCTTGGACATCTTTGTAGCCTTCTTCTTCTCTGTTGTCATATGTGAGCGTCCAACAAGGCTCTCTAGATCGATTGCACTGTCCTCGTCCTCAATTACGATCACCTTAGTCAATCTTTCCTTCAACCAATCTGGGATATTTGATCTTGTCTCTTGAACTTGAATTTCTTTGTGTACTACTTCTTCTTGTCTGGGAGGAGATGTTACTTCATTATCATTATCTAAATCATAGTCTTGGAGAGATCCATCGGATGAAACATGCTGTGCCTGTTCTTCCTCCTGTCTATCATTCTGTACCATCGATTCCATGGATTCTTCCACTCGAACTGTTCTATCTTCTGGCCTGGAAGAAGTACCTGGTGTTTGATCTTTGTTGGCACCTTGCTTTTTCTTGGAAGGCTCTTTCTTTTCTGATCTTTCCTTTCTCTTTGAACCTCTGGGATGGAGATTGCCCTCACTGGCACATCGAAGGTTACCTTCACCTGAATTCCTAGGATTGGGATTGCCTTCACTCACACTTGCTCCACCTTCGGCTGGCTTTTCTTCCAAAGTAAAAGACATGGCTATGCCTTGTTCTCTCAACTTCTGATGTTGAATGTCTACCCATCTGCGAGTACAAGACAAGACTGGTGCCATCAAATCATCTAAATCCACGGCTTCGGGCTCATTCCAATTCAAACTTATTGTTTTGCTTTCTCTATCATATGAAGATTGGATGTGCCTGCCGTTGTCCTGAGCTTGGTCGGCTACTCTGTAAATCTTACATTTCCTGATGAAATCCAAAGGCAATCTAGAATGTATCTTACGTTTCACTTCGAGATCATCTAGGAGATTCATCATAAAATCTTCAATCTGGTACTCATGTCTAAATCTTCTACCGACTGTCTCCTCTAAATGTCCATGAGGATCAAAACTATTCCTCCAAGCAAAAGATGAAAAAGGATACAAGGCTAACTCCCTCTCTGCGTCATCCATGGCTGAGACATTGGGACATACCTCAACTGAATTACCCAAAATAATAGGTACCTGAACTCCATTCTGATGTCTGTGTCTGAATGCCTTCATATATGCTGCCAACTGCCTTGTTACTTCAAGTAACACAATCCTGTCTGTCGGGTATCTCGGCAACATGTATGGAGGTAAAGGACATCCATACACTCTAATGTAAGTGAACTTGGGAAACTGAATGAACCAAGCACCGTACCTCTTGATTAACTCCTGGGCATCCTGAGATAATCTGTTGTGAATCCCTCCTTGCAACGTCCTTGTGATGTTCATCGTGAAAGTATCATTGATTAACTTGTAGTTCTTCCCTGGTGGATGATGCAAGTAGGCATAGGATTCGCAAACTCTGACCTCGCCGGGTCCTCTTCCAATCACTCCTCTGTGAGGTAGTCCTGCGTACTCAACGCTCCTGATTAAGGCATAGATGACATATGAACTCATGTGGAAGGACTTAGTAGCCCTGAGTCTTCTCAACTGTACGTCTAAGCAATGGCTAATTATCCTAGCCCAATGTATTGTACCCTTTCCTTGAACAATCACCTGGATGAAATAAAACATCCATTTCTCAAAATAGAAGGCATGAGGTGCTCCTGTAACTCTGTTGAGCATGGTAATCAAATCTCTGTACTCCTCTTGGAAATCAATTCTGTGCGGTGTGTTCGGTACTTTGCTCAGACGGGGACGACTCTTGAGTAGCCAGTTCTTGTTGATTATGCTTAGGCAAGCATCTGGATCATCATCGTACACTGATCTGGCTCCTTCAATGCTCTTGTATATCATGTCCCTGTGCTCTGGAAGATGGAAGGCTTCACTTATGGCTTCCTCTGAAAGGTACGCCAAAATGTTTCCCTCATTGGACACAATTGTCCTGGACTGTGGATTGTAATGACGGGCACACTCGATCATCAACTCGTGGCACTGAATAGCTGGAGGAAAACCGGCCGCCTTGATAATGCCACTCTCTATTATTCTCCGGGCGACAGGTGATGGCTTGCCGATGTAAGGGACCTCTCGGAACTTCTTCGTGCTAAAGTTCCCCAAGTTTGTATCTCCAATGTTGCTCCACTTGGACACGATCTTGGTCTCCACTTCTTCAGTCTTCTGATCTTCTTTCATGAGAGCCGAGCGACTGGTGGATGCTCCCGCCTTTGGGGTTGCCATACCTACACAACATTTCATTATAAGAAATAGATTTTGCAATAAATAACGTGGATAAGAGAGATAGATTTTAGGAAACCTCATGATAAGTCCCTAGAATTATCATTTCCTAAAATACAACGATTGAGCTAAGAGATTTAAAATTCAAAATTTGAAATATGACGATGAAGGAATAAAACAATAATAATCAAATCGCCATACCTCGATAGAGAGCTAACTCTAGAATGCAAAAACAAAATTTGCCTAGGCAAAATTGAGGTATAAAGATAATCTTCAATATGATCCCCTCAAATTTGATTTCGCCACCTCTGGAGAGAATGTGATCTTCAATTTCGCACAAATAAATCACCAAGTCCTTAGCAAATTCGCCTTAGGCGTGGTCTTGGATGGATCTTCAAATTCGCTCTACCTTTGATCTTCAATGCAATTCGCACCTCTTCCAACACACTTCGCACGCCTCACACCACCTTGGGAATGTCTACGCCACCATGGTTTGAAGTCGCACTACCTTTGGAATGTCTAAGCGCGCCACCCTTGGTCTTCAATGCAATTCGCACCACCTTTGGAGTGTCTTCGCCACCTTGGATAAATGAAACTCGCACTATATTCGCCTCTTGGTAACTCGCATAAAGGAAGGTAAAAATAATGATGTAGAAAATGATAATTCTACCCCCCTTATATAGCGCTTGCATCCTTTACCCCTTAGGCCGACTCAATAAAAACAAAACCATTTTTTAAATGATTTGCAATGAAATAACAAGGCCGACCTCCATATATGAGTGCTCAAATCGATTTTTTATTAATTAAATAATTAATTACTAATGCCTTGCGTTTTTTAATTGCAAATTTCGATTTTTAAATAAGGCAAAAAATGTTAACGCCATATTAAATGCCAATAAAAAAAATGGATTTTCAATTTTTTAAATTGATTTAGCATTTAAAGTAAATTCGAATTGTTTAATTTGGCGCCAAAAAATATGTAAATAGAGGGACGTACCTCATCGCTCTAGTCCCTTGAAGAGGGACAGGAGCGATTCACCATCTTTGGCATGATTCTTGCGTTTTCGACGTTTAATTCCTTCATTTCCACGTCCCAAATCGATCATCTGGTGGTCTTTCGAACTTGAATTTCTTCCTTGTGCGAGCAAGTGCATCCCATGACCATTATCGCCCTGGTCCCTTGGAGAGGGACAGGAGCGATCTCCATGTTTTTATGTTCATCTTGTATCTTTGACCTTCGAAATATCATTGCTTGTGTCCTTTGCGCTTATTCCCATTCGCTTTCATCATATGTTTGGACGAATTAAAGGGACCATCGCCCTTGTCCCTTGGAGAGGGACAGGAGCGATCCATTATTTCTCCTTGATCTTGGCGACTTTTAAACTTCGATCTCTTTTGTAATGTCTCCCCGACGATGTCCTTCGCATTTCCTATCCTCATTTCGCCTTGAACTTTGAAGGAACGTGAGTGTTTTGATAGGATCGCCTTGGTCCTTGTCCAAAGGACAGGAGCGATGGGAGACTTTTACCTTGATTAGCAATGTTTTGACGTTTAAAACTCTTGCAAATTATCTTCAAACGATGTCTTGGAGCATATGTAACCTTGTGTATCTTTGTCTTTACGTAAATCTTGCATGGATTAATCTAATATATCAATATCGCTCTAGTCCCTTCCTGAGGGACAGGAGCGAAGTTCATCATAACATGTTTGTTCTTGTTTGTACCAACTTGCAATTATCGTCATTGCGTGGAATGATGTCCTTTCGACCCTCTTGGTAACTTGAAACTTGTTTGCCTTTTGAAATTTACGCCATTATGTAGATATCGCTCTGGTCCCTTGGAGAGGGACAGGAGCGATCTAGGTCTTTAGAGTGCAAATCCTTCCATGTGATGACCTTTGCAACGTTGCGCTTGATGGAAATGCCTTGAAATGTCCTCGCCACCCTTCGTCCTAACTTGGATCGGCCTTGAACCTTGGAGGGACGACCTTGAACTCTGGAGGGACGCATCATCACCATTGTATCGCCCTGGTCCCTTGGAGAGGGACAGGAGCGATCCTTCCCTTGTGGCTTTCATCTCACTTTGCCATGCGCTAAGTTTATATTCAACGGATTCGTCCTTCTTTACTCTATCCGCCCATGCCTTGGCATCATTTGTAACTTTGCAAGAAAAGCAATTATATCAAAAATCGCTCTGGTCCCTTCCTGAGGGACAGGAGCGAACTAGGCATTTAGCACTGGTATGGACGTCCAAAAAATCTTCAATTTATATTCAATGCATTCATCTCATGTTTTCCCTTGTTTTTGAACGTAAACTTGCCTCGACCCTTGTCTGGATTTTGCAAAATGGAGGAAATCGCTCTGGTCCCTAGGAGAGGGACGAGAGCTACAAGGTACCTCGCCCTGGTCCCTTGGAGAGGGACAGGAGCGATTTAGTCAATATAGGTCATTTTCCTTCGTTTTTTGCATCTCAAATTATATTCATTTGGCAAAGTATCTTCCTTCGGACGTCCTCAAATCATTAAGTTTTCAAAATCCTGCAAGGACAAGGCGAAATTTGAATTGTAGCTCCGGTCCTTCACTGAGGGACAGGGGCGATTTTCCTCCTGGAGGCATTTCTGTGCTCATGAAAATCTTCAACTTATATTCAAATGAAAGATCTTGTCGTTCTCTATCATTTCAAACGTAAAATTTGTCTGGACTCTGTAGGGACGATGAGATATTTGAAATTGAGCTCCCGTCCTTCACTGAGGGACAGGAGCGATTTTGCTCCTACAGGCCAAAATAACAAGATTGTTCACATTTTAACACTTCACGAGGCGAAAACAAATCAATTCCAATGCCTAGGATCAATATTCAAAAAAGTCAAAATTTGGTCAAAACATTCAATCAGACAAGAATTCATATTGACGGTCAACACTTAGACAAGTTTAAGCTCTGCATGAACATTCCAATTGAAAAAAATTAGACCATTTTGGCGAAATCATTGCATTCAAAATTTGCATTCTAGAAAAGAAGCTCAAAAAGCTCTCAAAAGTGACTGGATTTTGGCTTGAAAAGGCAATATTTAAAACCCTAAGGCTTGGCCCTAAATCCAGACAACTAACTGACTAACAAAACCCTAAAAACGAAAGCGAAAATGAGCAAAAAAACAAACAAAAAGAGGGGGTCCCCATTTGCAATGGGGCGATGTGTGAAATGGTCACAACATCTGGTGACACCACTGAGAAATGTTGCAAAACATTTGGGAATCAATCTTTCTAAAGGAAGACTCAGAAAACCTCCCTCAACAAATCCAGGAGTTAAGAAACACTTACAAGAAGAGACCATCATATTGAGACAAAGTATCAAGTCCACAGTTACCCATGTGTGTGCAAATGCGTTAATTCCCCTCAACAAGACAATCATGATCTTCAAGTTCCCCTATGATAAGCTACGTAGTTGGTCTAAACTCCAAAAGCATCCTGGATAGAGCCTCGCTGCCAGTCAGACGTCTATAGTCCCGACGAGGTTATCGCCACAAGCTCACGAATATTGCTCCATTGCTAGTCAGGCGTCTATAGCCCCGATGGAGTTACTCGCATATTCCCTTTAGCCAATTTGATATTTCCTCTTAGCTCATTTCTTTTCTTTTGATTTTTTCTCATTTTTTCATCTTTTCTTTTGATACTGCTTTTCAGTTCTGTCAATTCTTTGGCTCGTGAGTAGTGAAACTCACTAGGGTTTGAGGATTGCGGTGGCGCTGAAGCTAGACTTTAGATTTTTCACTGATCACAGCTTCGCCTATAAACCATAATGACTCGGAGATTATAAATATGTGAAAATATAATAACTGAAGGACAGAATACGTGAGTTCAATAAGCTAACCTACTTCAATGCAAATACGTCCTGACTCAAAGTTTCATTAAAAGAAACTCCCTTGGTAATTCCAAAAGACCTCATGATTTTCCAAATGCATCCAACAACCTAGCAGGAAGTCAGAGCGTTATATAACAAAATCACCCAATGTCAAATGGATACCCCTCAGGACAAAACAACTAACCTAAAAACAAAACACCTAAACTACAACAAAACGGAAACAAAACAAAACCAAACAAAACAACGAAAGCAAACTAAACTAACTATGTACAAGGGAAGGCCTTGGCATTTTAGGATTGGAAATAATGTTTGAGATATCTCCCGTTGACAGGCAACGGGATGTCTTCTCCAGTTAAAGTCTGCAACCTAAATGCGTTTTCTCCCAATATCTCTGAAATTTGATAAGGGCCTTTCCAAAGCTTATCAAACTTATCATGTTCTCCTCTTTTCTCATGAGCTTTGTCCCAATACAGGACGAGATCTGAAATTCGGAACGCCTTGATTCTTGCTTGTCGATCAAACCATCTCTTCACCACTCCTTGGTGTTTAGCAAAGTTATCCAGTGCTTGATCTCTTTTCTCTTCTAGGTTCATCAACTGTGTCAACCTGGCCTGTACTGCATCAGTGTCTTCCATGTACTCCTGAATGAATCTCAAGGTTGGAATCCTGAGTTGCATGGGGAAGACTGGGTCTTGGCCATAAACTAGAAAATAAGGCGAAATGCCTAATGCGTTCTTTGTTCTGATTCTGTCTGCCCATAAAGCAAATCTCAACTGGGTGTGCCATTCTCTTGGACTTCTCTCTAATAATTTTTTGATTACGCTGAGCAAATTTTTGTTTGTAGATTCTGCTAATCCATTACCCTGAGGATAATAATTTGATGAAAACTTGAGGGTTATCCCGTACTCAAAAGCCCAATTTGAGAATCTCAATGATGTGAATGCCGATCCATTGTCGCAAACCAACGCATAAGGGCATCCAAACCTTGTGATTATGTTCTCCTCTAGAAACTTGATTACAACTTCAGTAGAACAAACCTTAAGTGCCTGTGCCTCTGACCATCTGGTACAATAATCTGTAGCTGTAATGATGTACTTGTGTTGTGCTGAGGATGCGGGGTTGATAACACCAATAAAGTCCATTCCCCATTTAGCAAATGGTCTGGCTTCAATCACTGGATTTAGTGGCATGGCAGGATTTCTTTCTCTAATAGCTGCGACTTGACATGTGTGGCAAGTCTTAATGTGATTGAATGTATCTTTAAAAAGCGTAGGCCAGTAATATCCTGCTCTTAGGATCTGGTGAGCTGTGGCGAGGTTGGCTCCATGTCCGGTTCCAAACTTGGAATGGAAATGTTCAATTATCTGCTTTGCTTCGTCTTTGCCAACACATCTCAGGTATACTCCTTCATAGTTTTTCCGGTATAGGACAGATCCTTGAAGCACGTAATGTTGACACTTTAGTCTTAATGCTCTCTTTTGTGTAGGTGCCATATGAGCGGGACATCTGTGATTGAGCAAATATGTCACAATGTCTTTGTACCATTCATCAGGCGTGACATCTTCTAATTCATAAATTTGTTGGACTAATCCTGGCCCATCTATTGCCAATGTCTGCGCCAAGGCTTGTCCTCGGACAAGTTTCATGGGCTGAATCTCAATGTCAAATTCTTGGATAATGGCGACCCACTTTCCTCTTCTCTCTCCTAATTCATTTTGCATGAGCAGAGTCTTGACTGCCGCATCAGGCACTATTGCATAAATCTTGGCTCTCAGGAGGTAATGTCTGAATTTCTTAACTGCCTTTACTAATGCGTATGCTTGTTTTTCAACATTTGGATATCTTAATTCTGCATCTTTCAACGGGGTGCTCATGAAAGCAATGGGATTTTCATCCCTCTCTTCACTTCTTTGGGTGAGAATGGCGGCACAAGTGTATTCGGAAGCGAAGGAATATAAATAAAATGGTTTGAGATAATCAGGACTAATCAAAACTGGCGCCTCCATGATTGCGGTCTTTATTTCTTCAAATGCCCTTTTGGCTTGTGGAGTCCACTCGACCTTTGCATCTTTCTTTAACATTTCATTCAATGGCCTGACAATCTCGGCAAATCCGGTAATGAATTTTCGGACGAAGTTGATTTTGCCGAAAAATGATTTGAGCTCTTTCTTGCTTGCTGGCAAATTGATAGTAGATATGGCCTTCACCCTTTCAGGATCAATAGATATTCCTTTCTCTGAAATGACATGTCCTAAAAGCTTTCCTTCTGTGACTCCAAATATGCATTTCTTCGGATTAAGGGAGACACCGTATCTTCTACATCTTTGGAAGACTCTTCTCAAATCGTCCACATGATCTTCTCTCTGTCTAGAGAAAACTGTGATATCATCCATATATATAATAATGCTTTTACCAATTAAATCTCTGAAAGCGATATCCATAGCTCTCTGGAATGTGGCCCCGGCGTTTATGAGTCCAAAAGGCATTCTCTTATAGGCAAATGTTCCCCATTTGGTGGTGAAAGCAGTCTTTATTCGATCTTCAGGTTCGACTAGGACTTGATTGTATCCTGAATATCCGTCTAGGAAGGACATCATCTGCGATCCATTGACGATCTGCAATACTTCATCTAATGATGGGAGCGGATAGTTATCTTTCTCTGACGCTCTATTAAGATTTCTGAAATCCACACACAATCTGATCTCTCCATTTTTCTTTCTAACAGGCACCAGGTTGGCGACCCACGTCGAATGTCTTACTGGGAAGATGATTTTAGCTGTGAGTAACTTTTTCACTTCTTGGTATATCAGCGGTTCTAACAAAGGGTTGACGGGTCTTTGTCTTTGCCTGAATGGCTTGCTTCCTGGTTTCAACGGGATTGTGTGAGTGATAATCGCAGTGTCGTAGGTCTTGAGATCTTCATAGCTCCATGCAATGACATCTGGGAAGTCCCTCATGTTTTTTAGGATTCCTTCTTTTTCAATTGCTGTGCAGGACTTTCCAATGAAAACATTCTTAACTTGTGTCTCATCACCTAGATTGATCGCGTCACACATATTGCCTTCTACACTGTGATTCTTCTTTTCTTTCAACTTGTCAGGATCAAAAATCCTTTCTAATTCAACCATTCCTTTCGGAATAGTGTTTGTCTTTAAGTTCAGAACTCCTTCGGCATCGAACTCAGCTTCACCTACTTCATCTTCGTCTATGATCTGTGTTAAGAAGACGTCTGTGCTGGATAGGAAGTCTAAAATGTGCTTGTCGTCTTCGAAAACTTGGAAATTGGTAATGTTATCTGGGACTGAAGGAACTGATATTAACTCGATGGTAAACTTCTTTAATCCTTCCATTGCTAATGGAATCAATGAGCTCGCGGCCTGTGCAAGTGAATTGGCCACTTGATTTTGATGTCTATAAATTGAATTGATATTGAAAGCATCAAAACTTTCCATTAGATCCCAGACTCGATTTCTATACTTAGTTAGCCTTTTGTCATGGCAAACATATTGCTTCCTGATTTGCCTTATTGCGATTTCTGAGTCTCCGTATACTTGCAGTATCTTTGCCCCCTTTTGGATGGCTAACAGTAATCCATGAACCAAAGATTCATATTCTGCTACGTTGTTGGTGCAAGGGAACTGCAATCTGTGAGCGGCAAGGTATGTTTCTCCTTTAGGACTAATTAATTCATATCCAGCTCCGGATCCTTGTTTGGACTTTGAACCGTCGAATCTTAATGTCCATATCTGATTTTCTTGATTGTCTGTTTCTAGACTTTCATGACTTTCATTTGTTGTATCGGACGAAGCTTCATCTTCTACAGAACTCTCGGTGTCTGTAGAGCTTTCATTCTCCGAATCTTGAGCTTCCTCTACAATTAGTGTCTGCGGGATTCTTTTGTTTACTTGCTCCAATGCGGTCTGGCATAAAGCACAAGATAATTCTGAGTGGACGGCATTGTGAATTCTACACCAATTCGGAAGAAGCAACTCTCGAACGGATGCTAGATTGCCAAGTTGCACACTTTGCTGGATGTTTCTTTGTACAAATCTTCTGAAGTTTTCAAACATCCCTTCGTCCTCTTGGTCGGATCCTTGATCGCTTTCAATGACGATCTCAGTTGACTCCATGACCTCTTGTTGGGTATTTTCATCTTGTATATCTTGTATCATCAAGATCTCCTCTACTTTTGGTTTATATGTTCCTAGGTCGGATTCTAAAAATAGAACTTCGTTGTCCTCTCCATATTCAGTTATCATCAATCTCAACCTTGGGGTGCTATCAATTTTAATCTGGTTTGGAACTCCTCTCCATGGTAGCCACATGTGTGCGAAATCGGTCGATACATATCCATTCAATTTTCGGGACCAATCTCGACTCAGGAGCATTCCATATGAATCTGGAATATCCACTACTGATATATCTATAAAATTCTGGACCCTTGGGTCTGCGGCCAATTGCATGTGAATATTGTTCAATTCTCCCATGACTGGAACTTCTGTCTTGTCAAGCTGAGTGACTTTTCTCTTGGTAGGTGCGGGAGTTATTCCAAGCCTTTGACAAACAGCCAGGGGCATGACATTGCTTGAGGCTCCGGAATCATAAAGGCAATTGTGTAATAGCTTTCCAAATATTCTGACTGATAGCAGGAACGGGGCCGGTTCGTCCTTTCCTTGAGAAGGCACTGAATTTTCTTCACTTGGTTCTTGATGTTTAATTTGATTGATCTTTGAGTGATCTTCCTTCGCTGGGCTCTCCTCTTTCGAGTGACTGGCTTTGCTTGTAGATTTATCCTTTTTAACCACATCTTTCTTGCTTCCGACTTCCTTCTCGGGAAGAACCAAGTTAGTAGTGAGGTTCTCTTTGACTGTAGGCTGAGCTTTCTTGGTTTCGCCTCTTTTGAGTAATACTTTTCCTTCCAACATATCTTCCTTTTTAGCTGGGAAGGTTATAGTTTGAACCATGCACTCATTTTGCTCGGGTTGTTCTTGAGAATCGGCTTCCTCTTGAGTCACATTGATAGTGGCTTGAACATTTGACCTTGTTGTACTAGGTTCACTCAAACTTTTGATCACCGCCTCTTTAATTTCAGACACTTTGAGCAACTCATAGAGTGGTAAACTTACCTTGACTTTCTTGAGTTCATCCAACACCAAGGCGGCCAATCTTTTCATTTCATTTCCCGCAGGAGGTGAAATATTTCTTTGTCTGTATTCTTGAGTGTTTTGTGGATATTCAGGGACGTTGCTGGCTTGGGGATCCGGCGGAGTTGAAAAATTGTTTGGAGGAATCGATGTTGTTAATGGTTCGGGATTTCTCTGATTCCTGTGATAAACTCTTTGGTTTGCACCTCCTGACGCTTGGTGGAATACTTCCTTGATTCCTTCTACTAAAACACTGTCGTTCAATGGTGGGAAATAGTATTCTGAATCCTCTACAGGTCCATTTGCAGATGCTGGCGGAAACTGAGATCCTGGTGGCACCATGGGTCCATTGGCCGATTCTGGAGGAAATCTCCCATTTTGTACTTGACTAATTTCTTCTTGCGAATATCTGCAGGTTTCAACGATCATGGCTTGACCATACTGCGTGGTTGGAACAATTTCGTACCCTGTGGTGGGAGGGTTTTCAGGCGGATTGGTAGTACGCATCTCTTGTTGGAAAATGTCGGCCGCAATTTTGAACTCAGGACACTGCAACTCGGAATGTTGGTTCGTGTTGTGGAGTCTGCACCAACTGGACAAGGCTGCTTCGGCTAAAAACACTTTGCTCGAAGAAGGGTTCTCTTGACTTTGCGCATTTGGTGGATTGTCCAAGGGCGTCACCACATTTCCATTGTTTGGAGCCGTGTTCCATGGTCTTCTTTGGAAACCTTGATTGTTATTTCCTTGATAGTTGTTTCTAAATCCTTGATTATTATTCCCTTGGAAATTTTGATTGTGATTGATCTTTTGCATGCTTTGGAGCTGATTATTTTGGTTCCTCAAATGGGTGACCTCAGTTGATAACTTCTTGACTTGCTCAATCAGCTCTTTCATTTCATCTTTCTCTTCTTGTGTCCTTGACGAATTTGTAGCATTTTGCAGGTACACAGGTTGAGCGGGTGGGGCTTGAGAAATTGGAGCTCCTGGGTGAAGGACCAACTGATTTGCCGGCTGTACGTTTGGATAGGTCGCTTGCGGAATTGGGTTCATGACTGGAGTATGGTTGGCCAAAGCCGTGCCAACTGCCTGCATCTGGTTAGGTGCTGCGACGGATCCCATATGTAGTAGTGGTCCAGTGATGTTTTGTCCCATGTGCTTACTCACTTCAATGGCTCTTGTATATGCCGCATTTAGATCATTCGGAGTTGGATGTGTCCTTACGAACATGGCTGTGAGATGATCTAAAGCTCCATAGTAAATTTCCCTTGGATCTGCAATAAGATAAGGAGGACGTAACATTGTGTAGGCTCGGTGAAATCTGTCGTTGAAGGAAGTAATAGGTTCATGTTCTCTCCTTCGAACCTCAACAAACTGTCTATATAACTCCGCTGGCGTAGTTGGGATGCCAAATTTAGCAATGAATGCGTCTTTCATCGCGTCCCAAGTCCTGATGGACCCTGTAGGCAAATGAATAAACCAAAAGTATGCCTCTTCTCCCAATGAGTAGGGAAAAAGCCTACATGCCACATCTCCATATTCAATTTGTCTGTTACGAAGAAGGTCCTCGAACATCTTGATGTGATCTTCTGCTGTGCGATGGAAATCACTAACATTGAACTTGGAACAAAAGTGTTCTGGATTCTTCGGCATATCATGATAAACTGCAAATTCCAACGGTGATGGATTGTTGACTAGCCACGTCGCACCATTAAGTACATGAGGAGGAGGAGGTGGAGGTGGAGCACGATGAGCCATTGTATTTCTTGAAGCTGAACTTGATGAACTAGCTTGGCTCTTTGTTTGTGAAATTGCCTGGATACTAGATTGGATTGCCGCTTGGACTTGTTCTTGAAGAACTTGTGATGACTCAGGAGATCCTTCCAATCTTAGTTCGAACTCTTTGGGAGTGTCCTCTCTTTTAACTCGCTTTGCTTTGGAAGTAAACTGAAGTTCACTTAGATCCTTGATGCCTGGTGTGGACCTCAACAACCTTTGATGTTTCTCGGGCGAGAAAGAACCAATGCGATCCAGCGTGAAGTCTTGCAAGGATTATTGTGGGTTCCTTTGATTGCGAAGATTCCTAGCTATGACCCTTTGATGTTCTTCGGCTATATCTTCCTCTTGCTCTAAGATGATTCTGACTCTGTTATATTCGACTTGGCTTCTCCTTGCGTTCCAAGCTACTTGATTCAATTGGGAAATGATGTCTTCTTGGGTATTGCCTACTTGCAAATTGGGTTGCACCACTTGATTCAATCCTTCATTCGACAACACCATCGTACTTCATGATCATGTTTGCAATGTTTTTCTCTTTTCAAAATCTTCGGACTTCGAACTTTGAAATTAAAGAGGCCCTCCTTCTAGCGCCAATTCTGTTGACGTGTATTTTGTACACAATCATACACAGAATAAAATACCAATAGGCATCTTATCCTCTCTTGAGAAAATAGTCTCTAACTGCTGAAGATCTGCAAAAAGGATCAGTTAGATGGACTCCAAGGTTCTTTTAGTGGGGTCTCCACGTGTGGACAAGCTTTTTAGTGGTATGATGTGATTTGCTGTTTCCTCCAAGGGGTCTTACGTATTCAAAGCTCGAAGATTTTACTAAACTAAAGGAACTTTCAAAAAAAAAGCAAAAGATAGGGCTTAAGAGGTCTAATCTAGCCTAACCCTATGAACGACTTAGCATGAATGAGATTTGGCAAGACTCAACCAACTTCAATTTTGCCATAAGATAACAACTCAATTGAAATTAGTGCGATCTTCTAAGGTAATAATGGTATTCAATGCATTAAAGACCAAGGACACTACTACGAAGGTACATATCCTAGATGCGAAAATGCTTGAAGGTTAAGGACTCAAAATGTTCTCCAGTCGACCACGCAAGGCTTTCCTACAATCAGCAAGAAGCTAGTGGTTTGGATTGCGAATCCTACCAAATATCAAATCCCACACTTAGTCTTTCAAATTAACAAACTACTTTGATTGAGCGTGATTCAAGTACATCCAACAACCATGAAGATAACTCAAGAAATTTGCAACAAAACACCATAACTTCAATATTTTATTGATTTCCAAGTCATCATATACAACAATTGCTTGAACTTCTCTCTTCAAGACTCAATCTTGCTACAAAATAAAAATTGCTTACAACTCTAATTTCCCAACTCTATTCTCTATTTTTCTATTGACTATTCTATTACAAATGAAATGAAAAATGGGGGTATAAATAGCATCCCCAGTTACAATGAAAGGTCCAGATTGAAAGTAAATCAATGGACAAGATCATGACACCTAAACCCTAATTAGGGTTTGTTACAAATGACCTCCTTTTTACTGAACAATATTAAATACATAGCCAAATATTAAATTTGGCACAAAAATCTAGGAGGTATCAACCAATGAGAAATAAGATGTCATGTCATCTGTAACAACCTTTCATCTAGAATCTTATTCCCTTTCCAATTTTCTTTCTTAGCATATGCAATGAATTTTGTCACGATTCCTTCGATTTCTGTGCTTGGAATCTCGGGAAGATTCTTGATACTCTCTTCTAAGTGGATAACCTGATCAAATGCATCTAGAAGAGCTGTGTCCCAAGTAGGTTCAAGTTCCTTCGTTCTATCAATCAGGAGCATGGTGGCATACATTTGATCATACTGCTCATCTGTAACATCTGCGTCCTTGCGAAAGATGATAGTGATTCTATCCTCAAACTCTTGCAAATCCACATCTGTCTCGACCTCGATCCTTCTGCCAAGAATGGTACGAAGTACCTCAAATACTCTGTCCTGGATCGGATTGATCACCTCCTCAACTTGACCACATCTAACACTGATGTCCTCAAAGAGAACACTCTTTATATGGAGTAAGGTTGACCACTGAAACAAACTGTGAGAATCACCTTCTAAGATCCTCTCTTGTGCTAAAATTCTTCTAGATGTATGTCTTATAACTTTCAAGACAGGAATGATAACGTCCTTGGTATGGGCAAATGCAGCTACTGTTGCCATCAATCTGTGGATTATCTCAAGAACTTGGATAGCCTGATGGGTGATCTTCGACATCCTTGTAATAAACTCAATGGCCACCGTGTGAGATCTATCCATCCAATTACATGTACGCTGGACCATATTCCTGAATCTTTCTGCTTCATTGATTGATTGAAGGGGCAATGCCTGCAATGGTGATCTAACTGGATCCTGACGTCCCAAAGGTTCATTGATGTGACTGAAATATGTTCTCCATGCACCGACCTCTCTCTCAAGCTTTCTATTCTTTTCTACTTCTTCTCTAAACTTATCCTTCAGTGCCTCAAATGTGTCGGTGGCATCATCTAGAGTCTGCTCTGCTGTGGATGGTCCTAACTCAATAGTCTGTATATGATAGTCCTCTGCTAGGATCTCACCCTCATATTTGTCTGCCGCCGGTGTAGCTATCTGCAGTTTTCTAGATCCAGTCTCATCTCGAATCATCTTGGACATCTTTGTAGCCTTCTTCTTCTCTGTTGTCATATGTGAGCGTCCAACAAGGCTCTCTAGATCGATTGCACTGTCCTCGTCCTCAATTACGATCACCTTAGTCAATCTTTCCTTCAACCAATCTGGGATATTTGATCTTGTCTCTTGAACTTGAATTTCTTTGTGTACTACTTCTTCTTGTCTGGGAGGAGATGTTACTTCATTATCATTATCTAAATCATAGTCTTGGAGAGATCCATCGGATGAAACATGCTGTGCCTGTTCTTCCTCCTGTCTATCATTCTGTACCATCGATTCCATGGATTCTTCCACTCGAACTGTTCTATCTTCTGGCCTGGAAGAAGTACCTGGTGTTTGATCTTTGTTGGCACCTTGCTTTTTCTTGGAAGGCTCTTTCTTTTCTGATCTTTCCTTTCTCTTTGAACCTCTGGGATGGAGATTGCCCTCACTGGCACATCGAAGGTTACCTTCACCTGAATTCCTAGGATTGGGATTGCCTTCACTCACACTTGCTCCACCTTCGGCTGGCTTTTCTTCCAAAGTAAAAGACATGGCTATGCCTTGTTCTCTCAACTTCTGATGTTGAATGTCTACCCATCTGCGAGTACAAGACAAGACTGGTGCCATCAAATCATCTAAATCCACGGCTTCGGGCTCATTCCAATTCAAACTTATTGTTTTGCTTTCTCTATCATATGAAGATTGGATGTGCCTGCCGTTGTCCTGAGCTTGGTCGGCTACTCTGTAAATCTTACATTTCCTGATGAAATCCAAAGGCAATCTAGAATGTATCTTACGTTTCACTTCGAGATCATCTAGGAGATTCATCATAAAATCTTCAATCTGGTACTCATGTCTAAATCTTCTACCGACTGTCTCCTCTAAATGTCCATGAGGATCAAAACTATTCCTCCAAGCAAAAGATGAAAAAGGATACAAGGCTAACTCCCTCTCTGCGTCATCCATGGCTGAGACATTGGGACATACCTCAACTGAATTACCCAAAATAATAGGTACCTGAACTCCATTCTGATGTCTGTGTCTGAATGCCTTCATATATGCTGCCAACTGCCTTGTTACTTCAAGTAACACAATCCTGTCTGTCGGGTATCTCGGCAACATGTATGGAGGTAAAGGACATCCATACACTCTAATGTAAGTGAACTTGGGAAACTGAATGAACCAAGCACCGTACCTCTTGATTAACTCCTGGGCATCCTGAGATAATCTGTTGTGAATCCCTCCTTGCAACGTCCTTGTGATGTTCATCGTGAAAGTATCATTGATTAACTTGTAGTTCTTCCCTGGTGGATGATGCAAGTAGGCATAGGATTCGCAAACTCTGACCTCGCCGGGTCCTCTTCCAATCACTCCTCTGTGAGGTAGTCCTGCGTACTCAACGCTCCTGATTAAGGCATAGATGACATATGAACTCATGTGGAAGGACTTAGTAGCCCTGAGTCTTCTCAACTGTACGTCTAAGCAATGGCTAATTATCCTAGCCCAATGTATTGTACCCTTTCCTTGAACAATCACCTGGATGAAATAAAACATCCATTTCTCAAAATAGAAGGCATGAGGTGCTCCTGTAACTCTGTTGAGCATGGTAATCAAATCTCTGTACTCCTCTTGGAAATCAATTCTGTGCGGTGTGTTCGGTACTTTGCTCAGACGGGGACGACTCTTGAGTAGCCAGTTCTTGTTGATTATGCTTAGGCAAGCATCTGGATTATCATCGTACACTGATCTGGCTCCTTCAATGCTCTTGTATATCATGTCCCTGTGCTCTGGAAGATGGAAGGCTTCACTTATGGCTTCCTCTGAAAGGTACGCCAAAATGTTTCCCTCATTGGACACAATTGTCCTGGACTGTGGATTGTAATGACGGGCACACTCGATCATCAACTCGTGGCACTGAATAGCTGGAGGAAAACTGGCCGCCTTGATAATGCCACTCTCTATTATTCTCCGGGCGACAGGTGATGGCTTGCCGATGTAAGGGACCTCTCGGAACTTCTTCGTGCTAAAGTTCCCCAAGTTTGTATCTCCAATGTTGCTCCACTTGGACACGATCTTGGTCTCCACTTCTTCAGTCTTCTGATCTTCTTTCATGAGAGCCGAGCGACTGGTGGATGCTCCCGCCTTTGGGGTTGCCATACCTACACAACATTTCATTATAAGAAATAGATTTTGCAATAAATAACGTGGATAAGAGAGATAGATTTTAGGAAACCTCATGATAAGTCCCTAGAATTATCATTTCCTAAAATACAACGATTGAGCTAAGAGATTTAAAATTCAAAATTTGAAATATGACGATGAAGGAATAAAACAATAATAATCAAATCGCCATACCTCGATAGAGAGCTAACTCTAGAATGCAAAAACAAAATTTGCCTAGGCAAAATTGAGGTATAAAGATAATCTTCAATATGATCCCCTCAAATTTGATTTCGCCACCTCTGGAGAGAATGTGATCTTCAATTTCGCACAAATAAATCACCAAGTCCTTAGCAAATTCGCCTTAGGCGTGGTCTTGGATGGATCTTCAAATTCGCTCTACCTTTGATCTTCAATGCAATTCGCACCTCTTCCAACACACTTCGCACGCCTCACACCACCTTGGGAATGTCTACGCCACCATGGTTTGAAGTCGCACTACCTTTGGAATGTCTAAGCGCGCCACCCTTGGTCTTCAATGCAATTCGCACCACCTTTGGAGTGTCTTCGCCACCTTGGATAAATGAAACTCGCACTATATTCGCCTCTTGGTAACTCGCATAAAGGAAGGTAAAAATAATGATGTAGAAAATGATAATTCTACCCCCCTTATATAGCGCTTGCATCCTTTACCCCTTAGGCCGACTTAATAAAAACAAAACCATTTTTTAAATGATTTGCAATGAAATAACAAGGCCGACCTCCATATATGAGTGCTCAAATCGATTTTTTATTAATTAAATAATTAATTACTAATGCCTTGCGTTTTTTAATTGCAAATTTCGATTTTTAAATAAGGCAAAAAATGTTAACGCCATATTAAATGCCAATAAAAAAAATGGATTTTCAATTTTTTAAATTGATTTAGCATTTAAAGTAAATTCGAATTGTTTAATTTGGCGCCAAAAAATATGTAAATAGAGGGACGTACCTCATCGCTCTAGTCCCTTGAAGAGGGACAGGAGCGATTCACCATCTTTGGCATGATTCTTGCGTTTTCGACGTTTAATTCCTTCATTTCCACGTCCCAAATCGATCATCTGGTGGTCTTTCGAACTTGAATTTCTTCCTTGTGCGAGCAAGTGCATCCCATGACCATTATCGCCCTGGTCCCTTGGAGAGGGACAGGAGCGATCTCCATGTTTTTATGTTCATCTTGTATCTTTGACCTTCGAAATATCATTGCTTGTGTCCTTTGCGCTTATTCCCATTCGCTTTCATCATATGTTTGGACGAATTAAAGGGACCATCGCCCTTGTCCCTTGGAGAGGGACAGGAGCGATCCATTATTTCTCCTTGATCTTGGCGACTTTTAAACTTCGATCTCTTTTGTAATGTCTCCCCGACGATGTCCTTCGCATTTCCTATCCTCATTTCGCCTTGAACTTTGAAGGAACGTGAGTGTTTTGATAGGATCGCCTTGGTCCTTGTCCAAAGGACAGGAGCGATGGGAGACTTTTACCTTGATTAGCAATGTTTTGACGTTTAAAACTCTTGCAAATTATCTTCAAACGATGTCTTGGAGCATATGTAACCTTGTGTATCTTTGTCTTTACATAAATCTTGCATGGATTAATCTAATATATCAATATCGCTCTAGTCCCTTCCTGAGGGACAGGAGCGAAGTTCATCATAACATGTTTGTTCTTGTTTGTACCAACTTGCAATTATCGTCATTGCGTGGAATGATGTCCTTTCGACCCTCTTGGTAACTTGAAACTTGTTTGCCTTTTGAAATTTACGCCATTATGTAGATATCGCTCTGGTCCCTTGGAGAGGGACAGGAGCGATCTAGGTCTTTAGAGTGCAAATCCTTCCATGTGATGACCTTTGCAACGTTGCGCTTGATGGAAATGCCTTGAAATGTCCTCGCCACCCTTCGTCCTAACTTGGATCGGCCTTGAACCTTGGAGGGACGACCTTGAACTCTGGAGGGACGCATCATCACCATTGTATCGCCCTGGTCCCTTGGAGAGGGACAGGAGCGATCCTTCCCTTGTGGCTTTCATCTCACTTTGCCATGCGCTAAGTTTATATTCAACGGATTCGTCCTTCTTTACTCTATCCGCCCATGCCTTGGCATCATTTGTAACTTTGCAAGAAAAGCAATTATATCAAAAATCGCTCTGGTCCCTTCCTGAGGGACAGGAGCGAACTAGGCATTTAGCACTGGTATGGACGTCCAAAAAATCTTCAATTTATATTCAATGCATTCATCTCATGTTTTCCCTTGTTTTTGAACGTAAACTTGCCTCGACCCTTGTCTGGATTTTGCAAAATGGAGGAAATCGCTCTGGTCCCTAGGAGAGGGACGAGAGCTACAAGGTACCTCGCCCTGGTCCCTTGGAGAGGGACAGGAGCGATTTAGTCAATATAGGTCATTTTCCTTCGTTTTTTGCATCTCAAATTATATTCATTTGGCAAAGTATCTTCCTTCGGACGTCCTCAAATCATTAAGTTTTCAAAATCCTGCAAGGACAAGGCGAAATTTGAATTGTAGCTCCGGTCCTTCACTGAGGGACAGGGGCGATTTTCCTCCTGGAGGCATTTCTGTGCTCATGAAAATCTTCAACTTATATTCAAATGAAAGATCTTGTCGTTCTCTATCATTTCAAACGTAAAATTTGTCTGGACTCTGTAGGGACGATGAGATATTTGAAATTGAGCTCCCGTCCTTCACTGAGGGACAGGAGCGATTTTGCTCCTACAGGCCAAAATAACAAGATTGTTCACATTTTAACACTTCACGAGGCGAAAACAAATCAATTCCAATGCCTAGGATCAATATTCAAAAAAGTCAAAATTTGGTCAAAACATTCAATCAGACAAGAATTCATATTGACGGTCAACACTTAGACAAGTTTAAGCTCTGCATGAACATTCCAATTGAAAAAAATTAGACCATTTTGGCGAAATCATTGCATTCAAAATTTGCATTCTAGAAAAGAAGCTCAAAAAGCTCTCAAAAGTGACTGGATTTTGGCTTGAAAAGGCAATATTTAAAACCCTAAGGCTTGGCCCTAAATCCAGACAACTAACTGACTAACAAAACCCTAAAAACGAAAGCGAAAACGAGCAAAAAAACAAACAAAAAGAGGGGGTCCCCATTTGCAATGGGGCGATGTGTGAAATGGTCACAACATCTTCCAATCCCACAACTCCGCTTTCCTACATCTGTTTTGAAGAAGGTATAAAGCTCTCCAACCCCCTTGTATCCTTTTTGATCTACATGTTTCCTAGGGAAAGCGACTACAAAGCCGACATTTATGTATATATCAAACGGGAGCAATAAACGGTGGTCATAAAAAAGAGCTATCAGGAGGAAGATCGAATGAGTTTGATATCAATATAATAATGCTTAGTTCAAACAAGACTAGATAGGACATATTAAAATACGAAGATTATGAATTGGTATGTAAGAACAACAAAACATGACCAACAGTTATGAAAACAGGTATACAATAATAGACACGACTTTTGAGTTTCAAAGAGATGTAACCTCTTTGAATGGTTACGTAGAAAGTATACAAGGGGAACCAAAACAGATTGAATGTGTGTAGAATGTGGAATAAGAAGGAAATCTTTGAGAAGCTGTAGGTAATTGTGAGAGCAGTAAAGAAATCAAATGACGTACACCAACAAAGTGTGTATGTGAATATCCAGAATTATTTTCATTCTATAGAAGATTTTAAAGTGAAGATTGTGGTCCTTTTTGGTGGCAGAATTTTATCAGACTATAACAGATTTGTTCAGACATATGAGACAGATCTAAGCAGATTTAAGGGCAGATTTATGATCAGGCTTAGAGCAGACTTATGGACAGATTTATGAAGAAGTTTATAGTAGATCATCATGAAGAGGTTTTTTATCAGTATATGATCAGTCTATAGCTGAGTTGATAAGAAAACATAATCAGATTTGTGGAGAAAAATAGTATCCATCATTAGTTGAGAAAGCAACATTGTCAAGGTGGAAAATCAGATTTGGGAGTTGGTGCTTCCAGTGTTGGTGCTCACAAACAGTGTTAGGGGTTGGTGCCTACAAATATTGTAAAAGAAGAAACATATAAAAGCATTGATTTACCGCGGTTTTCTCCCATAAGGGTTTCCACATATATATCTTGTGTTCATATTAGTTAGATCACATATGAATGTTGATATGCACTGAATATGTTAATGAGATAAGTTATATACTTTTGATTGAAGTTGAAAAAGTTTAAATTGGTTGTTATACTGATTCACCCCCTGTGCTCTTCAATGATATGGGAGTATAGGAGTTTCATCAATCCACTAGTACCTAATCTATATTTTAGCTATTATGTATTACGTCATGTCTTTCCTTTCATTGAATGTTCACTTAACCCTTTTATATTCAATTTAAAAAAAATTTAATTGATGTGAAAGAAATATATAGTAAAAATGTACATATGATCATTCCTATCACTCATTTGTTACTCCAGCACGTGAGCAATGATGAATACAATGGGAGGTATCAACTATAAAGAAACCAAAGAGTTACATATTCCAAAAGACACAACCCTGTAGAAGAGGATGATATAATTACTATTTGGAATAGGGACAGCAGAACATTTATAGATGAACAATGTACAGTCTAATAAATGAGCTCATTCAAAGCCTTTTCTGGTCATGACAGCTCTGCTTAAAAACATCTTCTAGAGCTGATTAATCCGACCTAAAATGAAACAAGCAAAACAAACTAAACAATATGAAACAGATTGAAGCAAAATTCAGTAACCTTGTTTATTGATATATCTGATAAATTAAATACAGGAAGTAACAATAAAGATGACAATGCATACCAGATACAGGAGTAAAATATATATTTATTTGCATGTGAAATTATTATAGAGAAGAAGACTAGAGATGGCCGGCCAAGGATTACAATTGATCCCACTACATCATACTATCTTCCTTGACAATACACAATGTATTCAAAGGACCGGATGGTTGCCAAGAGGAACACAACCATCAACCAACAGATGCTTATAACTAGTCGAGAGTGACAAACAACTTAATGTGAACAGTTAATACATTGTTGGATAACCAATATTATCAACCATAACAATAGGCATTGTATGCTGACTACATCATAACCCCCAAAAGAAAAAGTCATCTTCCAGACAACAAGTAAACATAATGTAACATAAAGGAAAATTAATAAAGACAGTGTAGCCAATGATTGTAGTTTGTAAATTCACACTTAAACTGCACCTAGAGAATCAAATGAATATGATGAGGGTATGGAGGCAATGTCCCCATCGGGGTCAAGGGACAGCGGCCCTTGTGAGGGTCTCGGGGCAGCGCCCCCAATAGGTTCAAGACCTTCAGAACCATACAGAACTCCATGGCACATCATTTTTCTGATTCTTTAAGATGCCAAAAGCAATGCTGATGAAGCCAGAAAATAGTAATTTCATGGCAAAATTTTGATCAAGTCATACTCTCCACTTCAAAATTAATGGTGGTACTTTCAAAGGATACGGTACTATAAGTTGCCGCACAAAGGAGAATGCTTGTACGGTAGAATCAATGAGTCGTACATCGCAATTTTTTTGTCATATGAAGTAAGAAGCAACTCGTACGACGAAGATAGTATGTTGTACGTTGTGAATGATTCATTGTATGTTGGCAAAGTTTTGTCCATAAGGTCGTACCCATGAGATTAATGCCACCAAAAGCTATATGATGCACAAAAGAATGATTGTACATCCCAACTAAAGTAAAAAAATCGTTGTACAAAATTGCAAAATGAAGATCGTATGTTGCTATACAAGAGAGGCCGTACTAAAAAAAAAAGAGGTGCAAATGTCATACAAAAAATAGATACAGTCATACAATCTTGTAATTTGGAAGTCATATGGTATTGGCCAAGAGTATAAAAGACCATACAATTTTGTAATTTGGAGGTTGTATGATGCTAGCTAAGTGTACAAAAGGTCATACAATGAAGACTGAAGATTGAGGTCATACCCCAAGGGTTAAAAGATTATTTCATGTGCTTCCCTTGATTGTCCGTACTTTTTCCAATTGATGTCATACTCTTCGAAGTGATATTGCCCATACATAGGCTAGAGAGTGTTGTACCGATAGTCATCGTATGGCCAAGCTTGCTGTTCCAAAAAGATATGATTGCACTCTATTAAATTTCCAAGGTCACGCTTTCAGTATCGTTCTTTTTATATTTCCATTTGCCCTTGTCAACCAAACTTTTATAATTCCAAAAAGTAATATTTTCATGTCCGCCACTTTTAATACTTTAATAGTCTCTTTTATATTTTTGGCCTTTGATTTTCTTATCCACATAAACTTCATTATTTTTCCTTTGCATTTAATATTTTTCAACTCCCTTATTCCAATTAAATTTTGCTTTTTGTTCCTCTCCCAATAATTGTTCCTTTTGAAATTCATATTCCTCGTCTGTAATATTTAATACCTCCTTTTCTAAAAACATTCTTACTCGCCAAACCCATATTTCCCCTATTTTTTTTTTCGACTCCATTCCTCCTAATTTCCTCTTTCTTTTCCTGCTAATTTTTGGTGTAGATTCTCCTTGACAATTATTTATATGCTCCATAGTAAATATTCTACTTTTTCGTACTATCAAATGTATCGTCCATAATTTTACATGCTTTCATCGGTTGCTCTTCACTAAAAATTGTAGCTTCAAGAATATTACACATTGACGGAAATACCTCATACTCCTCCATTTGCTAGTGGAATAGTCCATTCAAGGAGCTCGTCTCATATTCAAAACAATTTTCCAGCTTGAGCACCCCTTCATTATTGGGTCCTATGCCTTTCCTTCCATCATCCATACCCAACTCTTTGTCTTTGGATTCTGATTTGGAGGATGCCAATTCCTCGCTCACTGCCTGATTTCTCAGGTTGATTACATACTTCCTCCCTTCACTCTTGATCAAGAGTGTGTTTCGCTTCCAATTATGATTCACCTTGGCAGCAATCAACCATCCCCTCCCTAGGAGTGCGTCATACGCAATTTGCAACAAGATGACTACAAAATCCAAGAAAAATTGTCGTGTACCAATCATTACTTTTTGTTCCATCAATGTTCCTAATGGCTTGATTCCATGCTGGTCGACACCTACCAAATGAAATGTTGGTGGCCAGAAGGTTGGTTTCCCAAAGCACTTCCAGGTGTCTTCTAGCAGTACATTTACTCTTGAGCCTCCATCAATGATGATATTTGTGACGTTCTTCCACAAGATTTCCGTTTAAATGATAGTCGGTTGCTTCACTATATTCACTGTCAGTAGCATTGGATCAATCACTTGCTCACCTTTGGGCAACGGCTCTACCGTCATGTCTTTGCTTGAACCTTCCTCTCAAATAGTTGGTTCTCCAACTTTACCAACAACTCTTTGAGCCTATAGTTGTAAGCTCATACATTCTCATGTTTCCCTTATTTCATGTTGTAATTTTGATAAAAAATTCATTGTCATCCTGTAGCAATTTAAACTCAATCTCGAATGCTTTCTTCGGCAGGTCCCAAGAGACTGTGGATGAAGCATCAAGTTCTATGAACTAATCGATGGCTATACCTCGTAGCATTATTGGAAACGCTCTTAGCCAGTAGTCTTTGTCCTCCTAACCACTTGCTATCCAGATGGTCTCACACGTCTTGCGATGCCTTGTAGGATCCTTTAAGCCATTCCTTATGAACTTTGGCAATTTCTATCAATCCACATTCAGACTTGCCAGAGGAATCACCATCTTTTTCGCCTGCTCACTCCCTTTTGTGTCAGATTTGGGTGGACTATTCCAACCACTACATTTTGGTGCTTTCCCTGCACTCTCATCCATGTGCCCGTCCTTTATACCTTCGCCTCCAACATCCCCAACACTTTGCATACTTTCAAGCTCTGACTCATTCTTATGCTCCCTTCGTCCAGGGTCTATGGTTCGAATCCTCCAATTCTCAATTCCCTTAAGATGGATAGATTCTCGATGCGACAAAATATGTTTGTGAGTTAAGGATTTCCCTCTTCATACTCCTCGTCCGAGATTGACTGGACGAACGAGTCGTTTGCTTGGTCAGCAAAGCTGGGATATGTTTCGCCTAGAAAAAGGTAAGTGCTAGGAAATTTCCTCCCACTCATTCCTCGTATGATGTGTTCCTTCCTTGCCAAATGGTTTGCTTTCCTCCCAACTACGACTCCTATTGACACTTTGACTTTTACTTCGTTTTTGGGGAGGGCTCCGACTTGGGAATCATCCGAATGGATTTTCCTTGACTATTTCTCATTATCTTCTTCGTTCTCTTTGTTCTACAATCCATAAGGATCTCTTGATCGCTTAGTCTTGACCACCTTCTGGCCTTTTCCCGTCTTTATTGGAAATTAAGGGCATGAATCAGTTGAATTTGACCCAATTTCTTTTAAGGCAATGGTGCCAAATGTTTAATACTATATTTGATAAATTAAATACAAGAACTAACAATAAAGATTACAATGCATACCAAATACAGGAGTAAAATATATCTTAATTCGCACATGAAATTATTACAGAGAAGACTGGAGATAGTCGGCCAAGGATTACAATTGATCCCACTATGTCATATTATCTTCCTTAACGATACACAATGTATTTAAAGGACCCAACGATTGCCTAGAGGAACACAACTGTCAACTAACTGACGCTTATAACTACGTGAGTATAGTCAACATAAAATAACTTTTTGATAATATTGGTTATCTGCCAATGTATCAATTATTTGTATTACGTGGGTTGTCACTCTCGGGTAGTTATGTGTTGGTTGGTTGACGGTTGTGTTCCTCTTGGCAACTTGTTGATGTGTATTTTGTACACTATCAAACACAGAATAAAATACCCAAGGGTACCTTATCCTCTCTTGAGTAAAGCCTCTGAATGCTGAAGATGTCGCGAAAAGGATCAATCAGGGTGACTTCAAGGTTCTTCGCTATAGGATCTCTACGTGTGGATAAGCACCAGTGGTCGTTGTAAATGTTGTTTCTTCAAGGGGTCTTACGCACTTTGAAAGCTAGTCCGTGTTGCTCTTACTCGATTGCAGGAACAGGATAGTACTAACAAATTCTCAAAAAAAGATCAAAAGATAGGGTTTTCAAGAGATGAATTCTAATCTAATCCTAAGAATGACTCAATGTAAGCTAGACTTGGTAAGATTCTACCAATTTCAGTATTGCCAAGGAATTACAACTCTACTGGAATTGATGCGATCTTCTAAGGTGATTAGTGATTTTCAAATCATCAAAGACTATAGATACTATCATAAAGATACATATCAATATTTCAATAATGATTGAATGTTCAAGCAATCTCAATATCTCCAGTTGACCACACAAGGTGTCCTTACAATCAGTAAGAAGCTAGTGGTTTGGATACGAATCTCACCAAAGATCAAGCACAACACTTTGTCGTTCAAATTTAAATACTACTTCAACTGAGAATGATTCAAGAAGATAAACAACCATGAGGATAGCCACAAGTATTGCAATAAAACACCATAACTTCAATATTTTATTGATCTCAAAGCCAAATGGACAACAATTGTTCAAAATTCTTTCTTCACTACTCAATCTTGCTACACAATAACTTTCTCTCTAAGCTCTTCTAATTTTTCATCTGATCTAATCTAATCATAAAATGAAAATGAGTGAGGGTATATATAGCATCCTCAATTACAATGAACAACCCAGATCGAAAGAAGATCAATGGCTTAGATTTTGACACCTAAACCCTAATTAGGGTTTAATACAAAAAGTTCCCCTTTTAGATGAACATTATTAAATGCATAGCCAAATATTTAATTGGCACAAAAGTCGAGGAAACATAGACCAATGATAATTAAGATGCCACATCATCTTATAACAACCTTTCATCTAGAACCTTGTTCCCTTTCCTATGCTCTTTCTTAGCATATCCAATGAATCTGGACACAATTCCTTCAATCTCAGCAGCAGGAATCTCAGGAAGATTCTTCATTCGTTCCTCCAAGTGGATAACCTGATCGAAGGCAGTGAGAAGAGTTGCTTCCCATCCATGTTCGAGTTCTTTGATCTTCTCAATCAAGAGCATGGTAGTGAACATCAGGTCTCGTTGCTCATCTATGATGACATTTTCCTCTTTGCAAAAGATGACCTTGATTCTTTCTTCCAACTCTTGGATGTCCACATCTGTCTCAATCTCGATTCGTCGGCCAACTGATTCAAGAGGAAGTGCTTGCAAAGGAGATACTGCTAGATCCTGATGTCTCAAGGGTTGATTCAGATGACTAAAGTAGCCTCTCCAAGCGCCGACCTCTCTCTCAAGCTTCCTATTCTTTCCCACTTCTTCCTTGAGTTTGTCCTTAAGTGCTTCAAATGAATCGGTTGCCTCATCCATTGCCTGTTCAGTAGTGAGTGGACCAAGCTCAAATGTTTCTACGTCATACTCATCTGCAAGAATTTCACCTTCATACTTGTCCACCACTGGTGTAGCTATTTGCAATTTCCTGGATCCTGCTTCATCTCTTATCACCTTGGACATCTTGGTGGCCGCCTTCTTTTTCGTTATCTCTTGAGAATTTCCTATAAGGCTCTCTAAATCAATTACATTCTCTTCTTCTTCAATCACAATCACCCTTGTCAGTCTCTCTTTCAACCAATCCGGGATGGCAGATTTGTCTCTCTAACTTGTATTTCTTTAGGCAGTGGTTCATCCTCTCGGAGAGGAGATGTCACTTCATCATCATTTCCCTGATCTTCCTGTAGCTCATCAATTTGGGGAGATTGACTTGATGAATGCTGAGGTGTCTGTCCCTTGTCTGGCTTATCATTTTGCACCATGGATTCCATAGATTCATCCACCTCAGGTACCATCTTCTCTTGACCTTCAGTTTGACTTGCCTTCTTTCCATGTCAAGAAGATGTACTTGATGGGCGATCTCGATTGGCCTCTTGCTTCTTCTTGGAAGATTCTCTCCTCTCAGGTCTTTCTTTCCTCTTTGCGCCTCTAGGATGAGAAGTGTCTTCACTTCCGCTTGCGTCTCCTTCTTCTGGCCTTGCCTCCAAAGTAAAAGTCATTGGTACGTTCTGCTCTCTCAACTTCTGATGTTGTACATCCACCCATCTGCGAGTACATGATAAAACTAGAGCCATCAAAGCTCTCAAGTCAAAAATCTCAGGCTCGCTCCAATCTATCTTCACTCTTTTATCTTCTTTGTCATAGGACGACTGGAGGTATTTGCCATTGTCCTGGGCTTGATCAGCTATTGTAGACCTGGAATTTCCTAATGAAATCTTAAGGCAATCTGGAATGCATCTTCCTTTTAACTTCTAAATCACTTGAGAGATTCATCCAAAAGTCTTCTACTTGAAACTCATGTCCGTACTTCCTAGCAACTGTCTCCTCCATATAACCATAAGGATCAAAATTCTCCCGCGGGGCAAAGAAGGTGAACGAATACAAGGCTAATTCCTTCTCTGCATCCTCCGAAGCTTGAGTATTAGGACATACCTCAACTGAATTCCCCAATATGATAGGTACAGGAACTCCATTTCCATGCTTGTGTCTGGATACCTTTGCACAAGCTGCCAACTGTCTGGTTACCTCAAGTAGCACTATCCTGTCTGTCGGATATCTCGGCAACATGTAGGGAGGTGAAGGACACCCATGAACTCTGATGTATGTAAACTTTTGAAACTGGATGAACCATGCACCATACCTCTTCACAAGCTCTTGTGCATCCAGAGATAGTCGATTGTGAATCCTGCCTTGCAATATCCTAGTGATGTTCATCATGAAGGTATCATTGACTAACTTGTAATCACTTCTAGGCGGATGATGTAGATGAACATAAGAGTCACAAACTCTCACCTCTCCGGGTCCTCTTCCAATCACTCCTCTGTGAGGTAGCCCTGCATACTCGAAACTCCTGATCAAGGCGTATATAACATATGAGCTCATATGAAATGATTTGGTAGGCCTTAGTCTTCTCAACTGCACATCCAGGCTATCGCTAATAATTCTGGCCCAATGAATCATTCCTTTTCCTTGGACTATCACCTGAATGAAGAAGAACATCCACCTTTCGAAGTAGAAGGCTTGGGGAGCCCCTGTAACTCGGTTGAGCATAGTTATCAAATCTCTGTACTCTTCCTGGAAGTCGATCCTATGTGGTGTGTTGGGAATCTTGTTCAAGCGAGGACGACTTTTGAGCAACCAGTTCTTGTTGATGAGGTTCAGACAGGTGTCAGGATCATCTTCATACATTGACTTGGCTCCTTCTAAACTTTTGTAAATCATATCTTTATGCTCTGGAAGATGAAGAGCCTCACTTATAGCCTCCTCTGAAAGGTAGGCTAAGGTGTTCCCTTCCTTGGATACGATTGATCTTGATTGTGAGTCACAATGGCGGGCACACTCGATCATCAGCTCATGACACTTGATTGCTGGAGGGAAACCTGCCGCCTTGATGATGCCACTTTCAATTATCTTCTTCGCAATAGGTGATGGCTTGCCAATGTAGGGGACTTCTCGAAACTTCTTCACACTGAAGTTTCCCAAGTTGGTATCTCCGATATTACTCCATTTGGACACGATCCTGGTCTCCAATTCGTCATTCTTCCGATATTCTTTGATGAGAGCTGGACGACTAGTGGATGCTCCTGCCTTTGGAGTTGCCATCTTGACACCTACACAACATTTCACAATTAGTAATATATCTTAAAGCGTAGAAATATAGACTTAAAAGGAAGATTCAAGATTTTAATTAGGAAACCTCATGATAAATCTTGAGTTATCATTTCCTAATTAACCATGCAATATTTAGATTTTTCAAAACAAATGTTCAAAATTTAAATCTTCAACAATGGTGTTAAGATGATTTCGCCATACCTCCTCTTGAGTATTAAACTCTAAGAAATGATGCAAAAATAGATGAATTTCGCTAGGCGAAGTGTAGATCAAAGCCCTCTCTTAAATGAATTGCGCCTCCTCTAGTTTGGAAAAGAATAAACTCCACCTCCTTCTAGTCTTCAACACTTGAAAGAAATTCGCTCCAAGCAAACCAGATTTTGCACCTCCAATTAGCTCTCCAATTTCGCACTTAAGGCAATGATTGAATGATTTGAAATGTGAAAAAACTCCTCCAATATATAGAGCACTCACCCCTTTACTCCCTCTAGGCCGACTTGGCAAAATGGAGGTTAAAAATAAATAAACTTCCAAAAAAAGGGGGGCCGACTTGGCAAAATAAATCAAAATAGTGCCTTGAGCGCTTTATATTTAATTTTAATTTAATAAAAATTAATTTTAAATGCCTTCACAATAAAAGTTCGATTTTCTAAGGCTTAAAATCAATTTATTAAATGCCAAAATGCTTTAATTTAATGCTAATTTAATTTTAATTTTCCAAATGCCTCAAAATTAGCAATTTTGGCGATCTAATGCAAATTGGAGAATGTTAATTTTTAAAACAAGGCTTGATTAAACTCCATGATGATTTCGCCCTAGACCCTCTCTGAGGGTCAGGAGCGATTTTTGAATTTTAACCTTGAATACTTCGCATCCTGACTTGAAAATCTCCTGGAGGGTAAATTGATATCCAGTTAATGTGTTGCACTTCAAATTTGGCATTTTGTGTGAGGAAAAAATAGGTGGAAATGTCAATTTCGCTCTGGACCCTCAGCAAGGGTCAGGAGCGATTTTCCATTTTCTAGCTAAAATCCACCTCAACTTGATTGTTGACCCTTCAATATCACTCCCAAAATCCATTCCCTTGCACTACCAAGTCAATTCGTCAACAATCTTGGAGGAAAAAATGTCCTTAAAGGCAATTTCGCCCTGGACCCTCCGCAAGGGTCAAGAGCGATTTTCTATTTTTTGCTCAAGATTAGCATTTTTCAACGTCCAAAACCTCTTCAAGACATTTCAACTAGGCCCTCTCACTGACTTGCAAACTTAGCATTATCAAATCTTGGAGAAAAGGTGTGATTTTGAGGTTTTTTGCCCTGGACCCTCAGCAAGGGTCAGGAGCGATTTTTGCAAATTGGGCTTGATTCTCCATCATTTTTCATTGAAACTTTATTCGTCATTAAGCAACATCCTTCCTTTATCCACTCCATCCAAATTTGCTTCGTTGTTGTAAGGAAAAATGAGGATTTCCAACATTTTCGATCTGGGCCCTCTCTGAGGATCAGGAGCGATTTTTCATTTTGTGACCAAAATCATCAAGTTTCGAAGGCAAAACAATATTCATCATGCTTTCAGAGGTCTCTTCACCTTAGCCTAACCTTGCCTTATCACACTTTTGAAGAAAACATGAAGTTTTTGTGATTTTCGCCCTGGACCCTCAACAAGGGTCAAGAACGACTTTTTGGTTCTAGGCATATTCCTTCATCTTTTGGATTCCAAATCACTTCTAAGGCATAAAACATCATCTCCTCTTCCTATCCACACAAGATTTTGTCTCAATTCCTCAAACAAAGGAGAGAATCTTGAAAAATCGCCATGGGCCCTCTCTGAGGGTCAAGAGCGTTTTTGTAATTGCCTTCAAAATACTGACTCTCAATAATCTCTTTTCACTTCAAGGCAATTTAAACATCATTTCAAACCCATGCCTAGCCTTGGCTTTCCTCAAACTTGGATGAAAAAATCATATATTAGGTTTTTCGCCCTGGACCCTCTCTGAGGGTCAGGAGCGATTTTTTGATTTTGGGTTGATTGCCTCATTTGTTGATCATCAAATTATATTCAATGGGTAAAACATGCTTTCCTTCATCCCTTCCAATCATAAAAATCACTTTGATCTTGCAAGAATAGTGCACTTTTGAAAATCTCGCTCTGGACCCTCTCTGAGGGTCAGGAGCGATTTTTGCTACCTGGACCAAAATGCTTCATTTTTCATCTCGAAATTTCTTTGCCAAGGAAGATGTCGCCTGGCATCATGCTATGAATAAGTTCTCATGTCCAAGAAAGGTCAAAAAATGTGCACACAAAGAAAATCGCTCTGGACCCTCTCTGAGGGTCAGGAGCGATTTTACCTTTCCTGGGCAAAACTCCTTCATCTCATCCTCTTTAATCGAGTCTGGATACTTTATCATGCTCACTTCATCCTCCACCATGTCTTTGACATCTCAAATCAATCAAATAAGACTAAAAATGACCTTTATAAGATTTTTCGCCTTGGGCCCTCTCTGAGGGTCAGGAGCGATTTTTCAATTTTCCACAAGGTCCTTCGTCATTTCAAGTCAAAACTTCTTCAGGTGGGTGGAGAAAGTCATTTATCTTCCATTCATGATCAAAACTTGGTCTCTTTCCATTGCAAAATGAAGGAAATCAAAATCTCGCCTTGGGCCCTCTCTGAGGGTCAGGAGCGATTTTTGCATCTTAGGCCAAAAATCATCACTTTTCCTGCCTTCAAAACTTCAATCACCTTGAGAGACATTCAATCCTCCTTCCGAGAGACCCTGCACAAAACAAATTAGAAAAGTCAGTGACAAATATGACTTAAACAATATTTTCGCCCTGGATCCTCAGCAAGGGTTAGGAGCGATTTTACCCTTTTAGGCTAAACTGTTTCAAATTTAAGTCCCAAATCACTTCACGAGGCAAAGTTAGGTCATTTTCAAGGCCAGGAACCAGTTAGCAAGTCCATCAAAAACAAGAAATTGCACTTAGGATAAAATTCGCCCTAGGCCCTCAGCAAGGGTCAGGAGCGATTTCTCTGTTTCAGGCATCATCTCACTTCAAAAAATGGATCAAAATTTACCCAGGCAAGAACACACAATTTCTCCTTCAAAAAATGCTAACACTTAGTCAAAATTGGATTTCACCCTAAAAACCCTGATTAGACCTAACCTAAGACCTATTTGACTCCCCTAAAAGACTTACCTTATTTCAATCATCTCAATTCTTCGGGGGGACACTTAACAATTCTCCAAAATCTGACTGGACTCAGCCTGAATAACATCCAAAAGAACCCCTAAGGTTTAGCCCTAGCCCAAGAAGACAACTCACTCACTCAAAACCCTAAAACAGAGAGAAGAACAAGCAGAGAGAAAGCAAAAACGAAGCGAAAAGAGGGGGTCCCCATTCTAATGGGGCGATGTGTGAAATGGTCACAACACAACTGTTGAGTCCTTTATATATGTTGTGTACCGCCAAGGAAGGTAGTATGGTATAGTTGGACCAATTGTAATCCTTGGCTGACCATCTCTGTTCTTCCTCTCTGTAATAATTTCAAGTGCAAATAAAGATATATTTTACTGCTGTGTCTAGTATGCACTATCATTTGTAATATTATTTCATGCATTTAATTTATCAAATATAGTAGTAAACAGTGAGAGTGACAAAAAACTTACTATGAACAATTAATACATTGTCGAATAACCAATATTATCAACCATAACAATAGATATTGTACACTAAGTACAAACCTTATTGTAGTATATATTCTCCAAGGTCTACATATGCATATAGAATTACTAGAATGTATTTTACAGAAAATTGTAGAAACCAATGATATAGTTATATTCATAATATATAACCAAGAGATGTTATGACATGGACTCTTAGAAGTAAAATATATGAGGAACCCATAATCATCACAACAAAACCCTACACAAAGCAATTGTGAACTTGCATTTACATAAAAATAACAAATACATGAAGGAATTCAAAAAGTCAATGTAGTTGATTAAGCCAACTAAGCACATTGTCCAAAATTTGTCCACTTTTAAAATCCAACATTCCTTTAGCCTAGTTTGCCTTTTTGTTAGGGAAAAATTATGCCAAGATCAACTACTAAACATTGAATCATAAGAAAAAATTAATAAAGTCATCCCACAACAAAGGCAAGACAAGAATTTTGAAGTGGAGAGACTATTTGAAGGAACAAAATATATGTGTAATAATGAAGATGGCAACTTGGAAACTTATAAAATGTTATGAAATTAACAATATCTCCCCTACATAAATCATGCAAAATTTTCATGATAACAAGATAGCTAAGTAACACCTTCAAGAAAAGGGTTGAGAAACTCTATCTTGTAGAGGTGACAAGAAAAATTATAACAGAAAGTCCATGACACTATATTTGCCACCTTGCATTATGTTTTAGTGTTTTGACTCTAACATTTCAATGCAACACGAAACAGCACAAATGTGCAGAAGAATTGATTTTCATATTAAATAGGTAAAGCTCTTATAAATAAAAACTAACCTAATCTAGACAAAATACATTTGCTTGGTTTACAATTTGTACAATGTTTTGAGAGTTATTTTAGGATCCTATTGATTAAAGCTAAATCCATATCTTTTATAATTTACCTATGGAAAAAAGTTGACATGTACTTCAATGGAAGGCAATAGATTTTTATTTTTATATTTACTAAAATAAGTCTCATGACTACACATTTATTTTATTCAGCTAAAAGTAGAGACTAAATAAGGTATGTACACAAATGATTAGATAGGTTAAACACATAAGGACAGAATGCTTTGGTAACTTAAATTAATGGATCCGTAGAAAGCCACAATCTTAAACTTTGAACAAACTTGCAATACAAAACCTGCAAACTTGCTAAAAGCAATTCAATCTCCCGTAGCACATATAATAAAAGGTACAAAACATTTCAATATTAATTTGAAATAACATAGGCATAATAAATTCTATTGAATGAACACTAAATTTTGAATACAATGAAATTGAATCTAAAAGGTGACTTAAACACATCCTCTTGAGTCTAGAGTAGCTTTCTCTAAGTAGTTGACAGATTGCAGTTAGCATGTCAAAGAGGTTAAGTCCACCTAATCAAGTAAACTAGAACTTGAGTACAGATGAATGACAACATGTTAAATGTGCTTGCAACTTTATAAAACCTTTGGTCAAGGTGGCACAGTGTTTATGCATGCGTCCATCAATTCACATGAATCAAATACACTTCCTAGTCAAAAGGTCATACTAGTTAGGAGGTACCTATAAAGTGTAATCGACTAGAGTCGTGTAGGTTCTAAACACCAGGCTCAAATGGCAATGAGACCTACTCCTATGTTTGTACCCTCGTGAAAGGTAAGGCCACTTCCATAAGGAAGGTGTACGGGGGACAGCCAAGTCTATGGTTGGAGGTAAAGTACCTTGATGAGGCTCTCCCTCATGGAATAAGCCAAAACTTGTATGAGACTCCAGATTGGAAAGCAAAACATTAGTAAACTCTAACCTTCTCATTTACTTATTGCAATTTAATTGTTGGAAGGAAAGTACAATTTACTATTTGCTTTCGTAATTTGTAATGCCCCCTACTAAATTTAAGCCTATTATAACAGTAATTAATTTATTTCAATATACTTATCACTTAAACTAAATTGATTAGGAGACAACTCTATTCTTAGCTATTTTCTTAACATTAATCAAATATGTGATATTCCATAGTTTTAAATAATTTATCAATTATTAATGAATAAATTGTCAATCCACCATACTCGACAATTAATTCTATCATATTAGATAATTAATTTTATCAACCATAATTCTTAATGCAAAGTTCTATCCTTGTTACTACTCCAGTTTTAAGGAAGAAGGAGATGACTATGTTGCCAAGCGCTTAGATACCAAACTCAATAGGCTCCCTCAAAGTTTACCGATCCAAGACCTTACCTTATCTTGGGACTATGCCCTCAAAGTTTACAGGATGCTGATCCTTACCCTATCTTGGGAATCATCCTATTGGTTGGATTTAGACTGCCCCTCTTGGAAACAACTCAATCCCATCTTCTTAAATACTAACAGTAGTGTTGATGGGTGTTTTATGACCACACCAACACAAAATAAAAATGCCAAAGACACTTTATCCTCTCTTGAGCAAAATCACCTTTTATGCTAAGATTGCAAAAGTTCATAAAAGTGATTCCAAGGTTCCTAAACAAACTTGCAACTTTAGGATGGATATAGCTCGTTTTGGCTGATGTATGCTGGTAATCCAAGGGAGACTTACGCTTTTGTTGTTCTTCACTTCTCTTGATGCTATGGCTAGAACTTCATCATCGGATATTGCAGGAATGTGATGCTTCTTCCTTAAACGGACTTAACTGGAACTAAAAAAAAAAGACAAAAGGGAAAAGGTTAAGAAGTTCTAATTTACTCCCAGGGACAATGAAGGTAATGGATCATGCTGTATCACCTATTGCTTATGAATTCTCCAAAAGATTGATTCAACATAAAATTGAAAGGTTCAAAGAACATGACTGAAAATGAATTAATCACAATGGGCTTACAGGTTGCAGGGACTCCCAAACAAAGTAGGAACCAAATGAGAAGGGAGCAGATTTGTTTTACATGCCAGGAGACTTGGACACCTAATCATATTTGTGGGGAAAGTAAGGATGATAAGTCAGCCAAAGAGGTATGGACCAGCAATGAAGAAAATAGGAATGTCAAAGCTTTGTTCCAACAAAATATCACAAATGCTTGTGAGGAGATGGATTCAGCTGTTGTTATTAATAAGGGATATACAAATCTCTATATTGGTGACTTGGAGGTTGTTATTGACAAACATTTTGATGGGGATGGTCTTACTCAAGGAAAGAGCATATTGGAATTCCAAGATGTTTCCAATTAAGTTTATGAATCTTCACAGATGAGAAATTGTTTGAGAATGATGGCATAGCACTGTTGACGTGTATTTTGTACACTATCAAACATAGAATAAAATACCTAAAGGTACCTTATCCTCTCTTGAATAAAGCCTCCGAATGCTGAAGATGTCGCGAAAAGGATCAATCGGGATGACTTCAAGGTTCTTGTATGTAGGATCTCTACGTGTGGATAAGCTCTTTGTGGTATGATGTGATTTGCTGGAATCACAAGGGGACTTACATTTGATGATTGAACGTCTGATTTGCTTTGAATATTGCTGGAACACAGGCTCTTGCTAGCTTTGATTTGAAAAAAGGAAAAAAGACGAGGGCGAGGAAAGGATCTAATCCTAACACTAAGAATGTAAGAGCAACGAATGATCTTTGATGAAATTCTAACTAAGTCTTGTTTTGACATCGCTGGACCATCTCCACAAGGCTAGTGCGATCTTCGAAGGAAAGCTTTATGATGTTCAAATCATCACTGCAGGCATAGACACCATCAGGTTGATGCATATCAATGAAGAAGCGACAATTGAAGTTAAGCTTAAGCTGAATGATTCCAGTTGACTACACAAGGCAAGTCTGCAATCAACAAACTGCTAGTAGTATGGATATACGAATTTCACCATCAATCAAGCACATTTCTTCCACTCATCTAATAACATGAAATCAAATATGAGAAGTATAGAGACCATGCAAATTGTCGAATCGACCCATAAATTTCACCATTTCTTCAATGAAGTTACAAGTCTTTTACAACAACATCTTGGCAACAATCTTTGCCTTCTCTCTCTACTCTACTCTAATTGCTATTCTATCAACTAGCTAATCACCTTCTAACTACTCTCTATCTGTCTTCTAACTGCTTCCAACTATATTCTCTTTCTAATTCTAACTATCACCTTTACAAAATGAAATGCCAGGGCTTATATAGTGCCCTCAATACAATTCAATGGCTTAGATCAATTCGAGATCAATGGCCAAGATTCAACAATGAAAACCCTAATTAGGGTTTGTTACAACCATTACATAACATTTAATGCTTGACCAATGATAAAATTGTATTGCTTGGACACATGTCCTCTCTAGAAAATTCCACCAATGGATAGCTGGGGTAGGTACATCGAGTTTGTGCCACCTTCCATGAGTTAGGTACATTGAATCTGGAAATGCTGAGGTGGACCACACTGACTGGAAAAGTGATGACTAGGATGCCACCTCGTCTGACACTTGTAACTTGGTAGATATTCAACTTGATGTTGTTGAGAAGCTAGCTTTAATTAATTCATCTGGAACTATCTGCTTCTTCAACGAACCCTTGTTCTAACTTCTTGTGTCCTTGATGTGCAGGATGATTGATGTACCTCGCCTTGGAATACTGGATTGGAGAAGTCGCCCTTGATGACGTTAGTCCAAAGAAGGTCGTCCTTGTCTATGCTAGGCTGGAGGAGGTCGCCCTTGTCCTTGCTTGATCGTCCTTGGAGGAGACCGTCCTTGATCTGGCTTGATTTTACAACTCCGGGATCTCCATTTGATGCCTACACAGAATATTAAAATTAGTAATATATCTTGAAATCTAAAAATTAAACTTTAAAAGGAAGATTCAAGATTTTAATTAGGAAACTTCATGATAAATCTTGAGTTATCATTTCCTAATTAACCATGTAATACTTAGATTTTTCCAAAAAATGTCTAAAAAATCAAACCTTGAATAAGGGTGTCAAGATGATTTTGCCATACCTCCTCTTGAGAATTAACTCTAAGAAATGATGTAAGAATAGATGAATTTTGCTAGGCAAAGTGTAGATCAAAGCCTTCTCTTGAACAAATTGCGCCTCCTTTAGCTTGGAAAAGAACTCCACCTTCCTCTTCAAAAATCTGGAAATTCGCCTTCAAATACCTTCAAAACATCTGGAATTTATCCTCCAATCTAGCAAGAAATACGCCTCTCCAATAGCCTTCAAGATGAATTTCACCTTCCTTAGTCTCCACACTTGGTAGAAATTCGCTACACACAAGCTAGATTTCGCAGCTCCTTCCTTACTTCTCCAAATCGCACTTGAAACAATGAGTGAATGATTTGAATAATGAAAAATACACCCCAAATATATAGAGCGCTCACCATTTCACCTCCCCATAGGCCGACTTGATGAAAATAGGCCAAAAAATAAATAAAACTAAAAAGGAAGAGGCCGACTTAATTAAGCAATAAAAAATGATACCTCAAGCGCTCTTCTTTTTAAATTTTAATTTAATAATAATTAATTTCGAAATGCCTCAATTAATAATAAAAAACGATTTTCCAAGGCTCAAAATTAATTATTAAATGCTATGCGCTTTTCATTAAATGCCAATTTAATTAGAATTTTTAAAAATATTTCGAAGTTTTTTGGCGAACTTGGCATCTAGTGCGATTTGCTAAAATAAGGCAAAAAATAATGAATTTTGATAACTTCGCTCTGGTCCCTTGGAGAGGGACAGGAGCGTTTTGCCTTGGTCCCTTGGAGAGGGACAAGAGCAATTTTGCAAATCCAAGCTTATCTGTCCTTTGTTAGCCTTCCAGATTATATTCAATGGATAAATCATGTTTTCCTTGGTCTCTTCAAATCATAAAATTGTCTTGATCCTGCAAGAACAGTGCAAATTTGAAATTCAAGCTCCGGTCCTTCAATGAGGGACAGGAGCGAATTTTGTCCTCTAGGCCAAATCTTTTCACTTTTTATCTCGAAATTCCTTTGGTAGGGAAGATTTCACCTTACTTCATGCTATGAATAAAAGTTAATGTCCAAAAAAGGTCTAAAAATTGTGCATATAAAGAAAAGCGCTCTGGTCCTTCAGTGAGGGACAGGAGCGAATTTGACCTTCTAGGCAAAAACTTCATCATTTCATTGTCAAGTCTGGATGCTCTATCATACTCATTTCGTCCTTCACCATGCCTTTGATGTTCCAATTTGACCAAACAAGGTCAGGAACGACTCAAATAAGCCTTTTCGCCCCGGACCCTTGGTGAGGGACAGGAGCGTTTTGCCTTGGTCCCTTGGAGAGGGACAGGAGCGAAATTCGCTCTGGATCCTCAGTGAAGGACAGGAGCGAAATTTGACTTTTTGAACTCTCTATCAGGATAATTTTTATGAAATATAACATTTAAGTATAAGAACTTATACTTTAAGTTATATTCCATATATACTTTCAGGATGTTTGAGAGTGGTTTCAGACCTCCAGGAGTTATATTGCAAAATCTAGTTTTTTGAGGTTTTTCAGTTTCCAGACTTAGTCAAATTTCAGGATCAGGACATTCCAGACTTAGCCAAATTTCAGGATCAGGACTTTCAGACTTGGCCAAATTTTCAGGATTAGGACTTCACTCCAGCAGGACCTGCTATCCTATTGATCTCCCCGACAGCACTCAAAAATGCAAAAGCCAACTAACAAAACCCTAAAAGACCTAAAAACAAACCCTAAAAAGCAAAAAAGCAAGGGTCCCCATTTGCAATGGGGCGATGTAGGAAAACGTCACAACAAGCACCAACTTGGACTTTGTATGATAAGGAGTTTGAGGCTTATGATGACATTGATGACATCCTTCAGAGGTGTGATGAATCATGTGCCCTTAATAGCAACAATTCACTGATGGATGATAGTGTTTTGGATGACCAATCAGAAAATGCATTTCAAAATGAAAATGATGAGAAACATTCTTTGATGAATCAGCTGAAAGTTACTAATGATATGGTTGTTATGATGACACTCATAGGATCATTGAAGATCTTTATAGGAAGGCTTAGGTGGAAAAGAATCAAAGGGGTGTGGAAGGTGATTCTTATGTTGCTGACTTGCAGATGGTCAAAGTGGCTCTGGAATCAATGAAATTTGAATATTTGTATTTACTTTCCGACAGGGATCATATTATAAATTGAAGGAAAAGGAGGATGAGGTTAATAAGCTCATCAAGGAGCTTAATGATACATAGGAGACGTTGGAGAATACACAGATTGCTCTTCAAGAAACAAAAAATCAAGTTTTGGTCACTAATCAGTTCAAGGAGCAAGAGAACAGAGGAAGGACTGAGTTTTTCAAGGAAGTGATTAAGGAACTTGACAGCATACAACAGACTTATGATTTAGATAGCTGTCCCAAAAGATCAAGTAATAAATTTTTGGACCAGCCAAAACTTCAGTATGAGTTGGGAGTAAAGGATAATATTCAGGTTGTTGACAATTCTTTGTTTGAGGTGGATGTTGATTGGACATTTGATAATCCACTCTTCAAGTTGGATGAGGGAGTTCTTTCTGACTCCAATGATGAGAATGGAATTGATTGCATGATTTGGGACCCAGGTACAGATCCTAGTGATGAGATTTGGCCACAAGATTGGAATAGTGGGTTAATTTCTAGAGTTAGTACTGCTGCCCACTTACTAATCAGCCTACATATGAGTTCAGATTTTGATCTACAGATGAAAAGGATGGATTCTTTGGTTTAGAAAATGAGTAGTTCTCGGTTGAGGGTGGATGGTAGGTATGATTTGATAACAGGAAATGATTTTTCAGCTACTTCCTTACTCATGATTCCTACGTATTCAGTGGTATTTCAGATTATTTACTATTGTGCTAGTTCCTTCCCAGCATTGGCATTGACTTCAAAGTACTTGCAGACTTTAGTGCAACTAGTTGTGGGGCAACTTTTGGGCATGACTCAATTATTCTTCACGTCTGTCTCGGATAATTTGAGTCATTATGGTCACTTCATAACATCAGTATGTGTAGTGAGTTGTGTTTGTTGGCATACTCATTTTTCCTAGACTAGCATTTGGAGGCAAACTGATGATGTCATGTTGTTAGTAGTTGACTGCATTAGTACTTGGAACGTGATTGGCAGGGAGTTTTCTGAGGTGGTCTCTCTAGAGTTACCTTGGCAGAATATATATCATGGTATTGATCTCAGTGCTCTTAGAATTTCCAAACCTATGAGAGTTGTTATGGATTACACCAATAGCTCAGGATGGGCTGATATGTTTTATTGTGTGCCTATGATGAGTGTTATGCACTTCCATGGGAGATCATTCATAGTTGGAGAGTTGTTCAGTGTTGATAGCTCCTTAAGATACTACTATCTCCTCATATTTGATAGTTTTGACAGTATGATAATGTGGATCCCTGGCATTGGCATGATTGGTGCATTACTTCAGTGGGATTTTGACAAGTGGCTTCACAATTCTGGGCATGTTGTTTATATCAGAGTAGCGCAGTGGATTGGTGGAGAAACATTCTTGAGGTTGATATAGGATCCATGCATTTGGTTTCAGCATGCAAGTGTAGATTGCTTGAGAGCAAGCAATCTCTAGGAAGGGAGGACAGTAATGTCCCCTTTTTGGGACATTAGAAGTCAATTAAATAATTAAATTTTAAGTTGTCAAATTATATCAAATTTAATGACAACTTAATTTAATTATTTAATAAAATATTAAAATGACTTAATGGAGCTCAGTGAATAATTAATAAAGTCATTTTAATTTAAAAGAGGGAAAATAAAGGGACAAAGAAAAAAGAATATGAAGGGACAGGTAGAAGGGGAAACGAAGAGTCACAGGGTTGTACTTTAAAGGAACATTGAGAGGCTCATTCTGATTATGCTTGGTTTATGTTTGGTTATTGTTCTCTCTTGGAGAATTCTGGGAAGCTCTGCCTTTCAGCAGGTTTTAGGACGGAAACCGTCAAGCTTGGAGGCAATGGACGGAATTCCATTGTCTGTTGAAAATATCATTCAAGTGTCTCACTTGTGCGTCGAATACATATTGCTGGTAATTCCAATCTGACTGTAAATTCTGTGGCTGAGATTGGATATTTCTGTTGGTTTTCTACTAAGGAGTTGATGGTAATATTAATAAGAAATTTCAGAGTTGGTTTCAAACTGTCATAAATGATTTTCATTTGTAAATTGTTGCAATTATTGGTTGTTTAGAGATTGAATTTAATGCAGTTGATTTCAGTAACATTCATGTGAAATATTTTGTTAAAAAATTTTGTAATATCCATGGGGGTGATATTATGATAACGAACAATGTACATTCCATGATAGAAGTTAAGCATCCATATAAAAAAAGGTTCGGGCTAACTTTACACTGCAAATAGAAATCATCTAAGTGCAAAAAGTATGAACCATTGAAATTCATCAATAACTTGTCACATTCTCCATTAACATCAATGCACTCCTAACAACTTGAGAAATCGAAGGAACACCATGCAACAAGCTGAAATAAACATGAATCTACCTTATCTTCAACGAAATGGAATTTTATTTCTCCAAGTCTTACAACAATGTCTTCTCCTTCTCCTACTCTACTTCTACTCTAAAGAGCAAGAGCTCGCTATTTTTTATGAGCTATGTAATAATTACATATGAGAAGGCATGGGCCTTTTGTAGAGATTCTTCCACAAATGAATAGCCAAGATTGATTTGCAATCAAGGGCTGAGATTACAAGATAGAACCCTAATTAGGGTTTCAAAGTAAATGACCACCTTTAATGCAAAAAAGAACTAGAGTAAAGAACCAATAACTAAGTGTGAACTAAGCATCAAACAACTCATTATCTAGAAGTGTGTGTCCATTATCCCTCTCTTTGTTGGCAAATTCAACGAACTTAGACATCACTATCTCAAGTTCATCTACAGAGACACTTGGAGTAGTCTCATGCTTGTACTCCATAATTGTTGTATCCTTTCACACTGACTAAGAATCTTCTCCCATACTGGCTTGAGTTCTTGAAGCTTGTTCATGAAACTGATGAATATGGAAATGTCATCCAGGCGACTCCCCGAGAAAGAACTCATGTCCTTGAAAACGTATTCCTTGACCTTGATCTTCAAATTATTTGTGGTCATTTCCTTATCTCCCATTTCTTGCACAAACAATTCCTCTGTTGAAGAGAGTATTTCCATCTGAATTTCTTTGAGTATCCTCCTTAGCTAGGCTGATTCTTCATTTGATTTCTCGAAGGCTTCCTTTCCCGTACTTGGATTTGGGAATTCACCTTCTTGGAATGGATTGAACTTTCCTATCGAAGATTCTGTCATTCTTGAAATCTTTCACACTTGAACTTTCTGACCTTTGATTTTTGGATTTCCGGAGGAAAGTCTTCCTTCTACGTTTGAACTTGAACTTTGATCTTCGAAGTGAACCTTAGGGTCTAGAGCTAGATTGGCTTGAAGCCTGAATGTTTGGAGTTTGAATGTCCAACTCGACAATTAGAACTAGAATTCATCCTCCATGAGCTTCCTGAGATTGGATTTCTTCTTGAACTTGTATGTCACAAATTGGAGCCGCTCATCTTGGACCTCCATGCCTCTTTATGTCTTGATATTGCCTTTGGATTGGATAGATGAATCCTTGATGTTTTATCATTTTCTGACATTTTGGAGATGGCTGCATTTGAAGCTTGGAGAAGGAATTTCTCCATACTTAGTCAAGTTGTTGAGTCTCCATTTCTGAGAAATCCTCGAGCATATCAATCCTGGAGGAGGATTTGTCAGCACTTAGCAAAATTTATCATTTCTTCCCTTCCCAGAGATAGGCGCATTTGGAGCCTATGGAAGGAATTTTCCTTGGAGAAATTTCATCCCTCCTTGCCATCATGAAGTTGGGCGCATTTGGGAGGTCCTAAAGGATTTTTCATACCTTAGTAAAAATTTCAATTTCCATGACTTGAGGAATGCTTGGGCATGTTCTAAACTTAAAGGAAGAATTCTCCGATACTTAAAACCATTTTTTCACTTTCCAAGAATTCTATCTTGAAGGAGGGAATTTCCAACACTTAGCCAATTTTTCATTGTTTCCAAGAATTCTATCCTAAAGGAAGGAATTTCCAACACTTGTCAAATTTTTGCCATTTCCAAGACTTGGGCCCCTTTGGAGTGGCAGAGAAGGATTTTTGTCCTTGTGGAAAATTCCTCCTTGAAGTGGATTTTCCACTCTTGGGTGGAGTTTTGGGCTTAAGGAGGATTTTCAATTCTCGCTAAATTCCTCCTTCGCTAAGAATTTCCACTCTTGGGTGGAGTTTTGGCTAGGGGATTTTTCCTTTTCGCTGAGAATTTCCACTCTTGGGTGGAGTTTTGGCCCAGAGGGAGATTGTTCCTTTTCGCCAAATTCCTCCATCGATGAAAATTTCCACTCTTGGGTGGAGTTTTGGCCTACAGGAGCATTTTGCCTTTTCACCAAACTCCTCCTTCGCTGAGAATTTCCACTCTTGGGTGGAGTTTTGGCTTGGAAGAGGATTTTCCTTTTTGCCAAATTCCTTCTTCTGCACTGACTTTTTATGCTCTGCATTTCATCTTCGTTCTTCTGGACTTGAATCTGGATATCTATTCCACTTGCAATTAACGTTCAGTTGTTTCTAAAAATGAACTTTCTAAAAATAGTAAGTTCGCCCAAACGCAAAATTAGGTCAATCAGAACCACAATGAAACTTTCTAACATAGACTTTCTAAAACTAGATTTTCTAAAAATATAAAGTTCTCAAAAAACGCTCAAACTATACTAGTGCTTCCTTGAAGGATTTTGTTTCATTTCTTCATATTAGTTCTCAGAGTTATCTTGAGTTTGACACTTAGCCAAATGTCCATCATTCCCTTCCTCTGACTATTTCTTTGTTCTATTATTGCAATCTCTTCCTTGGATGATGATATCACCCACTCAACGATGTCCTTCTCTTAGCATCCAAAGTCTTGCTACCCGTAATATACCTGAAGTAAGACAAGGAAATATTGTAAGTACAAGCATCAATCAAGTTCATAGTTAGCAAAATGCAAAGTTTGAAGGATAAAGCAATAAGCACAATGCATTTCTCAAAACATTAAAACCCTTATTCTCGACTTGATGACAATATTAAGACGGTATCCTATCTAGGCTGTATATTCCTTAAAAATCCATTCCCTACTTAGTCACTTCATTACTTTCAAAGATCAAAATCCAGACCAACAAGACCTTATAACTCATTCCTTAGGATCGGGAGATGACATAGAATACAACAGACTTGGTTTATTCAGCGAAAAGAGGGACTCCCCATTTGCAGTGGGGCGATGTGTGAAAACGTCACAACAAGTAGTAGCAAGAATGAATAGTATATACATGTTCTCTTTAATGTTTATTTAAGAGTTCCTTTTTATTTTAACTTTGAAACAAACTCAACTCAAGCTTATACATACTGCTGTTAGCACCCTAAAATGCTAACAAACTGACTGAAAACTACTACTAAAACTGACCCAAAAGACTAAAGACAATGTACTTCAGTGCATGGAGGAGAAGAAAACTCAACTTTGTGCAACAATGCTTATTCAAAAGGAAACTTAACCTACCCTACACTAAATAAGAATGAAATTTACTCAAATGAAACCATTCACTGGTTCTCTAAAGTAGCTGACCTTTCTTCTTAAATTGCAGTGCTTGACATGTTCATGAGCAGCTAAGAAAAGATGAAGCACAAACAGTTGTAAAAGAAAATGATGCACTGTTCCTTGAAACATAAACAAATTCATTTACCTCCTCAAATTGGCTGCATGTTCTACTATTCAAGGGAGGATAAATGAGTTAAATGTGTTCTTGTTCAGCTACAGATGTTTTTTCAGCTTCGTCTTCAGTTGTAGCTTCATGCTTGGGTGCAAACATGAATGATATTTCTTTGCTGGCTTTAGTCTTCGCAAGATGTCTAATTGGACATCCCCTTGAAAAGACAAACTCAGAACTCTTCTTACTGGTCTGTTGTTTGCAAACTTCTTCTTCAACTACAATTGCATGCTTGAAAAGAGTTACTTCATGTGCTTCAAATGGAAACACGGTTGCCTTCTTTACTTCATCAAGTTGTTCACATATTTCTGATTTAGGAGATACTGACTTATCATTAACTTTTGAGCTAAAATCATCTATTATATCTGAGAACATTTCTTCATTCAATTCATCATCAGCTTCCTGTTGTGCGAATCGCACACCCATCCCTGTCTTGGACAGGGACCCCCCGGTTTGTGCCTTTCTGTCTTTGCGGAAGAGGAAGGGGATATGTAGGGTCAAGTTGGTGAGTGATGGAGTCTGGAATGTCATCTTGATCTTCAAATGCCTTGAAATTTGGCTAAGTCTGGAGTGTCCTGATCCTGAAATTTGACTAAGTCTGGAAAACTGAGGAATCCTCCAAAAACTAGAATTTGCAATATAACTCCTGGAGGTCCGAAACCACTCTCAAACATCCTGAAAGTATATATGGAATATAACTTAAAGTATAGGAAAGAAGAAAGATATAACTTAAATGTTATATTCCATAAAATGATCCTTCGGCGAGATCTTGACAAACTCGCCCAAGTGCCCAAGCTCGCACTTCTTGAGGAAAACGTTTAAAATCGCCAAAACCTCTCCAAGGTCCGAAATTTGCCATAGTGCCCAGAATCATGACGCATGGGCCCAAATATAGGGAATTCGAAATTGATAAACACCCCCCCCCATTCTCCGAAATTCACCAGAAAAGAACGAGTGTTAGGATTTTAAAATTTGCCGGAGCTCTTCAAACCTCCAAAATCGCACTACAAGAAGTTTTCAAAACGCCATAAACCCATTCAAAACGCCCAAGACTCCAAAGGTAAAACCACGCAGAAGTAAATCGCCCAAACACTATCAAGACCAAGGATCAGATTTTACATTCAAAGAGAAAGGAGAAGCATTTTCAAGATACATCTCACAAAGAGCTTCTCAAGCCAGACGTCGTAATTAAATTTAATATTTGTTAAATTAAATTAATTAATTTTTCAAATTGATTTATTGAAATGAAATTGATCGTTCGCAGGATGTCATTAAAGAACTAGGAGAAAGACCTGAAATGCAAATCGAAGAAGGATCGCAATCAAGGCCAGGCGCTGAAGACTGAAAAAAGAAAAGATGTGCAAACACGCTGCAGGAGCACGAGAGCAACCAAACATTGAGAATCGTGTCACTGAACAAAGATGAAGTCCACCACCGGGACCAAAGACCAAAGAACACTCTGAATGCTACAAGTTTATGCCTTCTCAAGAAAAAGCACACAGCTGGATTTAAGTCCAGAAGTTCAGTTTTAAAACTAAAACTGCTTTATTGTAAACTGCCTATGGGTCCCGCACAAGATATTTTTGTGGATAACTATTTCCAACCACCAAGAAGATTGGATAGACCTAAATTAAAGCCAAATAGTGGCTGGTAGTTGAGATAGTTGCTAGTTGGATAACTGAGAATTAATTCGGCATGGGTTAAAGCTGCCAGCTTCTGGAAGGCAGATCAGAGCCCTTGGATGAAGTCCATCCTAGCCTTCGATTCAAAATTGTAATATCTATAAAAGGCAGAGGCCTTTCTTTTGTAAAGGGTTAGATGGTTAGATTGTTAGATAGTTAGATTTAAGAGTTAGAATAGGTTAGATCTTAGCAGTAGCATAGAGATGTTGCAAAAATTGTTGTAATAGGCAGCTGAAATCAATATATAGACATTGAATTGGTGTTTATTGTCTTGTTTTCATCCTGTTTGCATGGTTTCTCTCAGCATTTTAGATAGATCTTTCTATTTTGGGTGTGCAGGTATTTGATAGATTTAGGCTCATACCACTGAGGATATACTAATTGTGTATCCTTTTGTGTGGTTAACCTGAGCCTTTAATTGTGCTTAGTTCAATTGCAGGTGTCCGTTTGAGCTGCGCCAGAATTGGGTGCTTAGCCGTGCATCTCCAGTCTGAAAATCTTCCAAGTCCCTTTGAAGATTGCACCGTTCTTGCAAGGTTGTGAGCTATTCTGGCCAAGCAGGAATTGGTTATGTTGAATCCGTCTACCCGCATACCCATGTTGTTAGTTTTAGATCTCCTAACCCTTTCCTTTTACTCTTTATTGCGTAATTCGAGAATCACAGCAGACCAGTTTGTTGCAAATCGTAAGTCCCCTTGTGTTTCCAGCAAAAACACATCAAACCACTGAGTAATCCTGCAGTCAAAACCTGACAATCAAAACCTTAAGGTTGTCCCCTTTGATCAAATATAAAAAATAGCATTAGGGACTTCCTTATCTCAAGAGAGGATAGGATACTCAGCTGGTTATTCTATTCTGCGTTGGCCGTATGGAGTTTGCAGCAATGCGATTTCAGACATGTCAACACTTCCTCATGCATAACATATCCTACCTCCACTTCATGACTGTTTTCTTCAAGATTTGAAAAAGAATTCAGGTCCAAACCTTGGAAAACAAGCTCTTGTTTATCACTTTTCTCAATTTGGCCAGTATTCTTATCCATATCAGCTTTCTCATACTTTGAAATCAAGTTGTGTTTATCTGCCTTTTGATGAACCAGTACCTTGTCAACATGATTTACATCCTCCTGCTGTTCAAAACTTACTGATAGTATTAGTATGACCATGCTTTCTTCATTTTCATCAACAAAACCAGGGAGCTCATTAAACAATCAATCATTATCTCATCATCCTGCTCAACAAAACTAGGTAGCTCATTGAAGAAATTAGTTAGAACTTCACATTCAGCACTTATTTCTTGTTTACCATCCTGTAGTTCAAGTTGATCATACTTATCAATGTCTCGCAATAATTCTGTTTTTCTTTTTTTGACCACATGAAGGTTCATCAGCTACAGGTTGCTCCTCTCTAACTTCAGAAAACTCCTTGTTTTGCTAACCTCCTTGTTTAATCTCTTGTTGTTTATTACCTCTTACTGGCTTTTCAATCTACTGTTTCAACTGGTTTTGCTTGATACACTTTTGCAACAGGTCTGATTTGTCATTTTGAATCTCATGGAAAGGTATACTAATAGAAAAGGCTCTTCTTTTTTAAGCCTCAAAAAATTCCTTCTCTTGCTCATTAAACCATCTCTCATGGAAGACAATGGGTCCACCTGTGTGTCATGTCCCCTCCTTGATCGATATTTATATATAGATATATATATATATATATCCTAAATAAAACAATTATTATTAATTAATATAATAATTACCAAAGAATGACTATTTGAGATTTATTTATATATTAAATATTATTACTAATTAAATCTTGGAATATTCAAATAAAATAAATTAATATTCTATTATAAACATATTTATATATTATAAATCATAAACATAATTTGCATATTCTTAAGTGTAAACACCATTTATTTATTTAAAATAATACAGATATAATTTACACAATCAATAATAAATAATAACAATACTATTAAAATACAATAGAATAGACAATGACTAATAAGAAGCCTATTTAAGCATCACGTATATATTGTGATCCTAATAAGACTCCCCAAAGGAAAGAAAAACTGTATCATTAACCCCAAATCATTTTGTAGAGGATGCGATTTGTTTATATTAAAGGGAGATGCAATCTGTTTGGAATGATGCAACCTTTTCTCTAGCAAGATATAAGAAGTCATTGAAATCGTCCACAGCAGGGGGAGATTTATCGGGGTTCTAGTATATGTATTTATAGAGGGATCCGCTCGATGGATTAATTGCCTTTAGCATCAATCAGGTTGTACAGTTCGTAGGATGTGAATAGAAGCAGGAAACAATTTCAAAAGCATCACTCCATCTCATCAACAAGGCCCATCGAATCGGCCTATACCAATCATCCATTTGACAAATCTTGTGAATATTAAATAAGGAACCAGTATCATAGCACCCTACAGATAATATCTATTTCATCGTAGTAATTAATATAATCGCTTATTTGATGTGGTCATTCTATTGGTGACTCCCACGAATCAGAATAGGTCATAACAGTTATTAAGTTAACAGACAGTAACATATTTGTTCTTGAGGGTGGCGATGTGCCTAATATGAATGCTTAATATACATAGCCCAATAATGTTGTATGCAGAATGTAATATTAATAATATTAACATAAACTACAATAATACTAATATTAAGGCATTCATACTTAATAATTTCACATACTGTGGTAGACAGATCTGACTCTGTCTACCACTACAGTTACTAAGTGGAATAATGATTAGTGACTTAGTAAATGGGTAGTGATAGTAATTTATATTATAGGGAATATAATCTGATTTATTTATTTTATATGTATATATACAAAGGTTGATTAGTCAACTAATATCTTATAAAGAACTATTCTGTAGTAAAACATATACTGTAATACTATCTGAACTTAAATATATATATTCATATACAGAAACAGTAATTTGAATGAACAAATAAATGTAAGATTATAAATCTGATTGAATTATCAATTCCATATCAGGAAGAAGATTATATTATCACTGATTGAATTCAGGTGAAGATGGTTATGTCTCCTAGTCAATGTAGTTTAAGTCATAAGTATGTTAAGATGGATTAATTCTGGTTTAAAGTTGCCTAAACCTAGTAGGGGCCATTACACTGTGAATAACACGAGGACTAGAAGGTTGTTCTGAAAGGGAAACTTGAGAAGTTTGAGGAGCATCCTGAAGGAAAATAGGCTCTTGACAAGGTTGTCCTTGAGAAACAATAGGCTTAGTTGGTGCATGGACAAAAAATTTCAATGAATGAGGCTCTTTAAAGCTAGGAACTTCAAATTTAGCACACTTAATAGAGGATTTAGAAGGTTTAGTTGGCTTGAAGGTAGGAAATTTGTACCTAGGAGCCTCCTCTTCAGCAAAGAATGGATTTGGAAAAGCAATTGATTGAGCTTCTAGAATTTGTACTTGAGAAAGTAACTACTTCATATGCTCCTCCTTTGTAACCACTTGTCTTGCAATAGCCCCCTCATACTGCTTCCTTTACCCCTCCAATTCCTATTGATGGAAGTGAACCTAGTAAGCAAACTCCTCCTACTGTAGGTCAAGCTCTTGCTGCATTTTGATGTTATCTAGTTGCTCATTGAAAGCCAACAATATCCTTTTGATGTCACTAAGCTCCATATTGTCCAATTTCTGAGATTGACCAAGAAAGTAATCATGCTGGTTTGGCATAATAAGGGCTTCTTGGGGTTGATTTTTGTAGTCGGGAATAATCAATTATGTTATTGTGTCGTCATTATGTTGTGTCATCATCAGAAATTGTGTGTTATGGGAGTCAGTTAGTTCACCCGAAGGGCAGTTGGATGCGACGGTTGGTCGCACCCCCTCGGTTATTATATATTGTATCTTGTTCCCTCGGGAAATCATGATTGTAACTGGAGACTATATGAAGGAAAATATACTTGTTCTTTGGAGTTATAACACTTATCTTATGTCACACTAGCATCTCTTATTCTGTACTGTGCATTTACTTCTTATGTCTCTGAAATAGTTTCCATAGGCGAAACATCTGGTGTCGTTGCCAGGTCTAATCCGGGCATACATGGCTGAAGGATAAATGGGTCAACGTATCAGCAAGAACATCGTCGATGAGGATGATGAGCGACTAAATGAATTCTATGAAGGAGAGGATGCATTGACGAGACACTTTGTAATCTGGTTCCAGGCGGCCATAGAAACCTTCGTGCGGAGAGAGGCGACACGAGAAGAAGTACCGCAAGGTGCAGTGTGGGAGTGGGATGCTCTCAACGTTAGTCCGGCGGCAAACAGACTGTTGCACCAACTCCCTCGTCTCCTAGCCCAAGCATCCCTCACTCACCAGCACCGAAGGGAGGAGATTGAGCGAGAACAGATACGACAGCAAGTTCTCCGTAATTACGAGGAAAACAATCGGCGATGGGAAGAAGAGCATGATGAAAGATGCTGCAGGGGAAACTAACTCCTGAACCCCTACGGGAGGAATAAAGCAATACTGTAATAATTTCGTCACAATATTGACATAAATTGTGGCCGAAAGGGAAAATAATAAAAAAAAATTTGTTTTGTGTACATGATGTGTGCTTGCTATGTACGGAAGTGATTTATGCCCAATATACTAAATAAGGACAAAAATAAAAAGATACAAAGTGACGAATGGGAAGTGGCACAAAGAGCATTGAATCTCAAACATCAAATAGAACGAAGGCGTAGGCTAAGGCAGCTTGTCGAGGGGCGACCGGCCGAGGCGCTGCTTGAAGGGAATGCAGGAGGTGTCACGGAGGTTGCGGAGGCAGAGATAGACGGAGAGAATTACACTCTCTACACTGTCGTAGGGTTGCCCGAAAGGAACCTAGAAGGAGTCACGGAGGGTGCCGAAGGAGAACTCTACAGTTCGCCAGAATACCACCGTAGGGTAAGAAGTCGTGAAAAGTTGGTGGAACAAACAAGGCGAAGTCTAAACCTGATCGACGCTACCAGTGACCTACTAAAGAACTTGTCCATTTCGAAGGACAACCACAAGGAGACGACCAAAGGTGATGGTATGGCCGAAGGTGCCGAGGAAGCACAAGGGTACCGTACGGGAGGCAATTTGTTTGGTTCGGGGTCAGCAACCTTCTCTAAAGGACCCACGAGTGGAGGGTCAGGTGCAGGAGGCGGAGGCGGAGGCGAAGGATCACCAGGTACAAACACACAAGGCGCCGGAGGAGCGAGACCCAACGGTGGGATGGCAAGTAAGCAGAAATTGCCAAAGTTCACAGGCGATGGCAAGGAAGATCCCATACAGCATTACCATACATGTGAAACAATTTGGTCGGCCAATGGGGTGACTGATCATGACGACTGGGTGCAGCAATTCCTAGCCACGCTAAGAGGAGTTGCCATTGATTGGTACTCTGACATGGACAAAACTGAGATTGACACATGGGAGAAATTGGAGAAGGCATTTAAAGCAGAATTTCAGTTGCTAAGAGACGATAATGAAATTGTAGCCGAAATCTACGGTACTAAGGAGACCGTTCGCGCATATAGCCGAAGGCTAAACGAATTGTTGGGCAAGATGGAAAGCCAACCGGCGGATGGATTGAAGAAACGATGGGTTGTGGAAGGATTGAGATCCTCCCTGCGTAGAAAAATGAAAATTGTTCCACCAACGTCATATGAGGATGCCTATAATAGGGCGATGGACTTGGAAAGCGAACATAAAACATCAAAAAAGAAGAAAAATAATAAATCTTCATCGGACGAGGACGATGACTCTTCCAAAGGGAGCAGCAGCAGCGGGGAGTCAAGTAAAAAGGTGCAAGCGCTCCAGAAAGACATGGAGCGAATGAGGAGAGAATTTAAAGCAATGACAAGCACGGGTCAGACCGAAAGGGGATGTATGGTGCATGGAGTGCAAAGAGGAAGGACATACAAAGGGTACCTGTCCAAAGAAGGCTTTCTGCGAGATTTGCCAAGTGATGGGGCACTCCATCAAGGAGTGCCCATACAACATGAAGACACGAAATGCACAAGTGTTATTCACTGAGCAGGCCACAAAATCCGCACCAGCAGATACGGCCCAACAGAACAACACAACGGCATCCTCTGGAGGGTACAGGGACAATAGACGTAGCGGAAAGAATAATAATAATAATAACAATTACCGGAGCCGTATCTAGTATGATGCCAAGGGCCGACCTATGATCCAGTGTAGGGCCTGTAGTAAGTAGGGGCACTTCGCCCGAGATTGCACGAAGGAGGCTAATCTTCCGATGGTGCGGACCGAGGGACCATGAGGATACAAACTACCCGAAACCCGGAGTCAATCTTTTGAACATTGAACCCACTCAGGCAGAGGTATTGGCGGTTACGAGGGCGCAGGCAAAGATGGCCTCCTACCCAGACCCTCGCATAGAAATGGAACGAGTACGGGAAGCAAGGGCAAAGATTACGAAGGAGATGACCGCACAAGAGAGAAATAGCGGGGAGACCACAAGCACGTCCCGGACTAAGGGGGAAGAAAACATCCTGAGGCAAATCCTACAAATGGACGTACCCATAAGAGTCCAAGACCTCCTCGAAACCATGCCGCACTTAAAAACGGCTATCCTAAATGCTATGCCCGCACAAAGTCACCAAGTGAGGAAGGCTGAAAACTCTATGGTCGACCCAATGTTGTTAATTGTTAACAGTGGACGCCACCCAGCCGTGGTAGAAATGGGCATCCTCGGGACCACCTTGACGGACACCATTGTGGACGGAGGGTCAGGAGTAAATGTGTCGGAGGAGACATGGAAGAAACTGGGGAAGCCCACATTGTGGCCCCCCACGTTTAACCTATTGGGAGCAAACCAGCATGGGATTAAACCCCTCAGGACACTCATGGCACAGTAGGTGATGATCAACACACAGCCATTCGTGCTGGATTTTGTAGTGATCCCGTTAAAACAGAAAGGGTACGACACCATCCTTGAACGGGGGTGGCTAATTGTCGCCAAGGCAAAGCATGACTAGAAGAGAAGTACACTCTCGTTAGAGAGCATGGGGAGAAAGTACGTGATAGACCTCCGAACGTAGATGGTGAGCCAAGAGTTGGCATCTTCCTCGAAGTCGAAGTCGGATGGAGACCGGTGGGAGGAAGATGAAGGCCGACAGCGAATGGAGCCCAATAGCGAAGGGGTTCTAGAATTAGAAGCATGCTCGGGGGATGACGGGGATTCTATGAACGACCTCTTCCATTGGCAGATGGATGATTACGAATAGTTCACACCCTCATGTAATGTCTTGAGCATCGAAGAACAACCGGAGGTATTCCCCCCATAGTACGAAGAATACAGGGAGGGGGAGGCCTGTGTGAATGACACTCTGGCACACCAGTTCCCAAAGACGGACCCATCAGATACGAGGAAGCCAAGTTGAAAGAAACAAATTTAGGAGAGGCGAGCGATCTCAAGAAGATTCTTGTGGGAGATGACTGGAACCTGGTGTTGAAGGCTGCAGCCTTTAAGATTTTCCTAGAATATAAGGATGTGTTCGCGTGGACCTACAAGGACCTGAAGGGTGTACCCCAGGAGCTATGCCTACACCGCATTACATTGGTACCTGTTGACGTGTATTTTGTACACGACCAAACACAGAATAAAATACCAAAAGGTACCGTATCCTCTCTTGAATAAAGTCTTCGAATGCTAAAGATGTCGCGAAAAGGATCAATCGAGATGACTTCAAGGTTCTTTGTATGTAGGATCTCTACGTGTGGATAAGCTCTCTGTGGTATGATGTGATTTTGCTAGAATCACAAGGGGACTTACACTTGATGACTAAACGTCTGATTTGCTGGAATCATGAGTCCTATCTACTAACTGGAAGACAAACAAAAGGCAAAAGATACAAGGTTCAGGAAGTCTACTCTACTACCTAGAATGCGAGAAGATGGATGAATGACTAGGTGGATTCCTACTGGCTGGGTCTCACCATGAGGCTGAACAATTCAACACCAACTCAGTGCGATCTTCTAAGGGATGCTTCCAATATGTTCAAATCGTACACCATCTGACAATGATCACCATTCAAGATAATGCATGAACAATGGACGTGTAACGACTTAAGATTAAGCTCATTTCATTCCAGTTGACCACACAAGGCGTCCTTACAATCAGTAAGAGGCTAGTGGTATGGATTAAACGGATTCCACACAGGTGCATTCAACAATTTCCTTCATTCTATCTAATCATCTACCATCTAGAATTGAAGATTCAACAAGAAACCATGCATATTGCAAGAAACGACACACTTCACCATTACTTCAATGAAAATGGAGTTTGTTTACAATCAATCGCAACAATTTCTTGCCTTGTCCTCCTATTCTACTCTAATTGCTATTCTATTAACTGACTACTCCCTTCTAACTATTGACTAACTATTTTCTAATTCACTAACTCTCTTCTATTCGCCTTTACAAATGAAGAGCCGAGGTATATATAGTGTCCTTAATCCAATTCAATGGCTAAGATCAATTTGAGATCAATGGCCAAGATTTTACAATGAAAACCCTAATTAGGGTTTGTTACAACAAACTCAATTCTGACCAATGAAATAATTGTATTAATTGGACACATGTCTTCTTTGGAAAATTCGACCAATGGATAGCTAGGGTAGGTACACCAAAGTTTGTGCCACCTCCCATGAGTTAGGTACATTGAATCTGGACATGCTGAGGTGGACCAACCCGGCTGGAGAAGTGATGACTGGGATGCCACCTCGTCCGACACTTGGTTGATGCCAATTTGATGTTGCTGAGAAGCTAGCTTTAATTAACTCTTCTGAAACTATCTGCTTCTTCAACGAACCCTTGCTCTAACTTCTTTTGTCTTTGATGTGCAGGATGATGATGTACCTCGCCTTGGAATGCTGGATTGGAGAAGGTTATTCCTGATGATGCTTGACATAAGAAGGCCGTCCTTGTCAATGCTAGACTGGAGGAGATCATCCCTGTCCTGGACTGGATCTTCTTTGGTGAGAGCCTACCAACTTGTAGATATTCCAGCCTTTGGAGTCGCCATCTTGACACCTACACAACATTTCAAAATTAGTCCTTGATCATTAAAGGGTAGAAAATAAGACTCAAAAAGAAGATTTAAGATGTTAATTAGGAAACTTCATGATAAATCTAGAGTTATCATTTCCTAATTAACTAATCAACACTTAGACTTTTCTAAAAAAGTGCCCTAAAATCAAGTCTGGAATATTAAGATAATTTCGCCATACCTCCTCTTGAGTACTCAAAAAACTTGATCTTGAAAAATGATGAAAGAAGACTGGATTTTGCTAGACAAGGTTTAGATTATAGTCTTCCCTTGGATGAATTACGCCTCCATTAGTCTTCAAAATGAATTTCACCCTCCTTAGCTTCTTCAAAATCTAGAAATTCGCCTTCAAATACCTTCAAAAATCTGGAAATTATCCTCCAATGTAGCAAGAAATTCGCCTCTCCAATAGCCTTCAAAATGAATTTTGCCCTCCTTAGTCTCCACACTTAGTAGAATTTCGCCTCCAACATGCTATATTTCGCTCCTCCAATTCTCACTTCAACTTTGCATTTAAAAAGGGATGAATGAATGATTAAAACTTGAACAAAGCACCTCCATTATATAGAGCGCTCACCTTCTTTCCTCCAAGGCCGACTTGGCAAAAGGGATAAAAAAATAGATAAAAACTCTTTAAAAAGGTGGGCCGACTTGCCTATAAAGGCAAAATAATGCCTTTGAGCGCTCACTAGCAAATTTTAATTCAAAAAATAAATTTTAGATGCCTCCAAGATGGAATTCTTTATTATTTCAAGGCTTAAAAATTAATTCATTAAATTAAATATGCCTCTAATTTAATGCGAATTTGATTTAATTTTCCAAATGTCTCGAATTTAGCAATTTTGGGGGGTTTGAGGAATATCAATGTTTGATTAAGGCCACAATGAAGATTGACAATAATTTCACCCTGGGCCTTCAACAAGGGTCAGGAGCGATTTTCCAAATTAGACCTTGAATATCCAATTTTTGCAAATCCAAAATATCACCAAGGCACTCCAAATGGCATCTTTTATTGGAGTTTGGGCTTGATTTCACTTGAATTTCGGAAGAAAAGTGCATTTAGGATTTTTTCGCCCTGGACCCTCAGCAAGAGTCAGGAGCGATTTTTCAAATTTGTGCTTACTCCTTCATCAACTTTTCTTGAATCCACCCTTCAAGGCTAGGCAAAGGTCTTCTTCTTTCACTCAATCCAAGCTTGGTTCGTTCCTGCAAGGCAAAATAGGGGATTTTCAAATTTTCGCCCTGGACCCTCTCCAAGGGTCAGGAGCGATTTTTCCTTCCTAGCCCAGGATCATCAATTCTTGGAAGCAAATCTTTATTCATCATGTCTTTGAAGGCCTTTCTTACCTTAGTATAACCTTGCCTTAGCACAATCTTGAAGGAAATATGTTGGTTTTATGATTTTCGCCCTGGACCCTCTCCAAGGGTCAGGAGCGACTTTCTGGTTTTAGCCATATTCCTTCATCCTTCTAACTTCGAATCACTTTCCAAGGCATTAGAACATCATCTCAAGCTTATTCATAGGCCTAGCTTTGCTCAATTCTAGAGGAAAAAGTCCAATTTTAGGTTTTTCGCCCTAGACCCTCAGCAAGGGTCAGGAGCGAATTTTGCTTATCTAGCTTGTTTGCTTCTTGTTCGCCATCCAAATTATCTTCAAAGGGTAAAACATGCCCTTTCACATCCATTCCAATCATAGAACATCATTTTGACTTTGCAAAAAAGGTGTTTTTGAGAATTTCGCCCTGGGCCTTCAGAGAGGGTCAGGAGCGAATTTTGCCATTTAGGCCAAAATGTTTTATTTCTCACCTTGAAACCTCTTTCACATTCCAATTCAACCAAGACTAAGCAAAAAACATCTCCCTCAAGATTTTCACCCTAGACCCTCAGCAAGGTTTAGGAGCGAATTTTAAGTTTTCAACAAAATCCTTCACTTTTTCAAATTGACACTTTCTCAGGTGGGTAAAGGGAGATGTCCTTGTTTCGTCTATGTCCAAAACTTGACTTTTTTCGTTGCAAGATGAGAGAAATTCAAAATTTCGCCCTGGGCCCTCAACAAGGGTCAGGAGCGAATTTGCTTTTATTGCCCAAAATTCATCAATTTGCAAGTGTCCAAACCTTTGAATGATGTTCATCCTTCCTTCCAGGAGACCCTGCACATAAAAATTTAGCCAAAATTAGTGACAAAATAGGCTTAAATAAGATTTTCGCTCTGGACCCTCAGCAAGGGTCAGGAGCGAAATTCACAATCTAGGCTAAACTGCTCAATCTTCAAGTTTCAAATCACTTCACAGGGCAAGGTAAGATCGTTTTCAAAGCCAGGAACAAGATTTCAAACTCAAACAAGGTGGCAAATGAAGTTTATGATGATTTTCGCTCTGGACCCTCAGCAAGGGTCAGGAGCGAAATTCCTAATCTTGGCCAAAATTCATCATTTTCTTCAAGGTTTTCAACCAATTCCAAAGTCCAAACAAAATGCTTTGCAAATCAAAATTTGGTCAAATAAAGCAAGGAATGAGTCCTAGGTTGATTTTCGCCCTGGACCCTCTGGAAGGGTCAGGAGCGAGATTCGCCTTGGACCTCCTGAGAGGGTCAGGAGCAAAATTTGACTTTTTGAACTCTCCGTCAGGATTATTTTATGGAATATAACATTTAAGTATAAGAAAGAAGAAAGATAGAAGTAAGTTATATTCCGTATATACTTTCAAGATGTTTGAGAGTGGTTTCAGACCTCCAGGAGTTATATTGCAAAATCTAGTTTTTGGAGGATTTTCAGTTTCCAGACCTAGTCAAATTTCAGGATCAGGACATTCCAGACTTAGCCAAATTTCAGGATCAGGACTTTCAGACTTAGCCAAATTTCAGGATCAAGACTTTCCAAACTTAGCCACTCACCAACTTGACCTAACTCAAGCAGAACTTGCTATCCAGGTGATCCCCTTGGTGACACTCAAAAGTTAAAGGCCAACAGACAAAACCCTAAACACCTAAAAAGACAAACCCTAGAAAGCAAAAAGTAGGGGTCCCCATTTGCAATGGGGCGATGTGTGAAATGGTCACAATAGTACCTGAAGCCCAACCTATAAGGAAGCGACCCTACCGTATGAATAAAAACTATGCGGCATGGGTGAATGAAGAAATTGAACGGATGCTGGAAGCGGGGATAATTTTCAAAGTACAGACAAGTGAATGGGTGTCCCCCATTGTGATCTCACTCAAAAAGGAAGGCAACCAGATCCAGATTTTTGTAGACTTCCGGTGTCTGAACGCAGTCACCATCAAGGACCCCTTTCCTATCCCCTTCGTCAACAGTATCCTAGAAGAAGTGGCTGGACACGAGATGTATTCCTTCATGGATGGGTTCTCTGGGTACAACCAGATATCCATTGCGGAGGAAGACAAGCTAAAGACAACCTTCGTAGTGAAAGACGGTGTATATGCATACAATTGAATGCCCTTCGGCCTATGTAATGCACCGGCAACCTTCCAGCGTATCATTTTGCACATCTTCGACAAGATGTCTACAGGAAACTATAGGGCCTTCCTTGACGATTGGTCCATTTATAGCAGCCAGGACATGCATCTCAAAGCCCTCGGGGAGTGCATGGAGAGATGTCGAAGGGCACGGCTAGCCCTCAATCCAAAAAAATGCAGGTTCATGGTGCCGCAGTGAAGGTTACTCAGGCATATTGTGTGCAAGGAGGGACTAAAAACAGACCCTGACAAAATCAGAGTCATAGTAGAGATGGAAGCCCCGACGGACATCACTGGAGTGAAGTCTTTCCTTGGCCATGTGGGGTACTACAGGAGGTTCATCAAGAACTTCGCCGAAGTGTCCCACCCCTTGGACAGACTTACACGAAAGGGGGAGCCATATGTCTAGACGAAGCTACAGAGCGACGCATTCGAAGAGTTGAAGACAAGACTGTTGGGAGCCCCCATACTCACCTACCTGAACTAGGACAAGCAATTCCACGTCCACGTGGATGCATCGAATTATGCCATTGGAGCTACACTAGATCAGGTAGGGGGGCACGGGCTGGATCACCCGATATACTTTGCAAGTAGATTGCTCTCTAAGGCCGAGAAGAACTATACCACCACAGAGCGCGAAGCCCTCGACATGGTCTACTCCGTGCAGAAGTTCAAGCACTACCTGTTGGCCACACCATTCACCTTTTATGTAGACCATCAGGCACTTATGTATTTGGTGAACAAGCCCATCATCCAGGGAAGGGTAAGTCGTTGACTCTTGTTGCTTCAGGAGTTCACATTCACAATCGTGGTGAGACCAAGACGGAGCCATGTCATAGCAGATCAGTTGTCCTGAATCAAGTCAGGGGAACCTCCGGAGGCAGTCAATGATGACTTCCCAGATGCACACCTGTTTCGAATAGCCATACTTCCCTCGTGGTACAAAAATGTTGGGGAGTACCTGTCGTCATCTCGATTTCCGAAGGACATGCCTCTAGGGGAACGAAGGAAACTAGTGTTAAGGAGCAGGAATTTCCAGTTAATTAATGGCCTACTATATAAAATGGGACCGGACCAAGTACTAAGGCGCTGCGTTATGGAGGAGGAAGTTCCTAGTGTCTTGAGGGAGGCACATGAGGGCCCCGCAGGCGGACATATGGGCCCAAACACGACAACACAGAAGGTGTTGCTAGCAGGCCTATGGTGGTCCACGGTATACAACGATGCTCGAGAGTGGCTCGTGGGGTGTGACATTTACCAACGAGCAGGAAAACCTATTGTACCGTATTCAGACATTGCCCCATTGCAAATGGGGACCCCTACTTTTTGCTTTCTAGGGTTTGTTTCCTAGGTCTTTTAGGGTTTTGTCTATTAGCCTTTGCATTTTGAGTGTTGCCAGGGGGATCACTGAGATGGCAGGCTCTGCTTGAGCCAGGGTGAGTCAGCAGGTGCTCCAAGTTAGGGTTTCTTTGAAAATCTTCCTTAGGCCTAGTTTTTCTCTTGTTGCTAATAGTGTCTTGCTTGAGTTTCAGGAGGTCAATAAGGCTTGGTGAGTGAATATCATCTTTGAAGGTCTGAGTTGGGCAAATTGGCAAAGATATGGAAGGGTATGCGTCAAGGCGTGAGTCTAGGCCAAAGTCAAGTCAATTCCAAAATGAATCAAGCCTAGAATAGGAATTTTGCTCCTGACCCTTCCAAAGGGTCCAAAGCGAATTCCTCTGTACGACACTCTACATTGCCCAAAGCCATGAATTAGCTCATTCCCAAGCATTTGTGAAGGCAAAACACTTATTTGGAATGAAGAAATGTGAAAGATGAAGTCGGGATTTTAGCCTAAGGTGAATATCACTCCTGACCCTTCCAAAGGGTCCAAAGCGAAATTCATGTAAAACCCTATTTTTCACAAAACCTTGAGCTATATGTCAGCTTGAAGAGCAAATTTGCATGATCATGATGGAAGGAAGCCTAACAAAGTGTGTCCAAGGCATGAAAAGAAGAGACGAAGTAATAAATTAGCTCAAAATGAGAATTTTGCTCCTGACCCTTCCAAAGGGTCCAGAGCGAAATCCTCATTTGACCCTCAATTTTGGCCTAAGGCATTGAAAATGAAGATTTTTAGAGACAAGGGGATGGCAAATGGACTTGATTGTGGTGAGAGGAAGGTGAGTTTGATCAAATTTTAAGATGGATTGGATGAAAGAGGTAGGAAATCAAGCAAATCTTGAATTTCGCTCTTGACCCTTCCAAAGGGTCCAAAGCGAAATTCTTAGAAGACACCTTTTTTTCTTCCTGGTTTGCACTGAAAGTCTTGTTCCTTGGACATGGTGGAGGTAAATTGATATGTTCTTGCCTTAGGAAGTGATTGAAGGCATTCGAAAGTGAGGATTTTGTCCAAGATTGTGAATTTCGCAAGCCTCATTTCTTCATTGTTTAGACTACCAACCTGGGCATATTTGGAAGGGAAATGATGTGTCTTTGCCTTTTGAAGTGATAGAATGTGAAGGAGTGAAGGATTTTTGACCAAGACAAGAATTTCGCTCCTGACCCTTCCAAAGGGTCCAGAGCGAAATCCTCAGTTTGACCCCCTATCTTGCCTAAAATGATGAAAACGACCTTGTTTTGAGCTAAAAGGATGGCAGATGGATTTGATTATTGTGAGAAGTGAGTTTGATCAAGCTTGAAGGCAAGGATAAGCAATGGAGTGTGAAATCAACCTTAATCAAGAATTTCGCTCCTGATCCCTTCCAAAGGGTCTAGAGCGAAATTCCAAAAAGACACCCATTTCTTCCTTGTTTGGACCAGGATTTTAGTTCCTTGGGCTTATTTGGAAGTAAATCAACATGTTTTTGCCTTAGGAAGTGAATGAAGACGAAGGGAATGAAGAATCAAGCCTAAATCTTGAATTTCGCTCCTGACCCTTCTAAAGGGTCCAAAGCGAAATTCCCAAAATCTCTCTTTTCCTTCCATTTTTGTGTCAAGCCAAGTGTGGATCAGGGTGGATTGAGCTTGGAGAGACCCCTAGGCGTGCCTTTGAATGGCTTGTGGCTACCAATGATCAAGATTTTGAGCTAGGGCATGAATTTCACTCCTAACCCTTCCAAAGGGTCCAGAGCGAAATCCTAAATAGGTCTTGTCCCTGGACATGATTTTTAGCGAAATTCTCCTTTCTGGCCATTTTGAGGGTCAAGCAAGTGTTGCATGCATGGGAGAAGGGTCCAAATAGAGAGTCAAGGTAGATCAAAGTGAGAAGAATGGAGCTAAGTAAGAGAAATCAACCTAAAAGGAGAATTTCGCTCCTGACCCTTCCAAAGGGTCCAGAGCGAAATTCCTCAAACCACCTATTTTCTCCGTGTGTGAAGCCAAAACATTGATTCCTATGGCATGGTTGAAGGTGGAGTGAGGTATTCTTGCCTTGTAAGGTGAATTGAATTGAAGGAAGTAAAGAAATAAGTCTAAAACTTGAATTTCGCTCCTAACCCTTCCAAAGGGTCCAAGGCGAAATCCTCAATTTCACCTAACTTGCTCATGATGAAAGTCAAGGTATGGATTCCTAAGCCTAGGTAGAGAGAAGACTAGTGTATGCTTGCCTTGGGAGGCATTTTGGAGTGGAGAAATGATAGAACTTGAGCCTAAACAAGAATTTCGATCGTAACCCTTCCAAAGGGTCGAGAGCGAAATCCTTAAAAACTCCATTTTGCTCCAATATTGCATCAAACTTGATGTTGGTTAAGATTAAGGGGATCCTTAGACATGCATCTGAGCAAGTATGGTCACAAAGTGAGAAGAATTTGAGCCACGAAAGCAAAATTCGCTCTTGACCCTTCCAAAGGGTCCAGAGCGAAATTCCTAAGTAGTCTAATATTTTGCCTAGGTCCTTGAGCGAAACCTATTCCTTGGCAATTTTGGAGGTTAATGACTTGATCTTGGTGAGGTAATGTTGAGAATAAGGTCTGATTGAGCAACTTTATCAGAATTCGCTCCTAACCCTTTCGAAGGGTTACGAGCGAAATTCTTATAGGGCCTATCCCTGGGAAGGATTCTAAGGCAAATTCTATCTCGATGCCTTCTTGTTAATAATTTAAGATAGAGAATGCTATGTTGAATGAATTTATTATGTGTCCTTAATCACCTTTTGGTTTGTTTTGCAAATGAAGGAGGATAAGGGCGACCTATTCCAGTCCCATCATTATCAAGGACACTTCAAAGGCATGGAGGACTCAAGGTGTTTTGAAGCCTTGGAAAACTACATGTGTTCAAGGAGTTGCCAGCTATCTCCAAAACCTTCACTTCGCCACACAAAGGAACCACAAGATGACAAAGAAAGGCTTTGCAAGCACTTCAAAGCAATTTGAATTATCAAAAAAGAAGGAAAGACTTGATAGTAAGGAGACCTCATCAAGCATATGGGAGTCAAGGAGGTACGCTTTTCATCAAAGTACATCAAGGACGAAGGAAGATCAACCAAGGCACAGACGTCAAACAAGGTGGCATCCCAATCACTGCTCCTCCAGTCGGATTGGTCCACCTCAGCATGTCCAGATTCAATGTACCTGACTCATCGGGGACGGAACAAACTTCGGTGTACCTACCCTTGCTTCCTATTGGTCCTCACTCCTGGAATGTAATTTTCTCATTGGCTAAGGAAGTTTGTTATAACAAACCCTAATTAGGGTTTCTATCCTTTAATCCTAGCCATTGATTCTAAGTCAATCAGAGCCGTCAATTTGTAAAGGGTTCTCTATATAAAGCCCTGGCTCTTCATTTGTAAAGGTTAATAGTCAGAGAATAGTTAGGAGTTAGCAAAAGAGAGATAGTCAATAATTAGTAGCTCAATAGTAGATAGTATTTTAGAGTAGAGTAGATAGAGAAGGCAAAGATTGTTGCCAAGAGAGTGTTGCAAAAGACATGTAAACTTCATTGAAGGAATGGTGAATTCTATGTGTTGATTCTACAATTGGCATGGTCTCTATACTTCTCAAGTTTAATTTCATGTTATTAGATGAAAGGAAGAAATCTGTATGATCAATGGTGAAATTTGTATATCCATACTACTAGCGGTTTGTTGATTGCAGACTTGCCTTGCGTAGTCAACTGGAATCATTCAACTTAAGCTTAACTTCAATTATCGCTTCTTCATTGATATACACCAACCTGGCGGTGTCTATGCTTGTAGCGGTGATCTGAACATCATAAGGCTTTCCTTAGAAGATCGCACTAACCTTATGGAGATGATCCTAGCATGTCAAAGCAAGACTTAGTTAGAGTTTCATCAAAGGTCATCCATTGCTCCTACATTCTTAGTGCTAGAATTAGATCCTTCTCCAACCCTTATCCTTTTCCCTTTTCTAAAAATCAAGGATCAGTAAAGACCCACGTTCCAGTGATATCCAAAGCAAATCAGACGCTCAGGTCATCGAATGTAAGTTCCCTTGTGATTCTAGCAAAATCACATCATACCGCAATAGCTTATCCACACGTAGAGAACCTACAATCAGAACCTTGGAGCTACTCCGATTGATCCTTCTGGGAGATCTTCAGCATTTGGGGAAGCTTTATTAAAGAGAGGATAAGGTACCTTTAGGTATTTTATTCTGTGTTTGGTCGTGTACAAAAGACACATCAACAAAACCCTTGAAGGGACTTTATGCCCTTAAACCCTTCACATGCACAAGAACTATTCGAACGGTGGGGACTTGACTTCGTAGGGCCTATTAAGGCCAGCCGTGCACGCCGATGTCGTTACATTGTGGTCGCTACAGAATACTTAACGAAATGGGTGGAGGCTAGGGCTCTCCCGGACAACTCTGCAATAAGTATGGCTAGATTCATCTATGAGAAGATTATTACCAGATACGGCATCCCTATTCAATTGACCACTGACAGAGGAGGACATTTCGTCAACCATGTGGTAAAGTTATTAACGACTGAATTCAAAAAAATTCATTCTTTGTCGAGTCCCTACTACCCTCGGGCGAACGGACAAGCCGACGCCACAAACAAAATCTTGGTCACGACTATCTACAAGTCTTGTGGAGTTGAAGGGGAGGATTGGGAGGAAAGGTTACTGTCGGTCTTGTGGGCCTACCGCATGACCTACAAGACCACCATGGGCCACACACCCTTCGAGTTGATGTATGGGCAGGAGGTCGTAGTCCCTGTGGAATTCATGGTACCAAGTTTACGGATCGCTATTGACAATAAACTCGAGGATATGGAAAGCCTACGAGAGCGATTGCACGCCCTCAATAAACTCGAGGAGCGGAGGATGCTGGCACAATGGGCAACCGAGGTCGCGCAGCAGCGAAGGAAGCACTGGCACAACAAGCACCTCTGGAAGATGGGCTTTACCCCGAGTCAGTTGGTGTTGAAATATAATGGAAAAAATGAGATAAAACCAGGAAAATTTAAAGTAAAGTGGCTAGGGTCCTATAGAGTCCGAGAGGTTGGGGCGAATGGGTCAATCAAATTGGGGACGTTCGACAGCAGGGAGATTCTAGAGGTCGTCAACGGGTCCAAGCTGAAGATCTATCATGAACAGAGACAGGACACGGACCCCACCCAACCCGACGAAGATACCTGTAACACTTTAAAAAAAAAATTAAAAAAAAAAGAATAAGTGGCCATGGTGGAACCACTGTCAGGGGGACCACCGTGTGGTGGAACCACCGTCGAGGGGGCCACGGCTGGTGACCATCGTGTGGTGGTTGTCCACCGCGGAAGATGGCCCGACAAAACCATTACCTGCCGCGAAAAGAAATAAAAGTGCCCATGCCCAGCCAAAAGAAATAAAAGTGCCCACGCCCAGCCAAAGACACAATCGCGAGGGAAAAAAAGATTACAACTGGGAATAAAGGGAAAGGTGGCATCACTACCTCAGGCAGTTGAAGACAGAAAGAAGGAACAAGAGAAATGAATTCAACAGGAAAAAGGCAGTGGAAGACGAATCTGCAGAAGAGCATGGATAAAACAGAAAGGGTTTTACCTTCAAGGGTGAGGGTTGCCGGTAGCAGCAAAAAGAAGCCACCGACGGGGAAAGCAACAGCCAGGGTTACAGCCGACACAGTTATATTCGAGGAAGTTAATGGAGGAGAGTGCAGGAGGTGGTGGCAGCAGAACCCTGACAACCATGAAGTAAAAAATTCATTAAGGAAGTCAGGAGTGCATTGGGTGGTTCAGATGCCGGTTTTGCAGATCAAGAAATTTGAGCCATCGATGCGGACAATGATAGCAGCATTCAACCGCACCACCAGGAAAAGCACTTTCCAGTATATGAAGCACACAGTCACAGTCTCCTTCACGGCAGCCGACTTCACCAGGGTATTTGGCATACCTGGGAGGAATGGGAAGAAAGTAGATATGAAGGCACAAAAGATGAACGCAGGCCAGAAAGAACATTGGATACGCATGGTCTCCAGGAATCTTACACCAGCAGAATTTGATTCCGTAGCCAAGGCCACTAAGGGGAGAGGGATGAAGAAATCTTATGTGGCAAAAGGGCCATGGCATTGCATCATGGACGTGCTCAAGAGCAGATTGATAGGGTCTAGCCGGGCATCGGATATAGCGCTCCCATAAATCATCCTGATGAACGGGTTGAAGAATGGAGTAGAGTATGACTGGGCATCAGTACTGGCGGACAGAATGTTCGAGTTCATGACATTGCAGCATCGCACGTTTTATATGCCGCACTACGCCATCGGGTTATTCCTGGAGGCGACGCTTTCACAACTTCCAGCAGACAAGCTAGAAATTCGGCCGGAGGGGAACTTGGCACCCGACAAGCCGCCTATTTTTCAGTGGAGGCATGTTGATGTAGGGTTGGTACCCGGGGTGGGGCAGAAACGGAAAAGGCAGGAGGTGTCAAAGTCTGAGGATATTGACAGTGGGAGGGAAGAGACCTCGGAGGCCTCAAGTGACTCAGAGGGAGATAGCAAGGAGAGCCTAGCAGAGACCTGTTGACATGTATTTTGTACACAATCATACACAGAATAAAATACCAATAGGCATCTTATCCTCTCTTGAGAAAATAGTCTCTAACTGCTGAAGATCTGCGAAAAGGATCAGTTAGATGGACTCCAAGGTTCTTTTAGTCGGGTCTCCACGTGTGGACAAGCTTTTTAGTGGTATGATGTGATTTGCTGTTTCCTTCAAGGCGTCTTACGGATTCAGAAGTTCGAAGATTTTACTAATCTAAAAGGAACTTTCAAAAAATGGAAAAAGGACAGGGTTTAAGGAAGTCTAATCTAGCCTAACCCTATGAACGACTTAGCATGAATGAGATTTGGCAAGACTCAACTAACTTCAATTTTGCCATAAGGTAACAACTCAATTGAAATTAGTGCGATCTTCTAAGGTAATATAATGGTATTCAATGCATCAAAGACCAAGGACACTACTACGAAGGTACATATCCCGGATGCGAAAATGCTTGAAGGTTAAGGACTCAAAATGTTTTCCAGTCGACCACGCAAGGCGTTCCTACAATCAGCAAGAAGCTAGTGGTTTGGATTGCGAATCCTACCAAATATCAAATCTCACACTTAGCCTTTCAAATTAACAAACTACTTCGATTGAGCGTGATTCAAGTACATCCAACAACCATGAAGATAACTTATGAAATTTGCAACAAAACACCATAACTTCAATATTTTATTGATTTCCAAGTCATCATATAAAACAATTGCTTGAATTTCTCTCTTCAAGACTCAATCTTGCTACAAAATAAAAATTGCTTACAATTCTAATCTCTCTATTTCACTCTTAACTCTATTCTCTATTTTTCTATTGACTATTCTATTACAAATGAAATGGAAAATGGGGGTATAAATAGCATCCCCAGTTACAATGAAAGGTCCAGATTGAAAGTAAATCAATGGACAAGATCATGACACCTAAACCCTAATTAGGGTTTGTTACAAATGACCTCCTTTTTACTGAACAATATTAAATACATAGCCAAATATTAAATTTGGCACAAAAATCTAGGAGGTATCAACCAATGAGAAATAAGATGTCATGTCATCTGTAACAACCTTTCATCTAGAATCTTATTCCCTTTCCAATTCTCTTTCTTAGCATATGCAATGAATTTTGTCACGATTCCTTCGATTTCTGTGCTTGGAATCTCGGGAAGATTCTTGATACTCTCTTCTAAGTGGATGACCTGATCAAATGCATCTAGAAGAGCTGCGTCCCAAGTAGGTTCAAGTTCCTTCGTTCTATCAATCAGGAGCATGGTAGCATACATCTGATCATATTGCTCATCTGTAACATCTGCATCCTTGCGAAAGATGATCTTGATTCTATCTTCAAATTCTTGTAAATCCACATCTGTCTCGACCTCGATCCTTCTGCCAAGAATGGTACGAAGTACCTCAAATACTCTGTCCTGGATCGGATTGATCACCTCCTCAACTTGACCACATCTAACACTGATGTCCTCAAAGAGAACACTCTTTATATGGAGTAAGGTTGACCACTGAAACAAACTGTGAGAATCACCTTCTAAGATCCTCTCTTGTGCCAAAATTCTTCTGGATGTATGTCTTATAACTTTCAAGACAGGGATGACAACGTCCTTGGTATGGGCAAATGCAGCTACTGTTGCCATCAATCTGTGAATAATCTCAAGGACTTGGATAGCCTGATGGGTGATCTTCGACATCCTTGTAACAAACTCAATGGCCACTGTGTGAGATCTATCCATCCAACTACATGTACGCTGGACCATATTCTTGAATCTTTCTGCTTCATTGATTGATTGAAGGGGCAATGCCTGCAATGGTGATCTAACTGGATCCTGACGTCCCAAAGGTTCATTGATGTGACTGAAATATGTCCTCCATGCACCGACCTCTCTCTCAAGCTTTCTATTCTTTTCCACTTCTTCTCTAAGCTTGTCCTTCAATGCCTCAAATGTGTCGGTGGCATCATCTAAAGTCTGCTCTGCTGTGGATGGTCCTAACTCAATAGTCTGGATATGATAGTCTTCTGCTAGGATCTCACCCTCATATTTGTCTGCTGCCGGTGTAGCTATCTGCAGTTTTCTAGATCCAGTCTCATCTCGAATCATCTTGGACATCTTTGTAGCCTTCTTCTTCCCTGTTGTCATATGTGAACGTCCCACGAGGCTCTCTAAATCAATTGCACTGTCCTCGTCCTCTATTACGATCACCTTAGTCAATCTTTCCTTCAACCAATCTGGGATATTTGATCTTGTCTCTTGAACTTGAATTTCTTTGTGTACTACTTCTTCTTGTCTGGGAGGAGATGTTACTTCATTATCATTATCTAAATCATAGTCTTGGAGAGATCCATCGGATGAAACATGCTGTGCCTGTTCTTCTTCCTGTCTGTCATTCTGTACCATCGATTCCATGGATTCTTCCACTCGAACTGTTCTATCCTCTGGCCTGGAAGAAATACCTGGTGTTTGATCTTTGTTGGCACCTTGCTTTTTCTTGGAAGATTCTTTCTTTTCTGATCTTTCCTTCCTCTTCGAACCTCTCGAATGGAGATTGCCCTCACTGGCACATCGAAGGTTACCTTCACCTGAATTCCTAGGATTAGGATTGCCTTCACTAACACTGGCTCCACCTTCGGCTGGCTTTTCTTCCAAAGTAAAAGACATGGCTATGCCCTGTTCTCTCAACTTCTGATGCTGAACGTCTACCCATCTGCGAGTACAAGACAAGACTGGTGCCATCAAATCATCTAAATCCACGGCCTCGGGCTCATTCGAATTCAAACTTATTGTTTTGCTTTCTCTATCATATGAAGATTGGATGTGCCTGCCGTTGTCCTGAGCTTGGTCGGCCACTCTGTAAATCTTACATTTCCTGATGAAATCCAAAGGCAATCTAGAATGTATCTTTCGTTTCACTTCGAGATCATCTAGGAGATTCATCATAAAATCTTCAATCTGGTACTCATGTCTAAATCTTCTACCGACCGTCTCCTCTAAATGTCCATGTGGATCAAAACTATTCCTCCAAGCAAAAGATGAAAAAGGATACAAGGCTAACTCCTTCTCTGCGTCATCCATGGCTAAGACATTAGGACATACCTCAACTGAATTACCCAAAATAATAGGTACCTGAACTCCATTCTGATGTCTGTGTCTGAATGCCTTCACATATGCTGCCAACTGCCTTGTTACTTCAAGTAACACAATTCTATCTGTAGGGTACCTCGGCAACATGTATGGAGGTAAAGGACATCCGTACACTCTAATGTAAGTGAACTTGGGAAACTGAATGAACCAAGCACCGTACCTCTTGATGAATTCCTGGGCATCCTGAGATAATCTGTTGTGGATCCCTCCTTGCAACGTCCTTGTGATGTTCATCGTGAAAGTATCATTGATTAACTTGTAGTTCTTCCCTGGTGGATGATGCAAGTAGGTATAGGATTCACAAACTCTGACCTCGCCGGGTCCTCTTCCAATCACTCCTCTGTGAGGTAGTCCTGCGTACTCAACGCTCCTGATTAAGGCATAGATGACGTATGAACTCATGTGGAAGGACTTAGTAGCCCTGAGTCTTCTCAACTGTACGTCTAAGCAATGGCTAATTATCCTAGCCCAATGTATTGTACCCTTTCCTTGAACAATCACCTGGATGAAGTAAAACATCCATTTCTCAAAATAGAAGGCATGAGGTGCTCCTGTAACTCTGTTGAGCATGGTGATCAAATCTCTGTACTCCTCTTGGAAATCAATCCTGTGTGGTGTGTTTGGTACTTTGCTCAGACGGGGACGACTCTTAAGTAGCCAGTTCTTGTTGATTATGCTTAGGCAAGCATCTGGATCATCATCGTACACTGATCTGGCTCCTTCAATGCTTTTGTATATCATGTCCCTGTGCTCTGGAAGATGGAAGGCTTCACTTATGGCTTCCTCTGAAAGGTACGCCAAAGTGTTTCCCTCATTGGACACAATTGTCCTGGACTGTGGATTGTAATGACGGGCACACTCGATCATCAACTCGTGACACTGAATGGCTGGAGGAAAACCGGCCGCCTTAATGATGCCACTCTCTATTATTCTCCGGGCGACAGGTGATGGCTTGCCGATGTAAGGGACCTCTCGGAACTTCTTCGTGCTAAAGTTCCCCAAGTTGGTATCTCCAATGTTGCTCCACTTGGACACGATCTTGGTCTCCACTTCTTCAGTCTTCTGATCTTCTTTCATGAGAGCCGAGCGACTGGTGGATGCTCCCGCCTTCGGGGTCGCCATACCTACACAACATTTCATTATAAGAAATAGATTTTTGCAATAAATAACGTAAATAAGAGAGATAAATTTTAGGAAATCTCATGATAAGTCTCTAGAGTTATCATTTCCTAAAATACAATGATTGAGCCAAGAGAAATTCAAGATTCAAAATTTCAAAATTTGAAATATGACGATGAATGAATAAAACAATAACAATTAAATCGCCATACCTCGATAGAGAGCTAACTCTAGAATGCAAAAACAAAATTTGCCTAGGCAAAATTTGAGGTATAAAGATAATCTTCAATATGATCCCCTCAAAATTGACTTCGCCACGTCTGGATAGAATGTGATCTTCACTTATCGCCTTGGACGTGGTCTCAAATGGATCTTCAAATTTGCACTAACAAATCTCCAAGTCCTTAGCAAATTTGCCTTAGTGTGGTCTTGGATGGATCTTCAAATTCGCTTTTGGTGTATCCTCAAGCTCGCACCACCTTGGGAATGTCTACGCCACCTTTGGTTTGCAATCGCACCACCTTGGGAATGTCTAAGCGCGCCACCCTTGGATGAATGAAACTCGCACCACCCTTGAACACACTTCGCACTATATTCGCCTCCCTTAATTCGCATGTAGAGAAGGTAAAATAATGATGTAGAAATGATAACTTTTACCCCCCTTATATAGCGCTTGCATCCTTTACCCCTTAGGCCGACTTAATAAAAAATAAAACCATTTTTTGAATGATTTGCAATGAAATGACAAGGCCGACCTCCACACATGAGCGCTCAAATCGATTTTTTATTAATTAATTAATTAATTATTTAATGCCTTGCGTTTTTTTTTTTTTAATTGAGAATTTCGATTTTAAATAAAGGCAAAAATAATTAATAAGTGTTTAACGCCACATTAAATGCCAAATAAAAGTGGATTTTTAATTTTTAAATTGATTTAGCATTTAAAGCAAATTCGAATTGTTTTAATTTGGCGCCAAAACTGGAAAACAAAGGGACGTACCTCATCGCTCTGGTCCCTTGGAGAGGGACAGGAGCGATCCATGATTTTGGTCTAGATTCTTGCATTTTCAACGTTCAAATTGATCATCTGGTGGTCCTTTCGAATTTGAATGCCTTTCTTGTGCGAGCCAATGCATCTCATGATCATTATCGCCCTGGTCCCTTGGAGAGGGATAGGAGCGATCCTAAGTTTTTTGCTTGAAATTTTCCATTTTGGTACGATCCTTTCCTTGTATCATCTTCCAAACGTCATTTAGAACCTTGTGCGTCCTTGTCTTAACGTGGCTTTCAAAGAATGTCATGTGTTTTATCTAACATCGCCCTTGTCCCTTGAAGAGGGACAGGAGCGATCTCCATGTCTTCATGTTCATCTTGTATCTTTGATCTTCGAAATATCAATGCTTGTGTCCTTTGCGCACATCCCACTCGTTTTTGCAAGGTACCTTCGATGTTATAAGGATCATCGCCCTTGTCCCTTGGAGAGGGACAGGAGCGATCCACATTTCTCCTTGATCTTGGCGATTTTTAAACTTCGATCTCCTTTGCAACGTCTTCCCGACGATGTCCTTCGCATTTCCTATCCTCATTTCGCCTTGATTTTTGAAGGAACGTGAGTGTTTTGATAGGATCGCCTTGGTCCTTGTCCAAAGGACAGGAGCGATCTTGATTTTTTCACGTTCAATATGCATTTTTGACCTTCGATCCTTCATTGTGATGTTTTCCAAACGCCGTCCCTTGTCTTGCTTAACCTCGCCTTGCTTTGATTTTGGAGGAATATGAGCGCTTTTGATAGGATCGCCCTGGTCCTTGTCCAAAGGACAGGAGCGATGTGGGGCCTTTACACCATTTGGTGATGTTTGGACGTTCAAAACTCTTGTTTATCACCTTGTTGTCATACCATGGACCCTCCAGAACATTGCAATATATTGTCCTTACGCGAATTTTGCATGAATTGATCAATACATCTAATATCACTCTGGTCCCTTCCTGAGGGACAGGAGCGAAGTTCATCATTATGTGCTTGTTCTTGTTTGTACCAACTTGCAATCAACTTCATTGCGTGGAATGACGTCCTTTCGACCTTCTTGGTTGCTCGAAACTTGTTTGCCTTTTGAAATCTACGCCATTATGTAGATATCGCTCTGGTCCTTTCCCAAGGGACAGGAGCGATCTGGGTCTTTAGAGCGCAAATCCTTCCATGTGATGACCTTTACAACCTTGCGCTTGATGGAAATGCCTTGAAATGTCTTCGCCACCCTTCGTCTTGACTTGGATCGGCCTTGAACCTTGGAGGAACGACCTTGAACTTTGGAGGGACGTATTATCACCATTGTATCGCCCTGGTCCCTTGGAGAGGGACAGGAGCGATCCTTCCCTTGTGGCCATCATCTTACTTTGCCAGGTTCCAAGTTTATATTCAACGGACTCGTCCTTCTTCACTCTATCCGCCCATGCCTTGACATCATTTGTAACTTTGCAAGAAAAGCAATTATATCAAAAATCGCTCTGGTCCCTTGGAGGGGGACAGGAGCGAACTAGGCATTTAGCACTGGTATGGACGTCCAAAAAATCTTCAAATTATATTCAGTGCATTCATCTCATGTTCTCCTTCGTTTTTGAACGTAAACTTACCTTGACCCTTGTCTGGATTTTGCAAAATGGAGGAAATCGCTCTGGTCCCTGGGAGAGGGACGAGAGCTACAAGGTACTTCGCCCTGGTCCCTTGGAGAGGGACAGGAGCGATTTAGTCAATATAGGTCATTTTCCTTCGTTTTTGCATCTCAAATTATATTCATTTGGCAAAGCGTCTTCCTTTGGACGTCCTCAAATTGCTAAGTTATCAAAATCTTGCAAGGACAAAACGAAATTTGAATCGTAGCTCCGGTCCTTCACTGAGGGACAGGAGCGATTTTCTTCCTGGAGGCCTTTCTGTGCTCATGAAAATCTTCAATTTATATTCAATGGAAAGATCTTGTCGTTCTCCATTACTTCAAACGTAAAATTTGTCTGGACTCTGCAAGGATGATGAGATATTTGAAATTGAGCTCCCGTCCTTCACTGAGGGACAGGAGCGATTTTGCTCCTACAGGCCAAAATAACAAGATTTTTCACATTTTAACACTTCACGAGGTGAAAACAAATCAATTCCAATGCCCAGGATCAAACTTCAAAAAAGTCAAAATTTGGTCAAAATATTCAATCAAACAAAAATTCATATTGACGGTCAACCCTTAGACAAGTTTAAGCTCTGCATGAACATTCCAATTGAAAATTAAACCAATTTGGCGAATTCATTGCATTCAAAATTTGCATTCTAGAAAAGAAGCTCAAAAGCTCTCAACAATGACTGGATTTTGGCTTGAAAAGGCAAAATTTAAAACCCTAAGGCTTGGCCCTAAATCCAGACGACCAACTAACTAACAAAACCCTAGAAACGAAAGCGAAAACGAGCGAAAAACAAGCAAAAAGAGGGGGTCCCCATTTGGGATGGGGCGATGTGTGAAATGGTCACAACAAGACCGTATGGGCATCCACACCAGTCTTGTTTTCTACACCCATGTTGACAGCCTCAGCACATTTGAGTACACCGACGGTGACGGTTGCATCTATCCTTGCCTTCGGCCAGCAAAGGTCGCCAGTTCACATGGTGCCGCCAGCAGTGGCAGTAGAGGAAGTGAGAGAGGCAGTATCATCCGAGGGTGTGGGGAAGTCCGTACCCACTGTAGAGGCGCAGGAATTGGGGAAGGATCAGACAGGTACTATGGGCGAAGAGGAATGTTGGCTGAGGGAGATGGAGATAACACCTATGTCGCCTAGGCCGGCTACTACCATTTCTCCCCCACAGGCGACTTCTGGGAGCAGGGACCCTCGGGAGGACGTAGAGGTGGAGGTGGTTGACATAGACAGCCACGGTTCCCCTGGAGATATGGCACATTCGGCAGAAGTGCAAGGGAGAGAGTTGGCACTTGAACAGAAGACAGAGGTCCCATCAAACAGAGTGGAGGTTCACACGGAGAGCAGGCACCCAGGCAGGATAGACGTGGAGGCTTACCTCCAAGATGTGGTTGGTCGAGGGCAGACATACTTCCAGGAGATGGTGCAGACTTATCTGCAAGACGAGGTACGCAGAGGGCGGGAGGTCATAACATCCCTACAGGCAGAGGCCTCGGATAGCACCGCCCAGGAGTTGGAGCGGATACTCAGGTTTGTACGAGAGGGGGGTCCTCAAGCATTTGCTGCCTATTTTGAGAGGGAGATGGCCAGAGACTGAGACACCGGAGATGCTAAATGCATGGGCAATGAGGGAGCCAGTAGGGTTGAGTCTCTCGGGAGGCAAGTTGAGCAGGCTTTTAGGGAGGAGTATTACACTCTTCGCCGTACGGATCACATTTCTGCAGGGCATGAGATTGCCCGGGTGGCCGCGGAGAGAGCTTGGGAGGAGCTGACCACCAGAGTTGCGGAGTTGCAGAAAGACTTGGACACCAAGAGGACTCAGTTAGAAGCCCAAAGGGCTCAATTCACTGCCGAGAGGGACCAGTTAGCAGTAGAGTTGGAGGCCGCCAGAACTGAGAAGATGACCCTGAGTACGAGTTTGGTGCAGGCTAGAGAGACCATGGATGAGAAGGAGAAGAAGGTACTGGAGGTTGCCAAGATGGTCAAGCTAGCCATAGAGAACAGGAAGATTGCAGAGCGAGACTTGAGGATATGGACACAACAGGTGTATGACCTGCGAACACAACTGGCATCAGCATCTTCCTCAGCCCCGCCACTTGCTGCAGATTCAGGGATGCCTTCTCAGCTCCCTTCTTCTTTTGTTCCTTGATTCTGTCTTTGATAGTCATGCATGTCATCCCTATTTTGTTTTGAGTCATCAGGAGACAACTTCTTTTCTTGGGGGGGGATGATGTAGTCAAGAATAATCAATTATGTTATTGTGTCGTCATTATGTTGTGTCATCATCGGTAATTGTGTGTTATGGGGTCAGTTAGTTCACCCGAAGGGCAGTTGGATGCAACCGTTGGTCGCACCCCCTCGGTATATATTGTATCTTGTTCCCTCGGGAAATCATGATTGTAACTGGAGACTATATGAAGGAAAATATACTTGTTCTTTGGAGTTATAACACTTATCTTATGGCATACTAGCATCTCTTATTCTGTACTGTGCGTTTACTTCTTATGTCTCTGAAATAGTTTCCATAGGCGAAACAATTTTGAGCACATACTTGTTGCCAAGAAGGTTGAGCAAGGATGATAAGCGTATGAAGCTTGCTGGCTTGCTATTGCAATAGGGCTATTTTGGTTGAAACCAGTAGTATAATTGCTTCAAACGGCTGATAAGAACATGGGTAGGCAGCATTCTCATGACATGGTGAATGATAAGGTATATTTTTATGAAACTTTGACATTTTTATTCATTTATAAGGCTGGAAAATCAGGAAAAGAAGATTTGTTTAGAGACATACTAGCACTTGCCTATTTGAAACCAGTATATAACCTTTCCGAAGTCACTAGATGTGTAAAAATTTTGCCTCCAAATGCATAAACTACTAATATACACACCAAATATCAACAATGCATGGAAATCTAATGAACTAAAATAGTTCAAACAGTTCCACTGAGCGTGCCAAAGATTGTTGTCAATTGAATGTGCACACTTGTTGAACTAGGTTCAACCATCCACTAAAACGTGGGAATGATCTCCAAAGTGTGGGCTTCAATACTTGAGATCAGACCTCCAGTTGAAGCGTTGGCTCTCTTTGGGACAATCACCTAAACCTACTGTTTGTTAGGAAAAGGGGAGAAAGAAATGCTTAAAAGAAAGCCTACACTACGGTGATGCACAAAATTGACTTTCAAGAACCTATACCTCCTGATTGATACACACAATTGCTCAATTAATCAGCTGTAACATGACACTCAAAATTTCTTCATACCTATCCATAAATGTTTCATGGAGTGGTGAAAATACTCACAACTCAAGAAGGAAAATGAAATTTCACAACTAGTAGTTGTTTATATCCATCACACAATCACATGACCTGCCTAGAAAATATGTTTTATCTTGCCTAAAGGTGCTGGAAGAGGCAAACTTAAAAGGAAATATGAAATTTCACAAGTATATTCATCCATCTTTAATTTGCGCACAATAAGACAAGCTTTGAGAAGGTAAACAACAATGATTTTTATTGAGAAAAGATATTTTTACAGCTGTGTACAAGTCTGAAAATGGAGTTACAATGCTAATGATTTGTTCGAAAGAGCTTGAAAAAGCTACAATCTTTACAAAAAGAATAGAAAGAACTCCTTGAAAATAAAGAAGAAAGTTGTGCTTCATAGAAGAGCAGCAGCTGATTACAACCTTTTGGAGCATTAAATGAAAAGAAGAAAGAGTCTTGCTATATTTCTTGCTTTCTTGGCCATCCAAACTCTTCATGGCTACTTTTTAGCCTTCAAATGTGCATCGACAGGTAATCTTGATGAAGAAAAAGCTTCATCTTTGACTTGCCTATGGATAAGGCTTTTAATTCTGCCCCTAGATGCTTGGAAATGCCTTGGAAAAAGTCTCAAACTGCCTCCTGTATTTCCTCAACTGTTTGAATGAGTCTTCAACCTCCTCCTAGATACTCTCCTCCACTTGGAAAAGTCAGCAACTGTTCCTAGATACCCTCCTCAACTGCTGCAACCTCCTCCTAAATCTACTCAACCAACTGGTCAAGTCATCAAACTGTCCTATATTCTCTCTTCATATTACCAAACTGCACTTTACCTCTTCCAACCATAGCAACTTCCTTCCATGTTTATAGGGCAAGTGAGAATAGGTGAATATCCACGTAGAGTAAACTTCAATGAAGTTCTATTCAAAATTAAACTTCCCTCCCATTTCATTTTGCCTCCACGTGCTCAAAATAAAGCCTTATTTATTTTCTCTCCAAACTGTTTGTGCACTAAAAGGTTATACATCAAGATGGTGAAAGTATTATTGTAATATTTAATGGTCATTTAAGTCTTTTAAATAGTTTAGTTGGCATCTTTCTATTTTTTATGTTTGTTAGTCATTTTTAGTAACTTCTAATTATGCCTTTTGTGTTTCTATTCTCAATTGTGGATCCTTCATTTCCTTCGTATATATCAAACTACCAATTATTATTGCATTGACATCATATCTTGTAGCTTAAAAATGTTTGATACTCTAATCAAACATAAAGAAAACTAACAAACGCTGGCAGCTTCACCACTGTAGTACCAAACCTCATAAGGAAAGCTTTGACAATAGAATTTTCAAAAAAAAAATTGGAATCGATATAATTAAAGAAACAAGATTACAAAATAAGATATTTAAAAGCATTTATAATATATATAATGTAATTCAACTTTACATGTAAGTGGTATTTTCAAATTTTGTACGTGAAAAACAAACATCAAAAAGGGCATGATATAAACCTGAAGAATGATGTTCCTAATTGAGGCCTGTTCTTGGGAAAGTTTCTCGTCTACACACGGAGGGCATCCAAAACTCCAACATGCAAACATAGAATTAGGAACAATAAGCCTCGTGCCTGGATTCTTTTCGTCCTTGGAAAATGCCTCTTGAAGTAACATGCACAACAAAGATGCAGTCCCCGCCCCAAGAGAGTGCCCAGTGAGCACAAGTTTGTGACCCTAACAAACAAGAAATGCATCAAGTAATGATACCTATTAATCAAATATTAAAGAGAACAGGAGCAAATGAAATTAAGTAAACAAATGCAAGAACAAACCTCTTAGTGAACTGCAGTAGAAAATATTAAATCTTAAAATTCTTGGCAATTCATACATTCCCGTCATTAATGTGATAAGCATATGACTACTGTTACAGGTATGATCAACAGAACCTACTCAAAAAGAACTGTTTTTATTATGGTTGGTTCTCAATGAGAACTAGTCCTTGGTATTGAAATTCTAAACTAATTCCTTGTTAAAAAAGTCAAACCAGACCCTATAACAACAAAACGTGGTAACCTACGATCACCCTTTTTTGTTATTGTAGATAACTTTTTCACTCAAACAAACTTACCCAACATCTATGTCCTTGAAAAGTTTATACAACCAAATACATCAGTTAACACCAAAACATACAGAACTTGTGATACACGTAGAAAAAAGAAATGACAAAGCCATAATAACCTCTTTAAAAATATATAACTAATAAAAGATTACGAGCTATCCTTAACATGTTTTTCTAGAAAAAACAATCTTTTAAAATCTAAGTTAAAATATATTTTAAAACAAATCAAAAAATTCTGACAGTATAGAATGATAGAAGCTAATTGCATAGACAATTTATTTTGTAATTTGTACATCATTGAAATTAAAATCAAAAGGCATATTTGCTTGATAGTTATATCCATAGACAATTGACATTGATCTGAATAATTGTTCTCATGTTTTACAAATATAAACAAAAAACTCATTTAAGGAGACAAATAAATCTTAACAAAGCAAAAATATTCTCATGTTTTCCAAATATAAACAAAAAACTCATTTAAGAAGACACATAAATCTTAACAAAGCAAAAATATAAGACACATAAATCTTAACAAAGCAAAAATATGTATATTTTTGCTTTGTTAAGATTTATGTGTCTTCTTAAATGAGTTTTTTGTTTATATTTTTGCTTTGTTAAGATTTATGTGTCTTCTTAAATGAGTTTTTTGTTTATATTTGGAAAACATGAGAACAATTATTTAGAAATGTGAGGCTTCTAAAGCTTGGAGCAAGGCAATGTTCAGAGCTGGTGAGGAAGATGAAAATTTATCATCCACGAGAGCTCTTGGAGCTTCATCTCTTCTTGTTTAAATTTTTGTGTTGTGATGTGTGTTGATTTTATTTCAAAATATCTATATATTTTTGCTTTGTTAAGATTTATGTGTCTTCTTAAATGAGTTTTATGTTTTTATTTGGAAAAAATTAGAACAATTGTCCACAAATATGAGGGTTCTAAAGCTTGGAGCAAGGTGATGTTCTAGAGCTGGTGTGAATGATGAAAATTCAACATCCATAAGAGTTCTTGGAGCTTCATCTCTTCTTGTTTGAATTTTTGTGTTGTGATGTGTGTTGATTTTCTGTTTTTCTTGGTTTTTTAGTACCCCTACAAAAGTCCATTTTTAGACTTCCTTTGACAGTTAATTGTCTGAGAATCCTCAAAATGACATCAAGAACAAGTCATTTACTCAATCAGATTGTTGAAATCGTCTTGTCTTAGGTCTTTCCAATTGATGATTTTGCAAGAGAACGTGACTATGACAAAGCAGCAAATGATAAAAGCATTGGAGGCTAAAAATAAAGGAAGAAAGGATTGACAGCATGTGATAACAGCAAACAACACAGAAGTCGGTGACTAGTTCAGCCATCATTAATAACCAGAACAACAAATGAAGATAAGTATGTGCTGATGTGTTTTTGATGACACCTCGAACATAGAATAAAATACTAAGTATTCTATCCTCTTGAACAAGGAAACCTCAAATACTAAACATGATCAAATAAGGCAACCCCAAGGTTTCTTTAGTTAGGTCTTGACGTGCAATGGATAGACTCAGTGAATGATGTGATTATGCTAGTATCACAATTATAGTAGTTAGGGAGCGAAGAAACACAGGATCTTGCATGGGGCTTCCAACAAGAAAGTTAAGCCATTTCTCACTAGCTGGGGAATGAAGCTATCCAGCCATATTCTAGTTGGGAGTTACCATCGACAACTATAGCTATCAATCTTCTCTATCCCTCCACCGTTCTACCTTCCCACAGCATGGACCTTCCTTCCAAACAATGCAACCAGGGGTTCAAGATAGGAAACAGCTTCTTGCGTTATCAAGATAGTTGTCTGTCAAGATGGCACCTTTATCTTCCTCCCACCCGGGATTCAATCGAGCCTAATTCCCACCCGACGCTTGCCCACACCTCTGGAAACGATGCCAAAGCAGCAAAACCCCGCCCGCTATTCCTGTCCTAGCTTCCCAAACCTACCCGGTGGTACCCCTATTGCATGCAGTATAAAACAAAGGATAAGTTCATCGGCAAGGAGTATAAAGGCACAATATAAAGGATGGTTACAAAGGGACTTACACTTCTACAAAGTAGCTGGAACTTGGAAACTAACTTCACTCCTCAAACAAAGACAGATCAAAAGGGATAAAGGGATAGGAAATCTAATCTGAGATCTAAGGATAATGATGATAATGGATAATGCTTTAGATAGACAAATTCCTTATGGAACTACTTTCTACTTGACTAGAGATAGCTCACAATGCCATAGAAAGAGTGCAATCTTCTAAGGTAGTGAAAGATTTTCATATTGCAAACATTCATTCAAACACCCTGCTAGCGCAATCCAAATGAAACATTCACAGTCGAACTATTAACAATTATGAGGTTCAGACTAACCATGCAAAGCAACTTGCAATCAACAAATCACCAATGGTATGAAGCAAGGAATTCGTCAAATATCTTCATATATCACCATCATAACCAATGAACTTCAACTAAATTTGAGAAGTAGAAAGGATAAATGCAAAATGTATAAACAAGACACAAAGATCCACCATATGTTCAATGAAACTTATGTATTAATTGCAATAGTCTTGGTAACAATTTCTTCTCCTCCTCCTACTCTAATCTATTTTGCTCTACTAGTTCCTAATTCTCCCTTTACAAATGAAAAGGCCAAGCCTTTTATAGACTTTGAATTACAATTCAAGGGTCCCAATTGATTTGAAATCAATGGCCACGATTTGAACAATAAAACCCTAATGTGGGGTACTTACAACTACCACCACTTACATTTAATATTTGACCAATGATATGATTACACAATTTTGGACACCTATCCCTTTTTAGAATGGACCAATGAGAAGTGAGATCTGGTAAGGTATAATATTTAAATGTAATTCCACATGTCACTTTGATCTTCCTTGGATGAATCAGATCCAATGAACTTGGACATGTTGATGTGGCATTACTTGATTGGTTGAGAATGATTAGACACCACATTAGAGTAGATATCTATTGATACTCAAGATCATCCAATTGTTTGATTTGATGGCTTATATTCCCAAATTGAATCATCTTGATCAAGTTTCTAACTTTGATTAACTCTTTTGAAACTATCCACTTCCCTTGATCATTTCATCTTGTGCCTTTTCATTTTCATGTTCGGAATCCTTCTTCTTGTGTTCGCTATCATTGTGAAGTCTTCTTCATGTTTTGAGCTAATCTTAATCATGAATATGTGGACCTTATCTTTCTTGTTGTAACTCAATCCTTCATCCTAGAGAAATCCTTGAAAAGCTCCATCGTCATCATTGTTCAACCCAACAATAAGAATAATAACTCTAGTTGAAGCCTCAACCCGAAGTTTGGACATTCATTTGGTAAAGTCACTATTTCCATAGTTAGTGTTCATTTGATTGTCAACCCAAGGACGTAATACTTGAAATGGGTCTGCACTATATATGCACTAAGTTCCTACAATAGCTATTCTGCATTACTGCAGCAACTAACATTATGCGGAAAAGGTAAACAAGAATGGAAACTATGAAAAGGCTACAGGAAGACTTCTGCATAAACTCATAAAAGCAATACTGGAAATTCAATGCTGATAAACAGAAGTTACTCTGTTCTGGCTTGGCTACAAGAACAGTCAGTGGATCTGTGTCCAGTGGCTGCAGGAACAGTCAACGCAAGAACTTCTACTATGGCTAAGGAAAGAAAACTAATTTTAACGAATGCACAAGAACATTCACCAAGTGGGCCCCCTTGGATGAGTGATACCAAGCTTCCCAAAAAACAACTCTAACAGATCAGAATAACATACTTTTGTTCATCGTTCTTGAAAATCATTACATGATTCAATATAAACTCCAAAATGCTTATGAAAATCCTCTGCTCTATATTTCTCTCTTTTTTCTGTCTAACCTCTAGAAGAAGAGCTTATTACTAAAAAGAAATCAACTACAATAGTCATCACAAATCACGCCGAGAAGAAGAGGCGGATGATTGACCAATAGAAGGGATGACTGGAGTTATGCTGCAGGAGACGTGGATCTAAACCGAACCACAGTTGTAACATACTGTGGCGGTATTTACAACTTCAATGCCCACTTAAGTTAGACATTGGTAGTATCACTTGATTGCTCCACTTATGTCGTCCCTTACGCTTGCTCAACTCTTCTACGGTTTGATCTTCATTTATCACTTACGTATCCTTCCCTTCAACAGGGACAATAGGCGAATATCCACGGCAGCATCATTTATTACTTGCACTACAAAAGAAATAACATACAAGAACATACATACCCATTTTACTTAATCAACACATCTATTAATTTCACACATGATCTTGCCCTAAATAATCCGCATGGCAATAGGAATAAATGACATGGCTGCAGGAATAGACTGGCAAAGATAAAACATGATTTAATAAGTTCAGGTTTAACATATGGAATAATATAGTCAACTTCCAATACATCACTACTACTATGCAAACCAAAATAACAAAAACTCGAGGATAAAAATATGACAAAGTCTCAACTCATCATGCCCCCTAACTTTAAGAGCTTGCTGATCCTACAGCAAAAGGAAAATTTTTGAGTCTTGCACTAACTCTCAGATCACCAATGGTTCCTTGACCTGTTCCTCCTGAAGCTAAATTCCAGTAAAATCCTTTCATATTTTGCAACCTAGACCATTTGGTTGATTCTTCTGTAACTGCATTATAAGGCTGATCCATAGGCTGGCATCCCAATAGTGGCCACATAAGAATAGGAGGCTAAAAGATCTATGGTAGCCAGTTGTTGGTCTTCTCTCTGCCTAGTTGTATATATTTGGGGGCTATCTGCATAGCTGCCTGAAAATTTTGCAATGGATAAGGTTCTCCCTGCTTCAATTTATCTGGTAAGTTATTCCAGCCCTGAGTTAACCCATCTATTGCAGCTGCACTGTCAGTCTGAACTAAATGCTCATATGCCTGGTATATCTCTTCTCTCATTGGAAGCACTAGTTTCCTAACATCATCTCTTACCAATAATTTATGCCATTCATAATAAAGAACCCTTGGTTCTTTTGCTTCCTTCCTCAATGGCAATGGACAGTCAAACTCTAAATCTTTATATGCCCTAGCTTGTGCCCCCATGTTGATCTCATTTTGGATCCATGACATTAAAGCTTTGATATGGATATCACCAATATATAGCAAAGGATTCCACTCACTGTCTGAGGGTACAACATAGTTATGTAGATAAAATTCACATAGCAAATTCTTCACAGTTGCTGGAGAAGTCTGGTAAGCATTATTAAAATCCTTTTTAGGTTTCTAAAGAGGGGCTAAGGTCCCTAACAATGTGGTTCAATTTGAAATTTAAATACCTCTCCTTCAAATGTAGAGCATAAACCCTTGGAGGTGCCCTACATTGCATCAATTCAGGGACCATACTAGCAATTGTTTCAACCTTAGCCTCTAATTCCTCAATTTTGTTATCCCTCTTTTCAATTTCTTTTTGCTGTTTATCAATAATCCCTTGCAATCTAGCCCTCTCTATTTCCCATTGTCTATAAAATGTTAAAGCAATAGATAAACTACTTAGGGATGAAGGAGGTCTAATAGGTGTTACCTTAGGTCATGGGATCTCTTCAATAATTTCCTCAATCTGTGCTGGCATCTCTCCAACATTTTCCTCAAACTGCTGTGAAGTGTCTCCAACAGTCTCTTCAAACTACTCTAGAATCTCTCCAACAATTTCTTCAGGCTGCTGTGAAATATCTCCAACAGTTTCCTCAAGCTGCTGTGCATTTTCTTCAACAGTTTCCTCAAGATGCTGTGGAATTTCTTCAATAACCCCCTCAAGATGCTGTGCCACAAAAGCAAGATTTGATAGTCTATCTTCATCAACTTCTACCTAGATTTCAACATCCGCAAGGCTTCCTTCTTCTTGTATTTCAATATCTGCAGGGCTTCCTTCTTTTGATGGTTCCACTGCAATAACCTCTGTCGGATCACCTGCTGGATGAGCTTTATGCGTCCTACTCCGTGTTCTTCTCACATAAACTTTTGGAGTGGCTGCAGGAATGGTTTCAGTTGTTGCAGGAGTTTTTCTTTTTGTCCTACATCTCTTGGCTACAGGAGAAATTTGAGTTGCATAGGTTCCTTCCCTTTTCTCTTAGCAATTGGTGACTCTCTTTGAAGAGAAGTGGAGGGTTGCTCCACATTTGCTTCACCCATCTCTTCTTCCACAATAACCGCAGCTCCTTTGGCAACGAGCAAATCATCCTCTGCAACAACTACGGGAGAAGAGGGTTCTGCCATATTTTCTTCTTCAACTAGTGGATCCTCTGCAACAGGAGCATCCCCATCCCTAAACTGCAATATATCCTCAAATACCCCCCATTCCGTCTGTGAAACATCTCTAAGAGAATGTTCTACAAGCAATTTCACCAAACCATGATGGTTGACGGAACGATTTCCATTCTTCCACATTTCTTTAGCACTTGTAGAAATGAGGTGGTATAGAAAATTAGGGACATTCACCCTCCGGCCATGCCGTAAATGACTAAGTAATTTAAAATGTGGTGACTGTAGATTTGAATATCTCCCTTCACAAGTAATGTATTTCATGACATACAAAGCTACTTGAGGCCACTCTGCTGGTAGGGATACTCTTCTAGTTCCTTGCTTGTCCACCGTTAGAGGTCCATCTGTGGGAATTGTAAATTCTACCCTGGCGCTCCTTGCATCTTTTGATTCTGGAAACAATTCTCCTTCCCGCGGCAACCCTGTTACTTCAGCTATTCACTGCTCCATAGCAATAACCTTTAAACCTTTAACCGTAGCTTCTCCTTCGTTAAAGGAATAAAAAAACTCTGCAGCTATTTCTTCATTAAAGTCTCTGATTTTCAAAAAGTAATCAATCTAGCCATGGTGTCTAAAATAAGCTCACAAAGAGCATCCTGCAGCAACACTTCATGGATTGTTGGCTCATGGCGGATTGGATCACCACCCATTTCTTACTCTGTTAGTATAGAACACTGTGTAGCTGAGAAACGGAGGAACAAAATATCCGACAGACTTGCTAAATTGAAAATTCCATACATATCTCAATTTCAGTGGTAGAATTTATTATTTTTTTGTGTGAAATAATAACTTGTTAAAACAATGATGGCAAGCAATCAATTCTAAGTACCGAAAAGGACAAATAATCACTAACATTGGAAATCGAACCATAAAGCACCCCCCCAACTTAACCTAGCACGTGTCCACACGAAGTGACGAGATTTCAGGGAGTGTGCGCGGATTTAGAAAGGCTTAATCATAATGAAATAATAAATGCGTAATTAAAATAAAACACAATATGTGCATACCTACAATCGTACGAAATTGATGGCGAAATGAAGTGAAATGACAGATAAGAAAGTGGGATGGAATTTTATTTATGGAGAAGAATATTCCCATAAGATATGGAAATATTTATTGTGAAATGATGCGAGAAGAATTATGAAGCGACAAGCATGTTCACTGCAGTGGCTGCAGGAACGCTACCTTTATTACTTTGCTCAATTGCAGCAGGAAGTTGATCAGTTGTTGCAGGAACCTTGTCTGTTGCTGCAGGAACTTGTGTTTCATTGTTTTGGCCAAATTGCTACAGGAACTCCTCTTTAGTGGTCGTCTTATGATACAGACGCAATCGGTGACCATTCACCAAAAGCTTAAACCGAACAAGGTCAATTGTGGTCAAACGAACAGCTCCATTATTGAAAACTTCTTCTATCTCATATGGACCTAACCACCTGGTTTGCAGCTTCCCCATAGCATCTTTATACCTGGAGTCATACAATAGTGCACAGTCACCGGCTTTGAATTTCTTCTCTTTGATATATTTATCATGCCACTTTGATCTCTGATTTTGGATCAGTTTTGTCTGCTGGACAGCTATTTTCCTCCATTCATCCAGAGCATTCAATTGCTGAATACGTTCCTTTTGTGCTTCAGATAATGTCATATTTAATTGCACAGTTGTCCTCAGAGTTTTATGCTCAAATTCAATAGGCATCATTGTTGCTTTTCCATAAACCATCTCAAAAGGTGTAAAACCACTTGGTGTTTTCCAAGTTGTTCTACATGCCCAAATTGCTTCTGAAAGCCTATGAGACCAGTCTTTTTTATGAACAGATACTGTTTTAGTAAGAATAGCCTCAAGTTCCCTATTTGTAACTTCTACCTGCCCATCATTAGCTTGCGGATGATATGGAGTAGACTTCCTGTGTCTTATATTGTATTCATTTACCAAAGCTGCAATCAATGTTGAAGTAAATTGTGGGCCCTGGTCTGATACAATTTCCCTTGGTACTCCATATCTTGTAAACATCTCCTCATAAAGAAACTCAGCCACCTTATTATCTCTTGCATGTGTCATGGCACGAGCTTCCACCCATTTTGTTACATAATTTGTACATACCAAAATGTAGGATTTGCCATTAGAAGGTGGATCAATTGGGCCAACAAAATCTAAACCCCATTTATCAAATGGTGCTACTGATATTTGTGGATATAATGGCATCTCATCAGATTTTGTAGGTCTTCCCATACGCTGGCATCTGTCACATTTCCTTGTATACTATGTTGCATCCTTATGTAATGTGGGCCAATAGTATCCTGTATTTAGTACTTTGAGTGTTGTTCTTTTGGCAGAAAAATGTCCTCCACATGGCTCATGATGACATGCATGCAAGATATCATATGTTTCATCTTCCCTTACACATCTTCTCATGACTTGGTCAGGTCCAGTATAAAACAAACAATCAGCAATCCATGAGAAGTTAAAACTTTTTTCTACTAACAACCTTCTTTCTTTAGGAGAGAAATTGATTGGCATTTTAGCAGCAGCTAAATAGTTGGCAATATCAGCATACCTGGGAGTGTGGACTTGTATAAGGAATAAATGTTCATCTAGAAAAGCATCATCTATCACTGTAGAATCCTCTTGCAACTGAAGTCTCGAAAGATAGTCTGCAACCACATTAGACTTCCCTGGTTTATCAACAACTATGATATCAAACTTATGCATCAACAATAACCAACGAGCTAATCTACCAATAATTGAAGGCTTATTCATGAGGTATCTGATTGCAGTATGATCTGTATGCACAAATATGGGATATCCTGTGATATAGTGCCTGAATTTGTTGAGTGCATATATAACATCTAACATTTCATTTTCAATGACTGTGTAATTTAACTCAGGTCCTTGTAAGTTCTTGCTAATATAATATATTGCACTTTCCAATTTGTCAATCTTCTGTCCTAATACTGCCCCTATTGCATAATCACATGCATCTGTATGAATTTGAAATGGTAAAGACAATTTGGACCTTTAAGAACTGGTGCTTGAGTCAAGGCATGCTTAAGCTTTAAGAAAGCTTCATTGCATGCAGAGGTCCATTTAAATTCCATATCCTTGGTAAGCAGTGAATATAAGGGACTTGCAATTTTGTTGAAATCTTTGATAAACCTTCTGTGGTATCCAGCATGACCAGGAAACTTCTTACATCTTTTTGCTTCACAGGGGCATTGATATGCTGAATGACTTCAATCTTTGTTGGATCCACCTATATTCCTTTTACAGAGATATGATGACCAAGGACTATCCCTTCCTGCATCATGATGAAGCATTTCTCATTATTTAATGACAAACTATAGTCCTCACATCGCTGCAAAACTTTTTTCAAGTTCCCTAATGCTTGTTCAAATTCAGAACCATAAGTTGTAAAATCATCCATATAGATTTCCATGATGTCTTGAGAAATATCAGAAAAGATATTGATCACTGCTCTTTGAAAAGTGGTTGGAGCATTACACAACCCAAAAGGAAGAACAAAATATGCATATGTGCCCCAAGGACAAGTAAATGTTGTTTTTTCTTGATCCTCTGGAGCTATCTAAATTTGACTATAACCACTGAATCCATCAAGAAATGAAAAATATCTTTTACCAGCCAAAGAATCCAATACTTGATCCACAAATGGTAATGGAAAATGATCTTTTCTTGTTGCTAGGTTCAAGGCTCTATAATCAACACATACCCTCCATTTTCCTCCTTTCTTAGGGACTATTACCAAAGGTGATACCCATTGGCTATCAGAGATAGGATAGATAAATCCAGCCTTAACAACTTCTGCATTTCTTCTTTAACTATTTCTTTTAATGCAGGATTGATTCTTCTTTGCGGTTGTCTGAGTGGGCAACATTCTTCTTTTATATAGATACGATGGGTGCAAATTGTTGGATCTATCCCATTCATATCTTCGTAATCCCATGCAAAAGCATTTTTATGACATTTCAGCAAGTCCACGAGGGTCCTCTTTTGAGTATCTGAAAGATCTTTATTGATATTCAAACATTTATTCAAATCAACTTCTATCTTGATAGTAAGATCAATCTGGTTCATATCAGAAAAATGAAAAGAAGAGACTTCCTGTGGCAACAGAGTATGCAATATATCAGTGGCTGCAAGAAAGTTCAAACCTGCAATATTCGGAACCAACTCCTACAATTGTTGTTCTTGTATCAACTCATTTATCAGAATTTTATAAAGATTTGAGTCTTCATCATGTAATTGCATGAATGGCCCTCGATTAATCATCATAAGGTGATTAATAGAGTCAACTTCCTCGGATTCTTCTCCCAAAATAGGCCAAACTGCTTGTTGTTGATCATACTGGGGTTGTGCAAGAGAATACAAGGCTAAGGTTTTTGTAGAGTTCCCATCTGAAATAGTCATATCCCCTGATCTACATCCAATATATGCATCAGCTATGGCAAGCCAAGCTCTTCCCAAAATTACTAGATATCCTCCAAATGTTGCCTTTGGAGATAGAATCATAAAGTCTGCAAGGTATTCCCAGGAATCCAAAATAACCACTACATCTTCAATCATACCATCTGGCCTCACTATAGAGCTATCAGCAAGCTGTAGAACTGTGGGTGTAGGCCTTAGACCATTGATTTCAAGTTGTTTCATTACTTCTCTTGTCATCACATTAATGGCTGCCTCTAAATCAATTAAAACATTTCTTATCTAGTTGCCATTAATGACTATACTTACAACAGGACTACCTAGATCAAAATATTTTGGAATTGCAACCTGTTGATGTGTATTTTGTACACGACCAAACACAGAATAAAATACCCAGAGGTATCTTATCCTCTCTTGATTAAAGTCTCCGAATGCTGAAGATATCACGAAAAGGATCAATCGGGATGACTTCAAGGTTAATTTTTGTAGGATCTCTACGTGTGGATAAGCACCAGTGGTCGTTGTCTATCCTATTTCTTCAAGGGGCCTTACGCACTTTCAGAGAAAGCTTGTCCGTATTACTTTCTTTCAAATGAGGGAACAAGATTTTCCTAACACTAACAGATTTTCAAAAAATGTCAAAAGGCAAGGGTTTCAAGGAAAAGATACTTAAACTATTCCTAAGAATGACTCAATGAAGGCTAGACTTGATAAGATTCTACCAATTTCAGTATCGCCAAGAAATTACAACTCTACTAGAATTGATGTGATCTTCTAAGGGGATTCAATAGTTTTCCAAATCATCAAGGATATAGATACTATCATAGAGATACATATCAATACTTCCAATAATGATTGAATTCTTAATCAATCTTAATGTTTCCAGTTGACCACACAAGGCGTTCTCACAATCAGTAAGAAGCTAGTGGTTTGGAATATGAATCTTATCAAAGGTCAAGCACAACAATTCGCCCTTCAACCTTAAAATCTAAATGCTATTTCAACTGAGAGTGATTCAAGAAGATAAACAATCATGAAGATAACCACAAGTATTGCAATAAAACACCATAACTTCAATATTTTATTGATCTCATAGCCAAATGGACAACAATTGTTCAAAATTCTTTCTTCACTACTCAATCTTGCTACAAACAATGACTAATTTCTCTCTAAGCTCTCTCTCTTTTTCTAACTTTTCTAACTCTTTAAAATGAAATGAGTGAGGGCATATATAGCATCCTCAAATACAATGAATGGCTAGGATCAAAAGAAGATCAACGGCTGAGATTTTGACACCTAAACCCTAATTAGGGTTTGTTACAAAAAAGTCCCCATTTAGATAAACATCACTAATCCATAGCCAATAAAGAATTGGCACAAATACCGAGGAGACATAGACCAATAGGAATTAAGTTGCCACATCATCTTATAACAACTTTTCATCTAGAATTTTGTTCCCTTTCCTGTGCTCTTTCTTAGCATATTCAATGAATCTGGACACAATTCCCTCAATCTAAGCAATCGGAATCTCAGGAAGATTCTTCATTCGTTCTTCCAAATGAAGGACTTGATCAAAAGCAGTGAGAAGAGTCGTCTCCCATCCAGGTTCGAGTTCTTTAGTCTTCTTAATCAGGAACATAGTAGTGAACATTTGATCTCGTGGCTTATCTGTGATAATGTTCTCCTTCTTGCAAAAGATAACCTTGATTCTATCCTCCAACTCTTGGATGTCCACATCTGTCTCGATCTCGATCCGCCTGTTAAGAATGGTACACAACACCTCAAACACCTTATCTTGAATTGGATGAATGATGCCTTCAACTCGGCTGCATCTGGTGTTGACGTCTTCAAAAAGGACTTCCTTCATCTAGAGCAGAGTTGACCACTGTAGGAGGCTATGGGTTCCTCCATCCATTATCTTTTCTTGTGTCAGAATCCGTCTTGGTGTTTCTCTTATCACTTGTAGGACTGGGATGATAACATTTCTAGTGTGAGCGAATGCAGCTACAGTTATCATTAGATTATGGATAATCTCAAGGACCTAGATAACTATATGAACTGTCTTCATCATTCTTGTTGCAAATTCAACGGCTACCTTGTGAGATTCATCAATCCAAGAACTCATAAGTTGAACCAAGCTCTTCACCCTTTATGCCTCACCTACTGATTCAAGAGGGAGTGAATGTAAAGGAGATACTGCTGGATCCTGACGTCTCAAGGGCTGATTAAGATGACTAAAATAATTCCTCCAAGCACTGACCTCTCTCTCAAGCTTCTTATTCTTTTCCATTTCTTCTTTAAGTTTGTCTTTAAGTGCTTCAAATGAATCAGTTGCTTCTTCCATCGCTTGCTCGGAGGTAAGTGGACCAAGCTCAAATGTTTCTAAGTCATACTCTTCTGCAAGAATCTCATCCTCATATTTGTCCACCACTCGTGTAGCTACCTGCACTTTCCTGGATCTTGTCTCATCTCTAATTACCTTAGACATCTTTGTGGCCTTCTTCTTCTCCATTTTGTCTTGAATCCTCCACTCAAGGTTAGGCAATGGTCTTCTTCATTCACTCCACCCAAGCTTGGTTTGTTCTTGCAAGGCAAAACAGGGAATTTTGAGATTTTTGCCCTGGACCCTTTGGAAGGGTCCGGAGCGAAAATCTTCTTCTGACCTAGAATCATCAATTTTTTGGAACAAACATCCACTCAAAGGTGGTCTCAAGGAATTTTTCTCCCTTGGTTTAGCCTTGTCTTAGCACAAACTTGAAAGGAACTCATTGGTTTTACGATTTTCGCACTGGACCCTCTGAAAGGGTTAGGAGCAATTTTTAGGTTTTAGGGCAATTCCTTCATCCTTTCAACTTCAAATCATTTCCAAGGCATAGAACATCATGCCTTACTCCTCTTTGAGTCCTGAAAACCAAAATCTTATCTTGAACTGCAAGGAAAATAGGAGGATTTGGAAATTTCGCCCTGGACCCTCTGGAAGGGTCAGGAGCGAATTTCCCTCTAGGCATCAAAACTTGCATTCTTGGCAATCCAATTCAACTCTAAGGCATTTCAAAAGTCCTCTCACACCCTTGTCTAAGTTTAGCTTTGCCCAAATTTTGAAAAAAAGATGACTTTTGAGAATTTTCGCTCTAGACCCTTTGGAAGGGTCAGGAGCGAAAATCATGTTCTAGGGTCAATTCCTTCATCTTTTCAACCTCAATCATCCTCAAAAGGCAAAAACACACTTCCTCACACCCATTCAAGCCATAAAAACCAAAAAGTTGTCTTGACCTTGCAAAGAAAATATGTGTTTTAGGAATTTCGCTCTGGACCCTTTGGAAGGGTCAGGAGCGAAATTCACCATTTGGCTCAATTCCCTCACTTTTTGATAATTTCTTGCAACCTCAAGTCACTCCCAGGGGCAATTCCTTCTATGTTTCACCTTATCCCATACTTGACTTAGCAAAATTTGATAGCAAAAGGTGATTTTGAGAAAATTCGCTCTGGACCCTTTGGAAGGGTCAGGAGCAAAAATTACAATCTTGACCAAAAATCTTCACTTTTTTACCTTGAAACTTCTTTGCTAAGTGGGATTTCATGTTTCATCATGCTAGGAATAGGATTTCATGTCCAAGCAAGGCTAAAAAATAGGTTAATAAGGAATTTCGCTCTGGACCCTTTGGAAGGGTCAAGAGCGAAATTGCCTTTCCTGGCCAGAATCCTTCATTTTCACCACTTCTAAACATGCCCAGGGGTTTCAACATGCAAATTCTTCCCTTTTTCATGCCATTGACACCTCAATTTGACCAAACAAGACAAGAAATACCTCCTATAGAGATTTTCACTCTGGACCCTTTGGAAGGGTCAGGAGCGATTTTTAGGTTTTAGGCCTATTCCATCATCAGTTCAAGTTGAATTCACCTCTCAAAAGAAGAAAACACTACTCCTCTCTCATCCAAGCCATAAAAACCAAAAAGTGATTTGATTTTGCAAGAAAATAGGTGATTGAGGAATTTTTGCCCTGGACCCTTTGGAAGGGTCAGGAGCGAAAACTCTCCTTTTGGGCAAAATCCTTCATTTTTTCAGGTTAAAACATCTTCAAGAGGCAAAAGCAAGTTGTTCTTGTTTCATTCATGCCCAAAACTTGACCTTCTTCACAGCACAATAAGAGCTTTTGGGAATTTCGCTCCGGACCCTTTGGAAGGGTCAGGAGCGAAATTTCCCTTCTTGTCCAAAATTCTTCATTTTGGCATGCTTCCAAATCCTCAAAGGTATCAAATGATGTCCAATCTTCATTCCAAGAGACCCTGCACATGAAAAATTAGCCAAAGTTAGAAAGAAATGAGCTCTAATAAGATTTTCGCTCTGGACCCTCTAGAAGGGTCAGGAGCAAAATCTCCATTCTAGGTCATATTGCTCAGTTTTCAAGCTTCAAACTACCTCACAAGGCAAAGTTAGGTCATTTTCCAAGCTAAGAATCAAGGTTGCAAGTCTATCCAAGGCAAGAAATAGGGTTTAGGATGAAATTCGCTCTGGACCCTTTGGAAGGGTCAGGAGCGAAAATCTCCTTTTTGCATCAATCTTACTTTTCAAAATCCATCAAATCCCTCTCTAGGCAAGAACATATCAATTCGCCTCCAAACATGCCCTAGAAAGCATCATTCAATCAAAAATGAGAAGAAAAGGAGATCTACAAGGATTTTCGCCCTGGACCCTCTGGAAGGGTCAGGAGCGATTTTGACATTTCCCGGCTAGATGTTACCTTGATTCACTTCATCCTCCATCAAACTTGATCAAACCAACTCCTTTTCTTCACTGGCTCTGTCCAACTGACTTAGATGGGGAAACAAACAGGACCTTGACAAGATAACCCTCTTTCAATCTAGACCTGACCTGAGACCTATTCTCCCTGTCCCCTGATCTAACCAACTTGACTCCCCTAAAAGCCATGCTTCATTATAGGAATCTTGAGGCTACAGGCAGACAACTAACAACCTCCCAAAACAAGACTAGACTTAGCTTGAAAGAAACCCTAAAACGAGCTTCCAAGGTTTAGCCCTAATCTAGCCAACTCAAGCAAACCACTCACTCACTCAAAACCCTAAAAAGCAGAGAGAAAAACAAGCAAAGAGAAAGCAAAACCTAAAACAAAAAGAGGGGGTCTCCATTCTAATGGGGCGATGTGTGAAATGGTCACAACACAACCTTGCCTAACATAATATCTGCCAGTTGACCCATAACATGCAGTGTTTGTGGATCCTTCTTCTTCCTGCCAAGTTCTTTGAGACATGCTTCTCTCAGTGCCTTACCATATATAGGAACATCTTTTATTGCCTGCAACAATGGTATTTTAACACAAACATGCTTCAGTTGATCCATAATATCAAAGCCTTGCTCTTGTTCTGTGAGAACTTCCTTTTCCTGCAATCTCTAGGGAAATGGCGGTAATATCTGCTTTTAAGGTATTGTATTTGTTGGATCAGAGATTTCTTGTTCTTCTTGTAGCTCAGTGATAACAGGAGGACATGGATTAGGCAGTTTTGTCCCAGATCGGAGGTGAACATCACTTAGAGATAAAGAATGGGCTGGGTATTGATTAAGATCTGTTGAATAAGCTTGTTGTTGTTGCCAAGATATAATATTAGGATTTGGCAATGGTTGAGTAGGCAACTGCGTTGGCTTAGGTGGGACTGCAGTGGTTGCAAGAGGAGGCATTATTGCAAGAGGCTGTGGCTGCTGAATAGGTTGTTGATAACCAGAACATTGGGCAATCCATGGCTGACTCCCCCTCCATTGAGGAGTAGGTTGCCAATTCCCTTGAAACTGACTTCCTTGACTTTGAGGTGGATACCAATTCCCTTGTGGCTGCTGCCATTGTGGCATTTGATTAGCAGAATGCTGCCCTTGGCCTTGAGAACCGTACCAGTTTTGATAATTACCAAGATTTTGAGCATATGGTGGTTGCCATTGGTTATTTGGTACATAAGAATTTCCACTATAACCAAAAAAAGAAAGTGGATCCGGAGGCTGTTGTGACCATTTCACACATCGCCCCATTAAAATGGGGACCCCCTCTTTTTTTTGCTTTTGTTTTGCCTGTTCTTCTCTCTGCTTTAGGGTTTTGAATTAAATGAGTGAGTCGTCTGGATTAGGGTTAAGCCTTAGGGTTTCCTTTGATATTTTCAAGCCGAAGTCTAGTCCAATTTTGACAGATTAATAAGCACCCTCGCATTGATTGCAATTTTGAAATAAGATGAGCCTGCCAGGAAGTCAAGTTTGTCTCAGGATGGGTCCAGTTAAGATTTTGAAGGCAAATTCAATTTAGGTTAAAAGTGTTAGCATTTCAATGATTGAATTATGCAATTTTGTCCGGGTGAATTTTGACCAAATTTTTGAGGGTTTACTAACTGACCCCTGGCCTTGGGGATGACCTAATTTTGCCTTGTCAAGTGATTAAAGACTAAAAATGTGGATATTTTGGCCTACAGAGGTGAAATCGCCCCTGTCCCTCACCCAGGGACCAGGGCGAAAATGATATTTAGTCCAAATTGGTTATTGCCTTGTTTAATTTGTTTTATGCAGGGTCTCCGAGAGAACAAATTGGACGTAAATTGAATATTTTGAAGATTTCGAAGACTCAAAAATGATGAATTTTGAAGATTCAAGACAAGTTCACTCCTGTCCCTCTCCCAGGGACCAAAGCGATTTTCCTCAAACACACCTTCTTGGACATATTTTTGGATTTGGGCTCTTGGTCATAGCTTGCAAAATGATGATATCTTTCCCAGCAAAGGAGAATTGAGATGAAAATTATGAAGATTTGACCCTAAGGAACAAAATCGCTCCTGTCCCTCACTGAAGGACCGGAGCTTGTTTTTCAAAAGTTACACTGTCCTTGCAGGACCAAGACAATTTTTTTTTGACTGGAAGAGATCAAGGAGGGCATGTTTTGTCCATTGAATATAATTTGAGCGACCAACTAGCAAGGAAATATGCTAAAATGACAAAATCGCTCCTGTCCCTCACTGAAGGACCGGAGCTTGAATTCCAAACTTACGTTGTCCACACAAGATTTAAGTGATTTTGCGATTTGAGGAGGTCAGGAGAAGAATGCTTTGTTCATTGAATATAACTTGAGCCGTCTACAAAGTTGAAAATCAACCCAAGTTGCAATAGGCGCTCCTGTCCTTGACCAAGGGACCAAAGCGAATTTCAAAGGTAGCTCCTGTCCCTCTCCCAGGGACCATAGCGATTTTCCCTCAAGACAAGCTTTGGGCCAAGGTAAAGCGAATTTCAAGCTTGAGATGAAGGAAAGAAGGCACAATCAACCCGTTGAAGATAATTTTGAAGGTTGCAAAACGCAAAGTAAGCCCATAATGGCCAAGGCGCTCCTGTCCCTCTCCAAGGGACCAGAGCGATCTCCTCATAAGGCAAATTTCCCGCAAAGCTAAAACGAATTTCATGTTTGGGATGAGTAAAGGAAGGCCTAATCGCTCCATTGAAGACAATTTTGAAGGTTGGCGAAACACAAGTGAGCTTATAAATGCAAAAACACTAACGTCCCTCACCAAGGGACCAGGGCGAAAATGTATTGTCAAGACTTCCCTTCCAAGTTTGGTCGGATCCAAGCCAAGGCGCATGATGGAGATGATATTAGGAACGCTTCGAAGAGGAACAAAGTTGCAAAGACCACGAGAACTTGATGGAATTGGTTAAGGCGCTCCTGTCCCTCACCAAGGGACCAGAGCGAAATATTCAAGAGTACCTAATTCTAAGATGCCGCTTTCATTTCAAACATTCAAGATGGAGTAAGCAATGACATTTTACACCTTGAAGACAATTTGATATCAAGTTGATTGAAGATTTGCGCCATGGACTAAGGATCGCTCCTGTCCTTCATTGGAGGACCAGGGCGATTTCTATAGAACTAGTCATTTCCTTCCAAAACCACGCCAAGGCAAGGTCATGCAAAGTCCACAATGCCTTTCGAAGGACGATGAACAAGGAGTTAACGTCAAAAGTTGACTAATTTCAAGCTCAAATGCAAAGTTCGCTCCTGTCCTTCACTGGAGGACCAGGGCGAAAATCCTTGGGATAGCTCATTTGGTCTTGAGAAAGCAAATTGGACATGCATGAAACGAACAATAGAGATCATTGATTGCCTCACATCATAAATTGACAATTTGGAAAACGAGGATCAAGGACAAAAAGATGAAATCGCTCCTGTCCCTCACCAAGGGACCAGGGCGAAAATGGTTCTAAAGAGCATTCATTCACAAAATTGAATAGATCAAACTCAAAGTCACGAATGAAAACCCCACTTTGGACGTAAAGGAAGAAATTTCGAACGTAAAAGGCAAGAAGTATGAGGTCTAGAATAAAATCGCTCCTGTCCTTCAGTCAAGGACCAGGGCGAAATTGCTTTAAAACAAGTTCCTTCCAAAGATGAAATAAATTAAACCCCAAATACCAAGCAAGAATGCTATTTTGGACATCCAAGATGAGACTTTGAACGATAGAAGCGAGAGATACAAGGCCAAAATGAAGGGGCGCTCCTGTCCCTCTCCAAGGGACCAGAGCGATCTTGTTAATATCCATTATTTTCCATGCTTGGGCGCCAATATCATTTCAAAGTTGCATTAAATGCCAAGTTCGATAAAACCTTGAAACATTTCGAAATTAAATTGACATTTAATAAGTGCGCATGGCATTTAATAATTGAATTTAGCCTTTTAAAAAATCAAAATTTAATTACAAAGGCATTTAATTAATTAATTAAATTATTAAATGAAAGGAGTGCGCTTGGAGGGTATTATTTTAAATATTTTATAAAGGTCGGCCTCCTTTTTATTTAATTTTGTTTATTATTTGCTTCATTTCCACCAAGTCGGCCTATGGGGGAGTATAATGGTAAGCGCCTATATAAGAAAGGTATTGTGAAACATTTTGATCCATCATTCATTCATTTGTTCAAATGCGATTTGGAGAAGCCAGAGAAGGAGCGAAATCTAATCCAAGGAGAGGTGCGAATCTTGATCCAAGGAGAAGTGCGAATTTCAATCCAAGGAGGAGTGCGAACTTTGTTGGAGGTGGAGCGAATTGTTCCTCAAGGCGTTGACGACCCACAAGGTGGTGAAGTTGATGAAGGAGGCGCCTTTGCTAGAAGATTTCGATCTTCATTTTGCCTAGCAAATTCCTTATTTTTTGCATCTTTTTTTAGAGTTAGTTCTCCAAGAAAGGTATGGTGAAGATCTTCCTAGCCCAATTTTGAAATTTTGAAATTTTGAATTTCCAATTGCATAATCGTATTTAGGAAATGATAATTCAAGGATTTATCATGAAGTTTCCTAGATTTAAACTCTTTCTAATCTATATTTCTACATTGCGAAGCATGTTACTCATTACGAAATGTTATGTAGGTATCACGATGGCGACCCCAAAGCCAGGAGCATCCACCAGTCGTCCAGCCCTCATGAAGGAAGATCAAACGAATGAAGAAATGGAGACTAAGATCATGTCAAAATGGAGCAACATTGGAGATACCAACTTGGGAAACTTCAGTGTGAAGAAGTTTCGAGAGGTCCCCTACATTGGAAAGCCATCACCTGTCGCAAGGAGAATAATTGAGAGTGGCATTATCAAGGCGGCCGGCTTCCCTCCAGCAGTCCAGTGCCATGAGCTGATGATCGAGTGTGCTCGCCATTATGACCCACAGTCAAGATCGATCGTGTCCAAGGAAGGAAACACTTTGGCTTATCTTTCAGATGAGGCTATCAGTGAAGCTCTCCATCTGCCAGAACATAAAGACATGATTTACAAAAGCTTGGAAGGAGCTAGATCCATGTACAAAGATGATCCAGATACTTGCTTGAGCATCATCAACAAGAATTGGCTACTCAAAAGTCGTCCTTGCCTGAGCAAGATTCCCAACACACCACATAGGATCGACTTCCAGGAGGAGTACAGAGATTTGATAACCTTACTCAATCGAGTTACAGGGGCTCCTCAAGCCTTCTATTTTGAGAAGTGGATGTTCTTCTTCATCCAAGTGATAGTTCAAGGAAAAGGAACAATTCATTGGGCTAGAATTATTAGCCATTGCTTGGACGTACAGTTGAGAAGACTGAAGGCTATTAAATCCTTCCACATGAGCTCGTACATCATGTATGCCTTGATCAGGAGTTTTGAATATGCAAGACTACCTCACAGAGGATCGATTGGAAGAGGACCTAGAGAAGTCAGAGTTTGTGACTCTTATGTTCATTTGCATCATCCACCTGGGAGTAATTACAAGTTAGTCGATGATACTTTCACAATGAACATCACTAGGACACTGCAAGGCGGGATTCATAATCGGCTATCTCAGGAGGCACAAGAACTTGTAAAGAGGTATGGTGCTTGGTTTATCCAATTCCAGAAGTTTACATATATTAGAGTTCATGGGTGTCCTTCACCTCCATATATGTTGCCAAGATATCCGACAGACAGGATAGTACTACTTGAGGTGACTAGGCAGTTGGCAGCTTATGCAAAGGCATTCAGACACAGGCATGGAAATGGGATTCCTGTACCTATCATACTAGGAAATTCAGTTGAGGTATGTCCTAATGTTCCTGCTTTAGATGATGCAGAAAGGGAGTTGGCCTTATATTCATTTTCATTCTTTTCATTGAGAGAGAATTTTGATCCTTATGGGCATATAGAAGAGACAGTTGGTAGAAAATACAAGCATGAATGTCAGGTAGAAGACTTTTGGATGAATCTCTCAGATGATTTAGAAGTGAAAAGAAAGATGCATTCCAGATTGCCTTTGGATTTCATCAGGAAATGCAAAGTTTACAGAGTGGCCGATCAAGCTCAGGACAGTGGTAGGCACCTCCAATCCTCTTATGATAGAGAGGACAGGGCAGTAAAGATAGATTGGAATGAACCTGAGGTTGTGGACTTGAAGACTCTGATGGCTCCAGTTTTGTCTTGTACTCGCAGATGGGTTGATGTGCAACATCAAAAGTTGAGAGAGCAAAACATACCTATGACTTTTACTTTGGAGGAAAGGTCGGCAGAAGGAGCAAGCGTAAGTGAGGGCCATCCTCATCCTAGAAGCACAAGCGAAGGCAATCCTCACCCCAGAAGCGTAAGTGAAGGCAATCCCCATCATAGAGGTGCGAAGAGGAAGGAAAGACCAGAGAAAAGAGAATCTTCCAAGAAGAAGCAAGAGGCCAATCGAGATCGCTCATCCGGCACATTTTCTCGACAGGAGAAGAGGACACTTGAAGTTGAGGAATCTATGGAGTCAATGTTTCAGAATGATAAACATGAAGAAGGACAGGCATCTCAACGTTCATCAAGTCAATCTCCCCAGGTCAATGAGCTACATGAGGACAAGGATGATGATGAAGCGACATCTCCTCTCAGGAAAGAAGAGTCACTACCTAAAGAAATACAAGTTAGAGAGACAAGGTCCGCCATTCCAGATTGGTTGAAGGAGAGATTAACAAGGGTAATTGTGATCGAAGACGAAGATAATGTGATTGATTTAGATAGCCTTGTTGGAGATTCTCAGGGAGTAACAGAAAAGAAGAAGGCCACCAAAATGTCCAAGATGATCAGAGATGAAACAGGGTCCAGGAAGTTGCAGATAGCTACACCGGCAGTGGACAAGTACGAGGGTGAGATCCTTGCAGAAGAGTATGATGTAGAAACCGTTGAGCTTGGTCCACTCACCACCGAGCAGGCATTGGATGAGGCAACTGATTCATTTGAAGCACTTAAAGATAAACTTAAAGAAGAAATGGAAAAGAATAGAAAACTTGAGAGAGAAGTCGGTGCTTGGAGAGGCTACTTTAGCCACCTCAGTCAGCCTTTGGGACGTCAGGATCCAGCAGTATCTCCTGTGCAAGCACTTCCCCTTGAATCAGTTGGTGAAGCAGATAAAGTTAAGAGCTTGGTCCAGCTTATGAGCTCTTGGATTAACAAATCCCATACAGTTGCCATTGAGTTTGCAACAAGAATGATGCAGACCATTCATCGGGCTATCCAGGTCCTTGAGGTCATCCACAACCTAATGATAACAGTAGCCGCCTTTGCTCATACCAAAGATGTTATCATTCCTGTTCTTCAAGTAATCAGGCAAACACCAAGAAAGATCTTAGCACAAGAAAAAATAATGGATGGAGGAGCCCATAATTTACTCCAGTGGTCTACTTTACTCCAGATGAAGGAAGTTCTCTTCGAGGACACCAGCACCAAATGCAATCAAGTAGAGGAGGTCATCCATCCGATCCATGACAAGGTGTTTGGGGTTTTATGTACTATTCTTGGCAGAAGGATCGAAGTTGAGACAGATGTGGATCTTCAAGAATTGGAAGAAAGGGTCAAAGTCATCTTTTGCAAAGATGAGAATGTTATTACAGATGAGCAAAGAGATCAGATGTTTGCTACTATGCTCTTGATTGAGAAAATTAAGGAACTCGAACCTGAATGGGACGCAGCTCTTCTCAAGGCCTTTGATCAGATTATTCACTTGGAGGAACGAATGAGGAATCTTCCTGAGATTCCTATTGCTGAGATTGAGGGAATCGTGTCCAGATTCATTGCATATGCTAAAAAGGAGCATTGGAAAGGGAATAAGGTTCTAGAAGAAAGGTTGTTATAGATGACGTGGCACCTTAATTGTCATTGGTCTATGTTTCCTAGATTTTTGTGCCAAATTAAATATTTGGCTATGCATTTAATATTGTGCAATAAAAAGGGAACTTTTGTAATAAAACCCTAATTAGGGTTTAGGTGTCAAAATCTCAGCCATTGATCTTCTTTTGATCTGGGCCATTCATTGTAATTGAGGATGCTATATATACCCTCACTCATTTTCATTTTGTCATTAGAGATTAGAAGATTAGAAAATAAGAGATAGTTAGAAGTTTAGAGTTTTGGAGAGAAGAAAGTTATTTTGTAGAAAGATTGAGCATTGAAGAAGGAATTTCAAGCAATTGTTGTCTATGTTGGCTTTGAGATCAATAAAATATTGAAGTTATGGTGTTTTATTGCAATTCTTGTGGCTATCTTCATGGTTGTTTACTTTCTTGAATCATTCTCAGTCGAAGTAGTATTTAAGTTTGAAGGACTAAGTGTTGGGCTTGATTTTGGTGAGATTCACGTTCCAAACCACTAGCTTCTTACTGATTGTGGGAACGCCTTGCGTGGTCAACTGGAGATACTTGAATTACTTAAACCTTCAATCGTCATTGAGCTTTGGATATGTGCCTTTGTGGTAGTGTCCATGATCCTTGATGAATTGAAAAATCATTTGTTACCTTAGAAGATCGCATCAATTTCAGTTGGGTTGTTACTTCATGGCAATATTGAAATTGGTAGAATCTTGCCAGGTCTAGCCTACACTAGGTCATTCATAGGATTAGATTAGAATTTATCCCTTGCAAACCCTACCTTTTGATCTTTTTGAAGAAATTGTTAGTTTTAGGAAATCTTGTTCCCGCAGCTTGGAGAACGTAAGGCCCCTTGATGAAACAGCATTCACAACGACCACTGGTGCTTATCCACACGTAGAGATCCTACATAAAAGAACATTGGAGTCACCCTGATTGATCCTTTTTTGCGACATCTTCAGCAATCAGAGGCTTTATTCAAGAGAGGATAAGGTACCCTTGGGTATTTTATTCTGTGTATGATTGTGTACAAAATACACGTCAACAGAGGCATACCTTGTCTTTGGAAATTTGGCCTTCTTTGAGCAACATAGAAGACTTGCTCATCATCACCTTGTATTGGCTTGAAGTCAGGAACATCCACATTTGCAACCATTTTACATCTACAATCCTTCTTTCGCTGTCTACAATGAGGGCGAAATTCTGCAAGAAATGCATCAACTTCTTCATGCTTCTTCTTAGCTGAAAGTTTATCCAACTGAGTAGCCATATCATTTATGATGTACTCCTTAAAGTCCTTCAATAAATGACTAAGTTCCATTCTAGAAACTCCAGTACCAGATGCTGATAAAAGTGTTCCTGGCTTGAAACGCCTATTCTTCTTAGATGAAGATCTGGAATACTTCTTACAAATTTGTCCTATTTCAGCCCAAGTGGACTGTGTAATATCACCTCCTCCCATAAGATCCAAAGAATCAGTGCATTCATCACTGATTCCCCTCAAAAATATCAACTTGAGGGAATCTTCATTTAGAATACTATGTTTGGACTTCTTGACACTAAACAGAAACCTCTCCAGATAATCTTCAAGACTCTCATCTTCTTTCTGTGTCATTCTAAAGATATCATCCCCATGACGATCAGTGCCTCTACAATAATCTTTATATTTTGCAAGAAACAACCGTTTCATCTCATCCCATGTATTGATTGTGCTACTACCCAAGCTCATAAACCATCTTAAAGATGATTCCTTCAAGGTTGCAGGAAATATTTTGAGTCTAAGGGCATCTGTAGTATAGTCAAAACTCCTACAGAGAACATCAAACTCAAACAGAAATATGTCTGGATCCTCTGCCACTAATCCATAGAATTTAGAGAGGGAAGAAGCTGGAATGTTCTTGAGATTGGCATTATCATGCTGGTCAGATATGGGGAACTCAAATGTTGGGTCTGGTGGTGGTGGTGGGTTATTTCCACCAGGAGGTGGGTTTCCTTGCATTGGACTTGTGGGGGTTGTTACTATATGAAATTCTTCTTCTTGAGGTCCAAAGAGGAATTGAAGACTACCTTCTGGGAATTCAAATTTAGGGTGATTTAAATTCTCTGGGGTTTGATAAAGTTCAACAAAAGGATTTATATCTGAGGAATTATTTTATGCATGATTAGGATGACAGGGCAAAAATCTACCTAGAACATCTCTTCTTCGCCTATGCATGCAAATTCATGAAATTTCTCGAACAATCAAGTATGCCAAAAAAATAATTTACTGAAAACTGAAAAGACAATAACCATAACAGGTTCTTAGTTTGACACCATCCCCGGCAACGGCACCAAAAATGTTCAACCCAACAATAAGAATAATAACTCTAGTTGAAGCCTCAACCTGAAGTTTGGACATTCATTTGGTAAAGTCACTATTTCCATAGCTAGTGTTCATTTGATTGTCAACCCAGGAACATAATACTTGAAATGGGTCTGCACTATATATTCACTAAGTTCCTGCAATAGCTATTCTGCATTACTCCAACAACTAACATTATGCAGAAAAGGTAAACAAGAATGGAAACTATGAAAAGGCTACAGGAAGCCTTCTGCATAAACTCATAAAAGCAATATTCGATAAATTCAATGCTGATAAATAAAAGTTACTCTGTTCTGGCTTGGCTGCAGGAACAGTCAGTGGATCTGTTTCCAGTGGCTGCAGGAACAGTCAACGCAAGAACTTGTACTGCGGCTAAGGAAAGAAAACTAATTTTAACGAATGCACAGGAACATTCACCAAGTGGGCCCCCTTGGATGAGTGATACCAGGCTTCCCAGAAAACAACTCTAACAGATCATAATAACATAATTTTATTCATCATTCTTGAAAATCATTACATGATTCAATATAAACTCCAAAATGCTCATGAAAATCCTTTGCTCTATATTTCTCTCTTTTTTCTGTCTAACCTCCAGAAGAAGAAGAGCTTATTACTAAAAAGAAATCAACTACAATAGTCAACACAAATCATGCCAAGAAGAAGAGGCGGATTGTTGGTGTAAATAATTATTCATCATGGATATTATTACACTTACTTAAGTTTACTTAGGATAATGCATTTCATAGTAGTTTGGATATGAGACACTTGGGTGTTTGTGTCACATTGGGATAGTGTGTGTAGGAGAAATTCCACCTCTTATGGTGTTGATCTTGTTATTACACTATCATATCCACTTATTGTGGAGTGATAATTCCACCTTCGGTGGGTGATCCACCTCATGTGGAATATTATATTATTTCTCCTACCTACCCACACCTATTTCCTACCTACCCTTGTTTCTTATTGAGCCACGTGTCATATTTGTGTGCTCATACATATCCCTAGCCTTGCCTATATAAGCAGGCTCATCTACATTGTATGTAACGAGAATCCAGTTGTTGTTGATCATTTTCTATTGATGAGAATACAGTTTATTCTTGTCCCATCTTATGTCTCTATCTTGTACATTTCATTGACCTCTTGATCTTGGCAAAATCCAACATGGTATCAGAGCTATTGGGGCTTCATTGATTCGTCTTGAAGAGGCATTATTGTGACGTCAAGAGGCAGATCTGAGGAGCAGCATCATTTGGAGGCATCCTAGACCAGATCCGACCTCTCCATTGCATCCGGAAGGCCATTTCCATGAATTTTGGTTATAAAGTTGGCCTATTTTGGTGAGAAAAAAAATTTTCCCCAATTTTGCTAATCGTACGGATTTTTCGAATATTCATATATTTTTCAAAAAAAAAAAAAAAAAATTTATTCTGAAAATTGTTTGAAAATCAAAAAAAATCAAAAAAATTGAAAATTTTCGAAAAAAAAGAGAAGCGTTTTTTTGGGGGTCCGCAGACCCCCCCCCCCCCCGTGCAGCGTGTCCTGCAGGACTGCGCAGACTCCGTACCCTGCAGCGCCCAGTCGTACCTGTCTGCCGTGCCATCGTACCTGTCTGCCGCAGTTGAAGACTTTGGTCCGCCCGCGCCACGACCTGCACGAACACCGCCGCCGAGCACCTCCTCCCCAGATCTCCGCCAGCACCCGTACCAGCGGCGTCCACCGGCACCCACGAACTATCCTCGCCGCCGGCCGAGCCCTGACTCCGGTGCCTCCCCCGCGTCTCCGGCGCCCGCTGCGGCCTCCGGCACCGCTCAGCCGCGCCCGCTACCTCCTCCCGGCACCACACCCGACTCCGCCACCACTCCTCCGCTTTGCACAACAGCGCTACCTCTCTGGCTGCGCCACCCCCCGCCACGCGGACAAACCGGAGGAAACTGCGCCCGCCACGTGGCAGGCGGCCACTGGCCCACGGTTAAACCTGACACATCATCGATTCCGTACATTGCCACATCGATTTTCCGTACGCCGAGTCAGATTCCGTACGGACGCCACGTCAGCAGCCACATCAACCTGCACAGTCAGCATTTCCGTACAGTACGGAATACACAGTCAGCACGCCACACAGTCTGTTCGTACAGTACGAACGCCCAGTCAGCCAAGGAGCGAAGTTTTGGCGACGGTCATACGGCCGTCAAATTTAACACTGTTTTGCTGACGTCAGCGCCACATCAGCAGGGTTTGAAAATTTTTGGACCCCCTCTCATTTGCATTTTTGATTTTGCAGTTCAACTTCAAATGGCCATAACTTGCTCATTTTTGCTCCTTGTTGGGTGCAATTTTTTTTGAAATGGGCTAGAATTTCGTGCTCTCTGCAGTGGTGAAAGAATTTTTTGATTTTGATGCACGGATTTTTCAGAAAATGCAGTTTTTGGTGACTGTCCCTGAGTAATCCCAGTTTTTGCAACTTCAGAGGCTTCGTTTGGGGTCATCCGACCTCCTTTTTAGGTGCCGTTTTTTTTGAAAGTGCGTATTTTTTCGTCTACTTTCACATGATGCTATCAGATTGATGTCATTGTAAGTAGAAATTGTACTTTCAGATCTTGGCCATTTTTGGCTCTCTTGGTACTTGTATATTTGCTTGAATCTCAGTTAGATTCATTGCACTATTAATTGAAGTCTCTTGTATCTCATTTGAGAAGTTGTAAAATTTGCATCATAAGCCCACTTTGCCTTGTTTTGCAAGTGGCTCATTGTAATCGCACTAAGTATAAAGTGCCAAAATCATCACTTTTGGGGGGGTACTTTGATTGATTGAATTGGGGGGGGGGTGTCTCTTGCGCTTTTGTGCTCTTGTGTTCTTTCCTTTTTGCTGCTATGGGTTCTTCTAAGTTTCCTCTCTTAACTCCACATAACTATGCTACTTGGAAAATTGATGCATGGAGTAAACTTATGGAAAAAGGACTCACTCATTACATTGATGGAACTATTGTTGCTCCAGCTGATCCTAAGGCTGATCCAGTTGGTCACTTAGATTGGCTCACTAAAAATATCATGGCAATTGGTACCTTAAGAAAGTATGTATCAAAGGATCTCATTTTTCATATTGAGAAATGTACTCTAATCAAAGATGCTTGGAAAAAGTTTCAAGACTTGTATGGTCAAGTTGATGAGATTAGGGGATATCAAATTGATAGTGATCTCACCATGTTAGATCCCAAGAACTTTGATACTATACAAGATTATGTCACTAAGGCAAATGAGTTGAGGGCACAACTCAAAGATTGTGGCATTGATAAAAAGGATACTCAATTGATATTCAACTTGATAGGAAAGCTTCCACAAGAATATGCAGCATTTGTTTCTAGTTTCCAAACTCATAGGATGACAATGGGTTCAAGCTACAAAATGCCTACATTTGATGCTTTCAATGAAATGTTGATGATGGAACAAACCAAGTTGATAAGCATGGGCATTCTTAAGGCTTCTTCTAAGTCTCAAGCATTAGTGGCAAATCAAGGAAACAAAGGAAATCAAGGAAAGAACAACTCAAACAAGAAGAAATGGCAATCAAAGCCTAAGGAAAAAGCACCATCTTCTCCACAAGGAGATTCATCCTCTTCCAAGAGAGATAATTCACCAAAGAGAGAGAGACCTACTTGTGCTTATTGTAAAAAGATTGGTCATGAGGAACATCGTTGCCATACTAAGAAGATTGATGAGCTCACACATATCATCAAAAAGCATAACATTGATTTGCCTAAAGTCTACAAGAAGGATGATTCATCAACTTCCACTTCCTCACATTCAAAAGGAAAAGGGCAAGCATTCATGGCTTCTACAAGTGGAAAAACTCACTCTTTTGGAACAAGAAAAGGAAAAGCTCTATGTGCTACTATCAGTCATGATTCAGAGAGATGGCTTCTAGATTCAGGGGCTTCTCATCATATGGCATCTTCACAATCTATGTTCTCTACATTTGAGCCTTGCACCATGCCACAGATTTTGATGGGCAATCATACATACATGGATGTGATTGGGAAAGGATCTATTGACATTGGGGATAACTCCTTCAATGATGTGTTGTGTGTACCCCACTTGACAAACAATCTCCTTTCTATCTATCAAATCACACATGGCGCAACTAAGAGAGTTGTGGAGTTCACACTTGACTCAGTTTTTATTAGAGACATGGAGACTAGAGCTATCATTGCAACTGGGGTGGTTGATCATGCATCTCGGTTATACTCCTTTTCAGATTTTGTTGATGATGATGATTTCACATTTGATGATTCTACACATGATGATCACACTTATTGTGATGATTCAGATTTTGAGGAGAACTTTGGACACTTGAACATGGGGGTTCTCACATGTGGACCCATTCTTGAGTCTTGTCTTTCATCTTCTCATATTGATATCACATCACCTATTGCACCTGATGATGCAGATAGTGCGACAGTTTTGCCTTCATGTATTCAGTGCAGCAGGATATACATTGTCTTCCAGCTTCAGATTCATGGGATGATTACATGACAGATATTCCAGGTTTGTTTGTGGAATCCTACATTGCAGATTTGGGAGACATCATTGATGACATACATCTTCTCTTTGATGAAGATGATCCTTCTTCGATTGTTGCGAGGGCACACTCTGACCCTCTTGTTCATTCTCTACATGATCATTCTTTCGAGGTTGACATGATTGTGGATACTTATGTACAGCAGTTGGAGGAGGTCTCTTTATTCTTTGAGGAGACACATGAGTCTTTGGATATTGTTCTACATCCATCTCCACTAGATGTTGGAGTTCCTTTTTCAGCAGTGTGGCACAGTTTACCACCTTTGGAAGGGGTATCTTTCAGCATCGACATGGGGACACTTGAGCAGTTTTCAAAGATTCCTTTCATCATGAGTTTTCTTCATACATCTTCCCTTCATGATTGGGGAGACTTCATGGATACACCTTTGGTTTTGTTTCTTCCTAAGGGGAGGAATGTTGTTCGACGTTCGTGGAGCAGTTTCTTCATACATCGAGCTTCTATCATTGGTGCAGATTCTTCATTGAGGGAGGATCACAGTTTGACTTCTCTTCTTCTCTCATATGGGGGGGACTTTTTCCTCACATGGGGTTTTGTTCCTCACATACTTCTTTGAGAGTTCTCTTGTATAGCTTTCATCTCTCTTTTGGGGGGAGGGTTTTTTCCCATTGGGTTTTTCTCTCTTTCCCCACTTTGTGAGAGATTTCATGGCATTCATTTGCATGCATTTGCATTTGTTCATGGGTACCTAACATGGCCTCCCGGGACCCATCTTGCATTGCTTAGTTGCATTGTAGACTTAAGTGTATTCCCCTAAGTTGCACTTAAGGGGGGGTGTTGGTGTAAATAATTATTCATCATGGATATTATTACACTTACTTAAGTTTACTTAGGATAATGCATTTCATAGTAGTTTGGATATGAGACACTTGGGTGTTTGTGTCACATTGGGATAATGTGTGTAGGAGAAATTCCACCTCTTATGGTGTTGATCTTGTTATTACACTATCATATCCACTTATTGTGGAGTGATAATTCCACCTTCGGTGGGTGATCCACCTCATGTGGAATATTATATTATTTCTCCTACCTACCCACACCTATTTCCTACCTACCCTTGTTTCTTATTGAGCCACATGTCATATTTGTGTGCTCATACATATCCCTAGCCTTGCCTATATAAGCAGGCTCATCTACATTGTATGTAACGAGAATCCAGTTGTTGTTGATCATTTTCTATTGATGAGAATACAGTTTATTCTTGTCCCATATTATGTCTCTATCTTGTACATTTCATTGACCTCTTGATCTTGGCAAAATCCAACACGGATGATTGACCGATAGAAGGGATGACTGGAGTTATGCTGCAGGAGACGTGGATCTAAACCGAACCACAGTTATAACATACTGTGGCAGTATTTACAACTTCAATGCCCACTTAAGTTAGACATTGGTAGTATCACTTGATTGCTCCACTTATGTCGTCCCTTACGCTTGCTCAGCTCTTCTACGGTTTGATCTTCAGTTATCACTTACGTATCCTTCCCTTCAACAAGTGCGATAGGCGAATATCCACCGTAGCATCATTTATTACCTGCACTACAAAAGAAATAACATACAAGAACATACATACGCATTTTACTTAATCAACAGATCTATTAATTTCACACATGATCTTGCCCTAAATAATCCGCATGGCAACAAGAATAAATCACATGGCTGCAGGAATAAATGACATGGTTGCAGGAATAAATGACAAAGATAAAACATGATTTAATAAGTTCAGGCTTAACATATGGAATACATATAGTCAACTTCCAATACATCACTACTACTATGCAAACCAAAAGATAACAAAAACTCAAGAGTTCTGAGGATAAAAATATGACAAAGTCTCAACTCATCAATCATCCTTGTGGATTCTTTGATATTGATTCTCCTCGCATTGTTGAGTTCCTTCCTTCCAAGGTCACTGTAATCAGCTTGTTTGAAGTGTTCATCTTGGATTCCATTGTCTTGAAAAATCCGTTTTCTTGCATTCTCCGTCATCTTTCCATTCCTTGCATGACTTGGACTTTGACCTTGATCTTCATGTTGTCTCCTCCATGTGGTTTAGTCTTTCATCTCACTTTTTCATCCTTGCATCAAAACTTCAGAGATCGAGGTCTCCGTAGTTGGGGAACTTCGGAGATCGAGGTCTCCGTAGTGTTGTGACCATTTCACACATCGCCCCACTAGAATGGGGACCCCCTCTTTTTGCTTTTGTTTTTTTGCTTTCTCTCTGCTCGTTCTTCTCTCTCTTTTTAGGGTTTTGAGTGAGTGAGTGATCCTGGGCTAGGGCTAAACCTTAAGGGTTCCTTTTTGGCGTCATTCAGGCTAAGTCCAGTCAAATTTTGGAAAGTTGTTAAGTATCCTCCTGAAGAATTGAGATTGTTGAAATAAGGTAAGCCTTCCAGAGGAGTCAAATAGGTCTTAGGTTAGCTCTAATAAGGGTTTTTAGGGTAAAGTCCAATTTCGACTAAGTGTTAGCATTTTTGAAGGAGAAATTGTGTGTTCTTGCCTGGATAAGTTTTGATCAATTTTTGGAAAGTAAGATGATGCCTGAAATAGAGAATTCGCTCCTGACCCTTGCTGAGGGTCCAGGGCGAACTTTATCCTAAGCACAATTTCTTGTTTTTTGATGGACTTGCTAATTGGTTCCTGACCTTGAAAATGACCTAACTTTGCCTTGTGAAGTGATTTGAGACTCAAATTTTGAACAGTTTAGCCTAAAAGGGTAATCTCGCTCCTGACCCTTGCTGAGGGTCCAAGGCGAAAAAGTGGTTTAAAGCTTATTTGTCACTGACTTTTCTAAATTGTTTTGTGCAGGGTCTCCCGGAAGGATGATTGGACGTGACTTAAGGCAATTGAAGTTTTGAAGACAAGAAAAGGATAAATTTTGAGCACTAAGGGCAAAATCGCTCCTGACCCTTGCTGAGGGTCCAAGGCGAAATCTTGATTTCCCTCATTTTGCAGTGGAAAGGGACCAAGTTTTGAGCATGAATGGAAAATGAATGACTTCCTCCACCCGCCTGAAAGAGTTTTAACTTGAAATGATGAAGGATCTTGTTGAAATCATCAAAATCGCTCCTAACCCTTGGAGAGGGTCCAGGGCAGAAAATCCTATGGGGGTCTTTTTTAGCCTTGTTTGGTCGATTTGAGATGTCAAAGGCATGATGAAGGATGAAATGAGCATGATAAAGTATCCAGACTTGATTGAAGATGATGAGATGAAGGAGTTTTGCCCAGGAAAGGTAAAATCGCTCCTGACCCTCTCTGAAGGCCCAGAGCGAAATTTTCAAAAGCACATTTATCTTGCAAAGTCAAAATGATTTTTATGATTGGAATGGATGAAAGGAGGCATGTTTTACCCATTGAATATAACTTGGACAATCAACGAGGAAGCAATCAAGCCAAGATTGGAAAATCGCTCCTGACCCTTACTGAGGGCCCAGGGTGAAAAACTTAATATTCAACCTTTTCCTCCGAGTTTGGACAAATCTAAGCCTAGACATGAGCTTGAAATGATGTTTAAATTGCCTTGAAGTAAAAAGGATCATAGAGAGTCAGGATTTTGAAGGCAATTACAAAAATCGATCCTGACCCTTGCTGAGGGTCTAGAGCGAATTTCCAAGATTCTCTCCTTTATTTGAAGAATTAAGGCAAAATCTTGCTTGGATAGGAAGAGGACATGATGTTTTATGCCTTAGTGGCGATTTGAAGTCTAAAAGATGAAGAAGTATGCCTAAAACCAAAAAGTCGCTCCTGACCCTTGGAGAGGGTCCAGGGCGAAAATCACAAAAACCACACATTCCCTTCAAAATTTTGCTAAGGCAAGGTTAGGCTAAAGAAGAAAAGACCTCCAAAAGCATGATGAATGATGATTTGCCTCTAAAGCTTGATAATCTTGGGCTAAAAATGAAAAAGCGCTCCTAACCCTTGCAGAGGGTCCAGGGCGAAAATTTGAAAACCTCTCATTTTACCTTGCAACAACAAAGCAAATTTGGATGGAGTGGATAAAGGAAGGACATTGCCTAGTGGTGAATAAAGTTTCAACGAAAAATGATGATGAATTAAGCAAAAAGCGCTCCTGACCCTTGGAGAGGGTCCAGGGTGAAAGTTTGGAAAGAAGATTTTCTTGCTTATTTTGGAGGCCTAAACATGATCTTGATTGATGGAGAAATGTTTTGATAACGAAATGAAGATTTTTAGTCAAAATTGAAAAAATCGCTCCTGACCCTTGCTGAGGGTTCAGGGCGAAAAACACCAAAATCACACTTTTTTCTCCAAGTTTGATAGAGCAAAGTTTGGAAGTTAGTGAGAAAACCTATTTGAAATATCTTGAAGAGATTTTGAACATTGAAAAATGCTAATTTTGAACAAAATTAGGAAAATCGCTCCTGACCCTTACTGAGGGTCCAGGGTGAAATTTCCTCTAAAGACATCATTTCCTTCAAAATTGTTGATGAATTAACTCCATAGTGCAAGGAAATGGACTTTGAGAGTGGCCTAGAGGGTTCGACGATCAAATTTAGGTGGATTTTAGCTAAAAAATGAAAAATCGCTCCTGATCCTTGGAGAGGGTCCAAGGCGAAATTGACATTTCCACCTATTTTCCTCATGCAAAATGTCAAAATTTGAAGTGCAACACCTTAACTAGATATCAATTTACCTTCCAGGAGATTTTGGAGTCAAGATGCGAAGTATTCAAGGCTAAAATTGCAAAATCGCTCCTGACCCTCAGAGAGGGTACAGGGCGAAATCATCATGGAGTTTCATTAAGCCTTGTTTTAAAAATTAATATTCTCCAATTTGCATTAGATCACCAAAATTGCTAATTTTGAGGCATTTGGAAAATTAAAATTAAATTCACATTAAATTAAAGGCATTTTGGCATTTAATAAATTAATTTTAAGCCTTGAGAAAATCAAAATTTTACTTTGGAGGCATTTAAAATTAATTTTTTATTAGATTAAAATTCATTGGTGAGCGCTCAAGGCATTATTTTGCTTTTATTTTTCAAGTCGGCCACCCCTTTTGGAGATTTTATTTATTTTTTACCTCCTTTTTGCCAAGTCGGCCTAGGGGAAGCAAGGGGTGAGCGCTCTATATAATAGGGATGCTTTGATCAAGTCTAATCATTCATTCAATCATCCTTTTAAGTGCAAAAGTGGAGAGCTAATTGGAGGTGCGAAATAGAGCTGGTTTGGAGCGAATTTCTTTCAAGTGTTGAAGGCTAAAAGGGAAGTGGAGTTTATTCTTTTCAAGCTAGAGGGGGCACAATTCATCCAAGAGAGGGCTTTGATCTAAACTTTGCCTAGCGAAATCCATTTTTCTTGCATCATTTCTTAGAGTTTAATACTCAAGAGGAGGTATGGCGAAATCATCTTAACATCCTTGGTCAAGACTTGATTTTTGGACACTTTTTTTAGAAAAGTCTTAAGTGTTGCATGGTTAATTAGGAAATGATAACTCTAAATTTATCATGAAGTTTCCTAATTAATATCTTAAATCTTCCTTTTGAGTCTTAATTTCTACACTTCAAGATATAATGCTTAAGAACTAATTTTGAAATGTTGTGTAGGTGTCAAGATGGCGACTCCAAAGGCAGGAGCATCTACTAGTCGCCCGGCTCTCATCAAGGAAGATCAGAAGAATGATGAATTGGAGACCAGGATCGTGTCCAAATGGAGTAATATCGGAGATACCAACTTAGAAAACTTCAATGTGAAGAAGTTTTGAGAGGTCCCCTACATTGGCAAGCCATCGCCTGTTGCGAAGAAGATAATTGAAAGTGGCATCATCAAGGCGGCAGGTTTCCCTCCAGCAGTCAAGTGTCATGAGCTGATGATCGAGTGTGCCCGCCACTATGACTCACAATCAAGGTCGATCGTATCCAAGGAAGGGAACACCTTAGCTTACCTTTCAGAGGAAGCTATAAGTGAAGCTCTTCATCTTTCAGAGCATAAAGATATGATTTACAAGAGCCTAGAAGGAGCCAGATCAATGTATGAAGATGATCCCGACACTTGCTTGAATCTCATCAATAAGAATTGGTTGCTCAAAAGTCGTCCTCGCCTGAACAAGATTCCCAACACACCACATAGGATCGACTTCCAGGAGGAGTACAAAGACTTGATAACTTTGCTCAATCGAATTACAGGGGCTCCTCAACCCTTCTACTTCGAAAAGTGGATGTTTTTCTTCATTCAAGTGATAGTCCAAGGAAAAGGAATGCTTCATTGGGCCAGAATTATTAGCAATAGTCTAGACGTGCAGTTGAGAAGGCTAAGGCCTACCAAATCATTCCATATGAGCTCATATGTCATATATGCCTTGATCAGGAGTTTCGAGTATGCAGGGCTACCTCACAGAGGAGTGATCGGAAGAGGACCCGGAGAAGTGAGAGTTTGTGACTCTTATGTTCATCTGCATCATCCACCTGGAAGTGACTACAGGTTAGTCAATGATACCTTCACGATGAACATTACTAGGATATTGCAAGGTGGGATTCATAATCGACTATCTTTAGATGCACAAGAACTTGTGAAGAAGTATGGTGCATGGTTCATCTAGTTTCAAAAATTTACATACATCAGAGTTCATGGGTGTCCTTCACCTCCCTACATGTTGCCGAGATATCCAACAGACAGGATAGTGCTACTTGAGGTGACCAGACAGTTGGCAGCTTATGCAAAGGCATCCAGACACAAGCATGGAAATGGAGTTCCCATGCCCATCATATTGGGGAATTCAGTTGAGGTATGTCCTAATACTCAAGCCTCGGAAGATGCAGAGAAGGAATTAGCTTTATATTCATTCACATTCTTTGCCTCGAGGGAGAATTTTGATCCTCATGATTATATGGAGGAGACAGTTGGTAAGAAGTACAGACATGAGTTTCAGGTAGAAGACTTTTGGATGAATCTCTCAAGTGATTTAGAAGTTAGAAGAAAGATGCATTCCGGCTACCTTTAGATTTCATCAGAAAATGCAAGGTTTCTAGAGTAGATGATCAAGCCCAAGATAATGGCAGATACCTCCAGTCGTCCTATGACAAAGAAGATAAAAGAGTGAAGATAGATTGGAACGAGCCCGAGGTTTTGGACTTGAGAGCTTTGATGGCCCCTGTTTTATCATGTACTCGCAGATGGGTGGATGTACAACATCAGAAGTTGAGAGAGCAGAACGTATCAATGACTTTTACTTTGGAGGCAAGGCCAGAAGAAGGAGAAGCAAGCGTGAGTGAGGACACTTCTCATCCTAGAGGCGCAAATAGGAAAGAAAGACCTGAGAAAAGAGAATCTTCCAAGAAGAAGCAAGAGGCCAATCGAGATCGCCCATCAAGCACATCTTCTCGACATGAAAAGAAGGCAAGTCAAGCTGAAGGTCAAGAGAAGATGGTACCTGAGGTTGATGAATCTATGGAATCCATGGTGCAAAATGATAAGCCAGAGAAGGGACAGACACCTCAACATTCATCAAGTCAATCTCCCCGAATTGATGAGCTACAGGAAGATCGAGGAAATGATGATGAAGTGACATCTCCCCTTCGAGAAGATGAACCACTGCCGAAGGAAATACAAGTTAGAGAAACAAGATCCGCCATTCCGGATTGGTTAAAAGAGAGACTGACAAGAGTGATTGTGGTTGAAGAGGAAGAAGATATATTTGATTTAGAAAGCCTCCTAGGAAATTCTCAAGAGGTAATGGAAAAGAAGAAGGCCACAAAGATGTTCAAGGTGATAAGAGATGAGGCAGGATCCAAGAAATTGCAAATAGCTACACCAGCAATGGACAAGTATGAAGGTGAGATTCTTGCAGATGAGTATGACTTAGAAACATATGAGCTTGGTCCACTCACTACTGAACAAGCAATGGAAGAAACAACCGATTCATTTGAAGCACTTAAAGACAAACTTAAGGAAGAAATGGAGAAAAATAGGAAACTTGAGAGAGAGAGAGGTGCTTGGAGAGGCTATTTTAGTCATCTCAATCAGCCCTTGAGACGTCAGGATCCAGCAGTATCTCCTTTACAAGCACTTCCTCTCGAATCGGTTGGCGAAGCAGAAAGGGTCAAAAGCTTGGTACAACTTATGAGCTCTTGGATTGATAAATCCCACACGGTAGCTGTTGAATTTGCAACAAGAATGATGAAGACAATTCATCAAGCTATCCAGGTCCTTGAGATTATTCATAATCTAATGATAACTGTAGCTGCTTTCACTCACACTAAAGATGTTATCATTCCTGTCCTGCAAGTAATAAGAAAAACACCAAGATGGATCCTGGCACAAGAAAAGATAATGGATGGAGGAACTCATAACCTACTACAGTGGTCAGCTCTACTCCAGATGAAAGAGGTCCTTTTTGAGGACATCAGCATCAAATGCAGTCAAGTTGATAATGGATGGAGGAACTCATAACCTACTACAGTGGTCAGCTCTACTCCAGATGAAAGAGGTCCTTTTTGAGGACATCAGCATCAAATGCAGTCAAGTTGAAGGTATCATCCATCCAATTCAAGATAAGGTGTTTGAAGTATTGTGTACCATTCTTGGCAGGCGGATCGAGATTGAGACAGATATGGACATCCAAGAGTTGGAGGATAGAGTCAAGGTCATCTTTTGCAAAGAAGAGAATGTCATCACAGATGAGCAACGAGACCTGATGTTTACTACCATGCTCCTGATTGAGAAGATCAAAGAACTGGAACCTGGATGGGAAACAGCTCTTCTCACGGCTTTTGATCAAGTCATTCACTTGGAGGAACAAATGAAGAATCTTCCTGAGATTCCTATTGCTGAGATTGAAGGAATTGTGTCCAGATTCGTTGGATATGCTCAGAAGGAGCATAGGAAAGGGAACAAAGTTCTAGAAGAAAGGTTGTTATAGGATGATGTGGCATCTTAATTCTCATTGGTCTATGTTTCCTCGTCTTTTGTGCCAATTAAATATTTGGCTATACATTTAATAATGTTCATCTAAAAGGGGAACTTTTTGTAACAAACCCTAATTAGGGTTTAGGTGTCAAAATCTCAGCCATTGATCTTCTTTTGATCTGGGCCGTTCATTGTAATTGAGGATGCTATATATACCCTCACTCATTTTCATTTTGTCATTAGAGATTAGAAAGAGAGATTAGAAATTAGAAGAGCTCAGAGAGAAGAAAGTTATTGTGTAGCAAGATTGAGTAGTGAAGAGAGAATTTTGAACAATTGTTGTCTATTTGGCTTTTGAGATCAATAAAATATTGAAGTTATGGTGTTTTATTGCAATGCTTGTGGCTATCTTCATGGTTGTTTATCTTCTTGAATCATTCTCAGTCGAAGTAGTATTTAAGTTTGAAGGACTAAGTGTTGTGCTTGATCTTTGGTGAGATTCATATCCAAACCACTAGCTTCTTACTGATTGTAAGGACGCCTTGTGTGGTCAACTGGAGATATTGAGATTGCTTGAACATTCAATCATTATTGAAATATTGATATGTATCTTTATGATAGTATCTATAGTCCTTGATGATTTGAAAATCACTAATCACCTTAGAAGATCGCATCAATTCCAGTAGAGTTGTAATTCCTTGGCAATACTGAAATTGGTAGAATCTTACCAAGTCTAGCCTACATTGAGTCATTCTTAAGATTAGATTAGCATTCATCCCTTGAAACCTTTATCTTTTGCTATTTTTTTGAGAATCTGTTAGTATTAGGAAAATCCTGTTCCTGAAATCAGAAGAGAGTGACACGGACAAGCTTTCTCAGAAAGTGCGTAAGACCCCTTGAAGAAACAGCATTTACAACGACCACTGGTGCTTATCCACACGTAGAGATCCTACAACGAAGAACCTTGAAGTCATCCTGATTGATCCTTTTCGCGATATCTTCAGCATTCAAAGGCTTTAATCAAGAGAGGATAAGGTACCATTTGGGTATTTTATTCTGTGTTTGGTTGTGTACAAAATACACGTCAACACGTAGTTGGGGAAATTCGGAGGCCGGGGTCTCCGTAGTTGGGGACCCCGAGGGGAGAAGGATTACAAGTCCAGAGACCCCGGTCCCCGAAGTTCCCCAACCACGGAGACCCCGGCCTCCGAAGTTCCCCAACTACGGAGACCTCGATCTCCGAAGTTTATCAAACTACTTCCGACTTGCAACACTTCCGGATGGCGTGATCGACACTCAAAGCTTTAAATGCTCCGACAGTTTTGGTGACATGCATTTTTTTTGTGGAGCCACAGGGGTGCATTTAATGTTTTTGGCAGGATTTCCATCAAGGGAGGTACGAGGCCATGCTGGGTGACTTATGTCATGCCTGACTTTGGAAGGTCAGTCAATCCACCTTCTCAGGATTGCTCTTTGTGGGTATGGCTAGGTTGTTTGCATGTACAAGTCAAGTGCATGCACTTCCCTGCACCTCCAGACTAACATGCAAGGGTCATGATCACCATTGTAACCCATTTTTTCTATGTAAGGTTGTTAAGCCTCATTGTAAGGGGTTCTCTCCTTGTTGCCTTGAGTTTTCTTATGCTCTCCTCTTCTCTTGAAGACTTGTAATCTTTGCATTTCTGCAACTGTAAGATTGGCGTTTGGCCTTGTGATTAATTGAAGAACACTATTCTTGTCCTCTTCCAACCTATGTATGTTGTGTATGCTTTCTTACCTTCATCATAGGTGCATGTTGTGGCTCTTTCTCTTCATATATGCTGTGTTAACTGGTTTTCTGAGTGTGACTTGTGGGAATCCTTCTCCCCTCTTGGCATTCAGTGGATTCTAACCTTCATCTATGCATTGGGGTTACTCATATAACTGAAAGTTGTGCATCTTCAGGGTGTTTCAGTTAATTACTTGTGTCATTTCAGTAGGGAGAGGAACTATCTCTTCTTGGTGCATCACCTCCCTTTGTTTTCAAGCAATTTCTCTCTTCTCTTTTCCTTTGCAAGTTGTTAGGGTAGGCTTAGGATTTAGCTTTGAAGTGTTGAGTTGGTTCAACACCTGCACCTAGATAGAGAAGGAAGTCGGCCTTCTCCGGAGATTCAACCCCTTGCGCAAGGTCCCACACTTCGGGGTTGTTTCCATGTTTCACAAGGTTGCTGAGTTGATAGCTCAGCAAGGGTGCAAGCTTTTGTAATAACAGTAACAATGATCTCTTTAACTTTTGAATGAGGGTTTGAAGCTTCATAATTTCTTTGCTAAGTGGTTTCTTCATCATCATTTCTCCAATCGAGTACTTGTGTATTGAGATGTTAGCTGCATACATGAGCATCTTATATAGATCCATACATTTCATTTTATACTTATTTACATTCATATTATTGCATGAAGAAAAATAAACATTTGCATTACTAGTTACTCATTCTCCTCATTTATTTGCATCATCATTTATTTGCATATGAAAAGAAACAAAAACAAACATCCATATTCATTTGCATTACATACATCCATACTGAAAAGATATGCATGCATATAGAATAAAGCATATAGAACAACATCTCATAATCAATCAACACAAGTATGATGAAATCAAATCAAGAGCTCGTAAATCGGCTGTCTTGAGTCCATTTTCAGGATCGAAATCAAAATCTGACATCAATTCTCTCATTGAAATTTCACGACGTTGACCACTTAGTGCTTTCATCAACTGCTCATTCTCTTCTTCAATTTGTGCTCAATTTCTCGTTAATCAACACTAAATCTCAATTGAATTCTCACATTAACTCTGATTTTTATCTTCAACATTAATCTTTGGGCTCAAATAACTTATCATCGCTACAAAAAAAAATTGCCTACAATCACAGCGCAACCCTTGCTATCTTTCGATTTCGCTCCCAAGGGGGCATACTCATGACCTCAAAGTCGAGAATTTCTTTCAAAAATCTTCATTGCAAGTCGAGCAACTAATCTTTTCTAAACATCAAACAAGACCTCATCGCTAGGGGCATCTCAACTTCATCACTTTATATCAAGTTGAGATTTCTTGATCATCAAATCAAATCAATCTCTTGGGGCATATCAGTTTCATCACTTCAAATCAAGCTGATATTTGTCTTCGTCTGAATCAATCTCTTAACGTTAATCAGTTTCATCGCTTTTCATCAAGTTGATTATTGGTTTAAACTCAATCAAGGGTTTAAAGAGTGTACTCACATAAATCTGTCCACTTAATTAAAATGAATATTTAGTATTTGATATGTTTGGAATGGTTTTTAGTTCTTTGTTTTGTTTTTATGGTTGAAACTAACTTATCAACATTGAACTTTGTTGTTGCCTTGTCCCCATTTCCATGACATCAAAGAGTATCTTTGATCACACTCAATCTAAGCAGGTGTTCAGTTTCATCGCATTGAATCAAGCTGGACAGTTTATCTTCGCTCATCGTGTCTTGATCAATCAAGTTCAAGATCGATTTTTATCTTCACTTACTGTGTCTAGTTCAATCAAATTCTAGATCAGTAAGATCCGCTTCTTGATCAATCAAGTTCAAGTTCGGTATCTTTGCTCTCTATCGTTCCTAGTTCAATCAAGTTCGGGATCGGTATCACTTTAATCAACTCTGTTCAGTTTCATCGCTTCAAAACAATCTGAATACCCCGCTCTTCATCTAGTTCGTGATCAATCAAGTTCAGAACTGGTATCTCCTAGACATCAAATTTTCTTTGAACCAACGCGCTGCTCGCACATTAATTCAAAGAGGGGCAAATGTAATACCCTAAAAATGGTCATCTAAACCATGGGCCCCTAATCTCGACAACGTCACCAAGATACTAACCAAAGGCAATTAAATAAATCTTGAGCACACAATTAATTTCTAAAATCATCAATGTCACATGGCAAAATTAATCAACCAGTATTAATTAAATATTTATTTAATTAATTTATCATTCAAAGTAAATCATTTTAAACAATTATCTTATTTATTTTATTAAATATCCTAGCATATTTGAAAAATAAATAAAAATTGTCATAAATCTTCAAAAAAGGAAACAAATCAAAAAAGGAATTAATTGACAAAAAAGATTTAAAAATTGAGAAAAGAAATCAATTGGAGATAATCTTGAAAAAAACAAATTAAAAATTGATAAATAATCTCAAAGAAAGCAATTAAAAAAATTAAATATTAAAATTGAATGAAATAGAGAATAAATCAGTTTTTTCTTGATTTTATCTTAATTTTAGTTCAATTTTCTTTAAAACTGAGAAAATCATCCAATCACATCAATTCATCTGGATTGTGCTTCCTCTTGGAAAATCTTGACCGCTCATCATCATTTGATCTCAGCCTTTGGTTTCTTTCTGAATTTTTTATAAATTCAAGCTCTCATCTCTCATTCAGAAATCCTGAAGAATATATTGTTATTATATTGTTTTTGCTCTAGGTTCATTGAGAATTTGCATATTAGTTATTTCATATTGTTTAAATCATTTAGCTTAAATATTCATATATTACTTAAATCATGTTAGATTAATCTTGCATGTCTAGCTTAAATCTTGCATCCATTTAGCTCATATTCATGCTCATAGAGATTTAAAAATCCTTCGTTTAGGTGTTGACTAGTCACTGGATAACTTAGCAATCTGAGAGCAATCTAAACTCGCATCTACTAGAAGGCAATAGGTCGCTTTGTAATGGTTTATTATTTATTGATTATTGATTTACTAACCATGCATCTAATGACTTAATTGAAGTGTTGTGTATTCCAACTCTCAACTCGCATCTACTAGAAGGCAATAGGTCGCTTTGTAATGGTTTATTATTTATTGATTATTGATTTACTAGCCATGCATCTAATGACTTAATTGAAGTGTTGTGTATTCCAAATACAGATATAGGTCCACTTTTCACACACACACCTTCAACATCCAAAGATTCCTACAATCACACTTTCCAACTGGCTTTGCAACCCAAAAGGTCCTACAACTGCACTTTTCAGCTGGCTTTGCCATGACAAAACTATAAAAAGCAATACACCCCTAAGTTTACAAGGATTGAGGTAAATTTTTTTTTTTTTAAGGTAATATGTATATGGGTTTGGGTGCATGTGGGTCAATATAAATAATATGTATATTTGTTTCACCATAATCTTTTGTTGGCTTAAAGGTTTGTAGGGTATTTCATAAAGCTTAAAGAGACACATACAATAGGGAAAAACTGATTTTTCATCTTAAAATCACACAGAAATGAGTGCACCTGGGTAAAGGGTTTCACGAGGAAAATCTAAAATATTATTAGTATATTGGTGTGGGCCTCTACAAAGTGCTGAAGGATTTTTTAAAAGCAAAGCAAAAAAACTTTATATAGGCACACACTTCTGCGAAGGGCTGATCAAGTTCATGATAAGGGGAAAAAACCTATACTATATATGCACCCCAATAATAGCAGGATGAATTTTTTCAAGTTGTTAGTTTTATGTCTACATACAGAGGTGTGCCATTGAGAGGGCCGACTGACTTTTTCAAAATAAAAGAATAAGTTATCAATAGAATAACACATCTCTTCCTCAATAGTCATAAAGTTCCAAACAAAGCAAAACTGCTATATATAGGTATGGCCCAGTCAAAAGAGAATCCAGTTTTAAACATTCAAATAAAATCACAAATAGAAAACTATATAGAGAGGACAAAGACAACTAAAAATACCATTAATTTCTGTTTATACCCTCACCTTTCCTCATTTTATAACAGCAATAGAGCAGGATTTTAGCAGAAAAGAGCATAATGTGATCAGCATATCACTGGAGCAGCAAGGATATTGAGTTGCAGCAGTGACGTTTAACATATCAACAACAGTTCTAAAGAATAATTGGTGTGAAATTCAGCAGCATCTTCTAAACAAAATTCTGAATTTATCATCTTTTCAAGAAGGTTTCTCTAGTTTGCAGTCTCCACAAACAACAGGTCTCAAGCCTGGGCTGGTTAAATTAATTTTCAAAAGAATCCACTGATAGAAAGTAAGAGTATTTCCTATCAAGCGTATATCATAAACATATTTCATATCATCTATTTCTTCCTCACGACTGCCATTAGATCAACAGACCAGAAATGTAGTTATCCATTCATCAGCAATGAAGTGATTACTATTAGCAAGACGGCACCATGATTTTCAACAAAAACTACAGCAGTATTCTCTATCAAAGGCAACTGTATTTCAATGGTTTTCCATCAAATCTCAATGAATCTTCAAACAATTTTTGGTGAAGTATGTATTTTGAAGCAAAATCCTTCTTTAAACAGCATGCTCTTGAATGGCTAAATGCAAGATATCAGCACATATAACATCTGTTAAAATAATATAATATCTTCTATAATGGTCATCTTCTATTTTTAGTGGTCATCTTCTATTTTAAGTTGTCGACTTATTTAGCTTGTTAAGTTAGCTTTTTATTATGTAATTAGCTTTTAAGCTTTATTTAGCTTTTTAGCTTAATTTATCTTTCACGCTTAATTTAGCGTTTAGCTCTTTAATCTTTTAGTTTAACGTTATATTTTAATTATAGAACATCGTTTTCTAACCTCTATATATACGTGTGTATATCGTTCAATGTAATTATCCGATTATTGAATCATTCATTCAATTTGTTTTTCATGGTATCAGAGCAGGTCAATGGGATTCTTGATAGTTTGGCGAATTTTTTAATAAAAATTCATGGCCTTCTTTCTGGAATATTCTCCAGATTTTTTTTAATTGTTTTTTTATAAAAAACCATTTTGCTTTTTTTAAGGCTTTTTGAGGGTTTCGAGGGTTTCTGGTTCGTGGGCGAATTTCTTTGTGTTGGGCCGTAGTTCATGTTTTTTTTAGAGTTCTGGAGATTTTCGAGCCTACAACCTGGAGGATTTTTTTGCAGATTGAAAATTTTCCTAAGGTTTCTGCAATTTTCAACTAGGGTTTTGACCCTTCAGTTCAAGTCGAAATTTTATTCTAGTTGCAGATTCTTGGTGGGTTTTTCGAGACCTCAACTGGGTCGTCGTCATATTTTTCTAGGTGCATCGTTTTCCGTGCCTCAATTTTTGAGTCGTCAAATCTGCATTTTCATTTCAGATTCTTGGTGGGTTTTTCGAGACCTTTTCTAAGTTGGTCTCAAATTTTTCTAGGTGCCTCATTTTCCATGCCTCGAATTTTGTGCCAGCGAATTTGCCTTGGAATTTAAAAACAGTCAGCGATTTCTACTAATTTTGTGGATGTCGAGAATTTTGTTGTCTTCTGGGCACTATTTATCTTGTTTTAAGTTTGCAGAAAATTTTAATTGTTGGGTTTCATCCAAACCTCGAAATTGGTGCTAGAATTCTCCTATAGGGTTTCAGTTTTCTCAACAGCTGCTTCTATTCTGATTTTTAATCAAAATCTTCTGTCTCATTCTTTGTGCCTTCACTAGATTGACCACATTCAACCTCAGTTTCTGTGATGGCATCTTTGACCAACATCATGTTGGAACACAGTCAGAAGTTAAACGGCCTCAACTACAACACCTGGAAACAGCGCATGTTATCGATCTTTGAGTATCATTGCCTTGATCAGCTTGTTTTGGGCAAGGAATCTCGTCCTACAACAGTAGGTGATGATCAAGACAAACATGATGTGAAGAATTGAGAGGTTGTCATGCTTATCAAACTCTATGTCACAAATGATCAACTCCCACAGGTGCCTTCAGGTAAAACAGCAAAAGAGATCTGAGATCTCTTGAAGGATCTTCATGAAACGTCCGACAAGAGCCGAGCTTTCTTTCTGAAGAATATGTTGTTTTCTATCATGATGGATGAGAAGTCATCTATCCAGGCACATCTCACGAAGATCAAGGAGATCCGTGACCAGTTGGAAGCTATAGGCCGAACCATGGTGGAAGAGGATATGGTAGTGATCACGCTGAAAAGCCTTCCTAGATCCTACGAGCATTTCATTGATACTCTCAATATCTCATCTACTAGTGTTGATCTGAAGTTTCCTGATCTCTGCAACAAGCTTCTACAGCAGGATCGATGGAACCAGCAGTTTGGAAGCAACGCTAGTTCATCCACTAAACAAGCCTTCACAGCTGAAGTTTTGGATAAGAACAAGGGTAAAGATCAATCCTTCCAGCAGAAGGAGCAAGGTCAATATACGCAATCTTCGAAGAAGAAAAGTGTACAGTGTAACTACTATCACCAGTTTGGCCATATGAAGAAAGATTGCAGGAAATTGTTGGCATCCGTGCAATCTAGGCTGGGAGGGTCTTAGGAACAAGAGAAGGCTCATGTTGCAAAGCATTCTGGAGAGAAGGAGTCAGCCTTCTATGCTTTGTGATAAGCAAATTTCCTGTTTAGTTGGTTTTCACTTTTTTTTCCTCAAAAATTGTTCGCAGGGTTTCGAATTTTTTTCCTTAAAAATTATTATCTGTCATCCGCAAAGCTTGCGTGGGATTTCTAGGTTTTCACGATTTTTTCTTCAAAAATTTTTTGCTGGTTTTTACGATTTTTTTCTTCAAAAGTCATCTATAATACGCGAAATTCACGTGGGATTTGTGATTTGCGAAGTTCTTTGGTTTTGATTGATTTTTCTCCTCAAAAATCGAGCTTTGTTGCAGTCAGCTTGGGTTGCACCTACCAGTTTTGGAGTTGGTACTCTTCTGCAAAAGGGTTTGCTGATTTTTTCCTCAAAATCATTGTTTCAAGCTTCAATAATTTGTGTGTGCCAGATCTCTAATTCGCATGTTAAGGCTACATTAGCTTGGATGGCTTTTGGTACTCTTGGTCATTTACATTCTGCAGATCCTAGGAGGGTCTCCGTAGCAACAGAGTGTTCTTTGCATCTGTGATCATAACACCTGCAGTGTTTTCTGTAGGGTATTGAGTACGATGGCCATTAGGGAGGGTGTTAAAATAATATAATATCTTCTATAATGGTCATCTTCTATTTTTAGTGGTCATCTTCTATTTTAAGTTGTCGACTTATTTAGCTTGTTAAGTTAGCTTTTTATTATGTAATTAGCTTTCACGCTTAAGCGTTTCGCTCTTTAATCTTTTACTTTAACGTTATGTTCTAATTATAGAACATCGTCTTGTAACCTCTATATATACGTGTATACATCGTTCAATGTAATTATCCGATTATTGAATCATTCATTCAATTTATTTTTCAACATCATCATTTTGAGAGCAAAAAAGTAATAGGTTACTAATCTCTCTTCTTGTTATTTTAAGTGTTTCGAGGTATGTCCTTTGATGTTTGATGAAGGATTAATTGTTAATAGATATGGGTAACAAGACCTAGGGAGTTTTCAAAGCAATATTTTGAGCTAGGGTTTGTTGAATAACCAATAGAAGAAAAGGGTTCTTGGATTCAAAGTAGCAAGAAGATGTCAGAATTTTCGTCTCTCAGGAGGAGTTACCATGAGCAGAACAAAGAAAAGCTCCATCAGAATAGAAAACGTCATCAAAATCAACTTCAAAGCTGCCTACAATTTTGTTATTTTCAGCCCAATGTATTCATAGTGAATGTTATTTTTAGTGATTGGTATTTTCAAGGAGAAGGGCATACTATGAGAACACTATTTTTGAGGGGGCTGTTTTTAGAATTCTACTTTTCTATCTCTTATTATTCAAGAGATGTGAGTTCTAGTGTTTTTTTGTAGTAATCTTTATTCACAGTTTAATGATGATTGCTCTAGTTTAGATTTAGTTTTACTAAATAGACTTTTGTTAAAAAGATTGCAATACATGCAACAAGTTATTCCTAGAGTATAACTGCAATTAGTTTTTTGATTTGTTTTCATTCAGTCTTTTGTAAACTTTATATATAAGTGTCATTAGCACTTTTTTTTTTTTATCATAATTTTCATGCATGCTTATTGCTGAGATTGCTGTTGAAGTATTCTATTTTATGTAATTTTGAGTCAAATAGCACTTATTAATTATTGAGGGCTTTGTATCATCGTGATGATTAAGTTGGGTCTTGAGGCTTTGTCATCAATTCCCATGTTAACTTGTAATATCTTGTTTGTACATATGAATGAGGTTAATTGAATTATTTTTCAAACATTGCAAACTTTGTATTGCAAATCTTAGATAAGTATAATCATTGTAACTTTGTATGCATTGTTTTCCTTTTGATTTGCCAAAATTTCTTGTGTAAACCTACACAATCCTTATGTGTACTTACACTGCTCAGTCCGTGTTTTTAGCTAAACAACATAAACATGTAGTAATCAAAAGGATTTCTTTAGTCAAAAATATAAAAATCGTTTGCCTTGAGTTGAAGAGCATATCAACCCTTTGCCCTAAGTGAATCCAACAAGACATGCCTTTATGTTTACTTCAATACGAGTGTGAACAATCCCTGAAAACACAATACAGATCGTAAATAGCAAGTACATATTGTTGAGATTAAATTAGTTTTTTGTTTATAGGGAGTTTCCCCTTCTAATTTGAATAGCAGTTCTACCACACATGAATTCCATTTTGTGTTGCATTGAAAGATGTGAATCAAAAAGCTAACTCTACTCAAGAAGAGATTCTAAAAATCAGCAATGTTAGTAGATGGTCATAATTTCCTCGGACAGTTACTAGGTACCATGGAAATATAAATTTATATGGTTGCTTACAGGGTATGCTTTCATTAGTATTTGAAGATTTTCAGACTCCTCCCCCATAAGCCATTTGGCAGCAGCAAGAATCCCTGAATGTGCATACCTAAAAACCAAAAATAAGGGATTAATTAATTAATAAATTAGAAATTAAGAAAGAACTAACTCTGATTAATGATAATTAATTAGCTAATCAATTTTGATAACATGGTGCCATTAATTAATTAATCAATATGGTGATCTTAAAGTGAATTGGCTAGGATGAACTAATGTGTAGAATTAACAATAGAAAGTTATGAAATTTAGATGTCTACAAGGCACATATAAAGCTAACATTTTGAGTTCCAAAGCTATGGATAATGTATTAAACAATTTTTAAGGTAAATGAAAAGAAATCTCCTTTTGGAACAAAGGTTCTTGTATGCAAAATTGGTAATGTATGGGACACAAACTAAAAAAACATTTTTTTAGTTAAGTTCATAGTCTTAGAAAAGAGCATGCAAAGGCAGACTTTTAGTTCACTATCAACTCAAACAGCAATTTAGTGTATATGACCTACCTTGTGGAAGCCCGTATAGGGATCACTTTTGCATTTACCTTATATATTGTTCACACTAGCTAATATACCCTACTCATAGCCCGATTCAACTCACAAGAAGCACTTTTGGAAGTTATTTTATATCTAACTATATTAAAAATAGTGTAATATGGTTTATCTTACTAAATGAACTTTAGATCTCTTTGACAATCTCTTAAGGTGATTGTTTGTGATTGCAATCCCTTATTCACAAGCAATTCTTGGAAAGAGGTGCGTCTAGATGGGAGATATCTTTAACTATGAGTTCTATATATCACCCCAAACTGATGGACATGCTAAAGTAAACAAGTGTTAAAAGGGATAGCTCCTATGATTTGCATTTGATGAATAAAATTAGTGGATTAAGTCGATATCTCTCACACATTGATGGTAGAATACTACTTATCACACTAATGAGCACATGGTTATACTGAGAGAGAAGGGGGGGGAACCAATATAACAACGAACTTTTACTTTTTCAACTTAACATCATAAGCATCTCATAAACATATTCATTCCATATTAACATTCACATGAGGTCTAATTATCATGTAACACAAATACTGCACAAGATACACGTAGAAGCCCTAACGGAAAAAACCATGACAAATTAATGCTTTTATAAAAATACTTCTTTTACAATGTTCGTAGGCACCAACCCCTCATCCAAATTTTCCACCTTAATAATGTTGCTTCGCCAACACATGATGGATTCACTATAATGCTCTTCTTCAAACTATTATTATGGTGACAATAAATTTGCCACAAAACTTGTAATGTCCCCTAACAAATAAGTTGCCAAACGTTAAATTTGAAACAATATTAATTATTTTATATTAATATCCCATTCATTAATATAAATAATTAATATTACATGTTCCTATTATTAAAGCATTTTAATAAACACCGTAGCTATCTACGTAATAGTTCTTAACTACTATTTAGTTTCCTACGAGAAATAAAAACAACTTATTTGGTAAATAAAAGGATGGCGTCAGATGGAAGGAATATGCCTAGAAGAAAAGATTTGAATCCTGCGTGTGTTAATACACATCTCAGAGTTAAATTGCCTTTCGTCACTCTTTGACTGACCTATTGGTCACATGATTCTGGAGAAGAATCAATATTGTTTGAAGCGGAGTGAAGTTCAATGGAGATCCTTGGTGTATGACGCGGGTATGCGTATTCCTGCAAATACGATTAGCGGAATCGTGGAGAAGCATTCACAGCGTCACAAACACTAATGTTAGTGCCCCTGCAAACCGAAACACTGCATCAACGTACGACATCTATGCGTGCCTTTGTAACCCGATATCGGGTTGTGACGTGAAAGATTGCCCTTACTGCATATGGGTGGTGCCGGCAGTTATCGTGGAGAGAAGAGTTTGTCATCGTTGCGGTGTGAAGGATATTGAAATCGCGTGGAGGATCTCATAGTGTTTGCATATAGTGAAAATGCAGAGTCTCAGACTTGACGCATATGTTTGTATAGGCATTACATGCTTTGGTAAATTGGCTGCAACCGGAAGTGTATCCTTCTGGCTTTCTATTGAAGAGTTGAAAAACCTTGGGTAAACATTCAACATCAATTCCGGCATCAACGTGAAGTCTAAATCGGCGGTCACAACTACCCAACCAGGTGCATCATGAAAAGAATTCTCTTACTTGTTCTCTGATGGAATAAATTGATATCAATGTCTATGAATAATGACTGTTCTAGTTTGCTATATTTATCAGTGATTACTAAAATAGAAATAGAACCAACGCAAATAAGGAAGACTCCAAATAAAGAAAATACTGTATAAGATGTTTATTTCCACCATTGGTTGTGTTGTACAAACAATCTTCTGTTATGTCCTAGTTATACAACTGACTGCAATCAAATCCTAGCTAGGGAATTTTACAGTGGTATCAGAGCCTAGAAATCTTGCCAACCTGTAGGGTGTTTTTTCTTGAGTTGGAAATTCATGAAAAATCTATGCACAGCTGAGTATGCACCAGGGAAATTATAATTTTTGGAATACTAGAGTTCGACAAAACAGATATCAAAACTCTCCTTTAGCACAAGGTAGCTCTTCTATTCAGTTTGAGATTGAGGACAGCCATACTGAAACTGACGAAGAGATTATTTTTTAAACAAACAGTATGGGGGAACCAGAAAACAATAGGGATCTCATAGCAACTTTAATTAGAAGTCAACAAGATATGCAGGACAATGTCAACAGAATGACTAATTTAATGATCCAATTTACTAATCAGCATCAAAATAATGGAAATAATCAACACCATAATGTTGGGGCAAACAATTAGGGTAGAGATGAGCATTCTGTCAATAATAATCAGCCGGAAAGAACAGGAACAGCTAGACCTTTTATGCCAACTTTCACTGTTAGGAATGTGCAACCAGAAAACGAACTGGCAATTAGAGAATTACAGGATGAGATACACCAAGATTGGTTATTATCAGGGGATGATTTTAGGTCAACAATGACATTTAGAGAGTACTTGGATGTCAGAATGAAACATAGGCCAAGAGGACAGTGAGGGAATAATAGTGAATTACAGAGGAAAATCGGTAAGATGTCTATCCATTACTTTGATGGGTCAGGGAAAACCGCAGCTAGGGCTTGGGTGCAGAAACTAGACACCTACTTTCAATTAAATCCTATGTTGGAAGATGAAGCAATCAAATATGCAGCATTACATCTTGACGGTGTAGCACACGAATGGTGGCACCATGGGCAAGTAACTTTGGGTCATAATCAAATTATTACATATGTTGAATTAAGTGAGAAACTTATTGACAGATTTGACTCTAAAGATACTGTACTTCATCTAAAAGATTTAACTCAGCTTAAGCAATCTGGAACTATTGAACAATACATTTCTGAATTTGAAAAATTGGCAGTTTTAGTAACTGAAATTTCAGAGAGACATAAAATTGTGATATTCATAGATGGATTGTCTGATTCACTCAAAGGTTGGGTTAAGTCCTTGAACCCTCCTACTTTACAAACAGCTATTAAAAGAGCAAGAGAATTGGAACCATCTTCAAAAGGGAAATTTTTTAATAAAGCACCAGCACCTAAACCTAAAAATGACAAACAACCTTTCAATAAAGATAATTTCCCTGAAAAAAAGTTAGATAAAGAGGAAAGGGAAGAACTCAGAAGGAAAAAACTATGTTTTAGCTGTAGAGAATCATGGCAGACAGGACAAAGATGTTTGGGAAAGGGAAAAATTCATTACATTGAGGTTATGTCAGATAGTGACGATGAAGAGAATGTTGAACCTAATATAGAACCTGCACCACAGAACATAGAATCAGAGACAGGTACTAAACATGGAGAAGGGGTAATAGCATCTATGGCAAGAACACCTCATTATAATATTTTCAGAGTTAGAGGAATTTTGAATGGGCAGTGTGTGGTTGTCATGCTTGATAGTGGTTCTACTCATAATTTTATAGATGCAGCTCTTGTGTTAAAACGTGGATTGCAAACTGAAAAACATGAAGGTTTTGATGTTAGAGTAGCAGGTGGAACTAATTTGTCCAGTACTCATAAAGTTCCTAAATTGAGTATTACTCTTGGCAATTATACTGTTACTGATGATTTTTATGTGATTGATTTGGCTGATACAAATGTTGTTTTGGGCATTCAATGGATGGAAACGTTAGATGAGTACACTCAGAGTTTTAAAAGATTGGAATTTTCTTTTAAGATTGATGATAAGAAAGTAGTGCTTCGGGGTATGTCTAACGGTGGTCCCAGGATCGTTAGTGCTAAAAGAATGGAGGCTATTTTCAGACATGGAGATGTGGCATGGTCGTCACAATGTTTAATTTCCAACAAGGTATCAGGATTTGAATCTAAACATTATCAACATGATTTGTTGAAAGTATTAGATTCACATAATCTGGTTTTCAGTGATATACCTCCAGGAGTTCCACCTGACAGAGGATTTGAACATACCATTGAGTTAGAAGAAGGTGCCAAACCCGTTATCACAACTACTTACAGACATCCTGAAACATTCAGAGATGAAATAGAAAAGGCAATTAAGGAATTGTTGGATATGGGGCATATCGAGCCCAGTTCTAGTCCTTTTGCATCATCAGTAGTACTGGTCAAAAAGAAGGATGGGACTCTTCGCATGTGTATAGATTACCGTGCTCTTAACAAGAAGACAATCAAAAACAGGTATCCAATTCCTCGAATTGATGAGTTGTTAGATGAATTACATGGTGCTGTTTATTTTTATAAAATTGATTTGAGGTCAAGATATCATCAAATTAAGTTAAGACCATAAAACTGCTTTCCGTTGTCATTATGGTCATTATGAATTCTTGGTTATGCCGTTTGGTTTAACAAATGCTCCGGCAACATTTCAGTCTTGCATGAATCATACTTTTAACAAACAGTTGAGGAAATATTTGCTAGTTTTCTTTGATGATATATTGATTTACAGCAAAACTTGGGAAGATCACTTGAAACATATTGATATTGTTCTTGGTATTATGGAATCTCAATCACTTTATGCAAAGGCTTCTAAATGTGAATTTGGAATGACAAAAATTTTGTATTTAGGGCATATGATCAGTGCTACAGGTGTACAAGTTCATCAAGAAAAGATAAGAGCCATTTTGGATTGACCACTGCCACGAAATCTTACAGATTTACGAGGATTCTTTGGATTATGCAGTTATTACAAAAGATTTGTCAGAGGTTTTTCATAGCTCGGGGCACCGTTGACAGATCTTACCAAAAAGGGGGCATTCTGATGGACGGAGGAGGCACAACAAGTTTTTGAGAAACTGAAAGAGGTAATGAGCTCTTGCCCAGTACTTGCACTTCCAGATTTTAATCAGGCTTTTGTCTTGGAATGTGATGCATCTGGTGAAGGAATAGGAGTCATCTTAATGCAAAATAAACATCCTATAGCATATCAAAGCAGGAAACTTAATAATCTAGAGAGATTGTATTCTATTTATGACAAAGAAATGTTGGCAATCATGCATGCATTGGCAAAATTTAGACAATATTTGGTTGGTGGCAAATTTGTAGTCAGAACTAACCATAACAGTTTGAGATATTTCTTGGGACCAAAGAAACGGGACTCGGACTCGGCGCGGACTCAGGACTCGGCGTCAGACTCGGCTCCAGACTCGGCTAGACTCGGGAAAGTGAAAAACTTAAGAAATTTAGAGATTTTTAAAGATTTAAAACTTGTTTCAGACACCCTTTATTGAATACACCTTAAAGACACAAAAACATCATCAAACTCGGCTCATTTGATTACATACACAAGTATACATCAATCACATAAGCATAAACGCAAATTGTAGCTGAAGAAAATAACAAACATAGATATATAAATATTGTCAAATGTATACAATATTACAAAACTCATGGAATAAAAAACCATGTCATCATATGATCATCATCAAATGTTTCATACAAATACCAAAGGTAAATAGTAAATACTAAATACAACTACAAGTGTACAAGCCTATGGCTCAGAGGGCCGTGCACCCTCTCGCCCTGGCCCCCTGCGAAGGCGTTTAAAGTAGGTCCTGGATGATTCAGCAGCCATAGTCGCTCCCCGTGACACCATGCCATGCTCACCAACATCAGGAACAACTGTGTCACTCTGAGTCTCAGTATTTCCTGTCTCTGCTCGTGCTCTTTGCTCCTCCTCTGCCATGGCTACAACCTCAGCCTCTATATCTACCTAGTCGATCCAATCAATGTCATCATCACTAAATACAGTTGTAGGAGTCCCAGGAGCTGTCTGATTCTCATTGGCCCACTCTGCTTCAAGATCAACCTCATCTAGAATGATAGGAGACATGTCAACTATTGCATTCTTTCTCATTCTCAGGCGGAGGTTGTAGTGAACAAAGACGAGATCATTCATCTTCTCCACAGATAATCTATTGCGCCTCTTGGAGTGTATGTGCTCAAACATACTCCAATTGCGCTCACAACCTGATGCGCTGCATGGTTGGCTCAAGATGCGAATGGCCAACTTCTGAATATTTGGTGTCTCTGGGCCAAAAAAGTTCCACCAATGATCTGAGTTTGAAATGAGAAAAATAAATAAAATCAGTCTCACTCATGAACTCATTTAACAAGTTACAATATAGTATTGAATAAAACTAAAATTAAGCCTTACAATTTATTTTTACCTGGCATCATAGTTGTCCTACCGTCTTTGGCGACAAGACGAGAGAAGGTCTCCCCTTGTGCATTTGAGAACACCTGTAGCTCTCGAAAAAGGTCTATCTGAGAAGTACCAGCAGGTCCCATCTTCTCCATGATTGCATATAGCCCATTAAGGACCTCCACATCAGCCTTGAAAGAAGGGATAAAACGGAATGCCGGATTCAGATAGGCTGCCGCATGGATGGGCCTATGAAGCTGATGATGCCATCCCCTATCAATGATCTCCCAAATGGGACCATACTTGCTCTCATCTCCTCCATAGACGAATCAGATGGCCTCCTTCGCCCTATCCATGCCCTCATATATATAGCCCATTGCGGGCTTATCTCCATCCGCAACTCGTAACAAAACCACCAAGGGCTTAACAAACTGCAAAATTGAAAATATTGTGTAATTTAGAAAAATGAGCAAATAAGAGAATACATATAATAAGTTATAAAACATGAAGTTAAATTATAGAATTTATAAAAAAATTACCTTCACTATCTCATCACAAGGGACCCAAAAGCCTTGCTCATCAAAAATGCAGTCTGCCATATCTTTCCCTGCAAGGGTGGTAGCATAGGATGAGGAAGACCACTCCTCACCAACAATCATACGTCTCAAGGAAGACTTAGACCTAAGCATGGACTACAATGTGAGGAAGTTTGTGGCAAATCTTGTGATTCCTGGACGACCTAACTCCTTCTGCTCTGTGTATTGTCTCATAAGAGCCAACACCCAAGAATGATTATATACAAATTTGCAGACATTTCTTGCCCTTTCTACACATCTCTTGACCCATGGGATTTTTCCAATATCCTCCAACATGAGGTCAATGCAATGAGCAGCACATGGAGTCCAAACTATAGATGGGTGCCTCTCCATCAATAGTCTACCTGCAGCAACATTATTTGTTGCATTGTAAATTGTAATTAATGGAGGTACAAACTACAAGATAGTAATTAATTTGCAAACAAAATTAGTTTGTAATCAAAAGTTTACCTGCAGCAACATAATTTGCTGCATTGTCGGTCACCACCTGTACCACGTTCTCCTCACCCACATCTTCAATCACCTCCTCTATCTGCTCAGATAGGTAGGTGGCATTCTTGCAATGGGCGGAGGCATCAATGGACTTGATGAAAACGGTGCCCCTTGAAATAAATAAATAAAGCTAGGTCAATGATCATTCAATAAACCATCAGATAAAAAATAAAAAATTAAAGACTATATGAAACTAAAATTAATCAATCACCTGTGGAAGAAACAAGAAAATTAAGGAGAGTTCTATTTCTCCTATCCATCCAACCATCAGTCATGATGGTACGACCTTTAGTGCTCCATATCTGGCGTTGTTCATCTAAATCCTTCTTCACATCATCCACCATTTGAGACAAAATAGGTCCCCTCAAATCACTCTCACTAGGGGCTTTGAACCCCGCCCCGCATATGGTAATGGCATCAACCATTTGTTGCCAATAAGGAGACTTGTCGCAAAGAAACTCAATGAGATAAGTTAAGTATAAAAATTCAATGAGATAAGTTAAGTATAAAAATTAAAACAATCAAAGTTATCAAACATAAAAGTTAGTAAAACATTCACCTGGCTACAAAGAATGGAATACAGCTATAGCTCCAAAACCTGCCAACTGCCATTTTAGCAGCATCATGAACCTCCTTGTTCCAACCCATGCCCTCAAGCGATGGTTGGGACCCAGGAGTAGTGTGAGGCACAAAGAAGGAATCCAACCTAGATTTACGAATCCTAGGTCCAATAGTAGCACTCCCACTACAACTACTAGCGGTAGGAGCATGAGAAGTGGCGGTGGCACTGCCACTTATAGAAGCAAAAGCAGAAACGAAAGCACCAACAGTAGCAAACTGAGTGGGACGATATGGAGGTAAGGAAGAAGGGCCTCCAACACCACCTAACTGTGTCCCTCTTCCTAAAACTGTCTCTCTCCCAATGGCCGCTCGATCCTCCTTTTGATTCTTTTTCCTTTCAATCTCCTCAACCATTACATAACATTCACGTACGGACTCAGGGACTGCTTTTAGGCATGGTTCGGCATCATGTCCACGCACACCAGCAATATGGTATTTCAGCCTATATATACCTCCATGGAATATTGTTTTGCAAAACATACATTTTGTTTGCCCCTTTCCTTGCCCTGGAAAATCCTCATGATATTTCCAAGCAGGGTCCTTTCTAATGGGGGGTCTAGAAGCTGAAGTAGACATTTTAGGATAGTTTTGTGAAACTTGAAGTTGAGGCAAATAATAAAGTGAAGTTTGCTACAACAAAACATTACAAATACAAAATAAAATTAATACATACATTAAAAAAAACTAAAGTAGGGTTTGTCAAACCCTACTTTAAAAAAAAAAATTTACAAACCCTACATAGTACAACACTACAACTACATACTACATGCTACATACAAACATACAAAAGATTTTGAAAGAAAATGTAAAACTTTCAAAATAAATGAATAGAAAATGGAATTTTTGCATACAAGAAACAAAATAATCTTCAAAAAAACAATCTTACCTCTTACAACAAGCTTGAAATGAGCTGCAAACTCTTCCTATCCAACTCTTGATGCACCAAATCCAAACCCAATGCAGCTCCAATGTGACAAATTGAAGAAAACTTGAGCTTCCTCCTTGCTGGTTTTTCTTCTATGCACCCTTGTTTTTCTTCCCAACTCACTTTACTCTTTTTTTTGCAAGTGAATGAAATGAAAGTCACTTTTAGGGATAGAAGTTAATTAACATAAAAAAACGGACTTAAAAAAACATTGCAAACTATTTTTTTTTTTTGTCTTTAAGTTTAGTTGGACGCCGGCTGAGTCTGGGGCTCAGGACTCGCCGAATTTGGCGAGTTTGGGCAAGTTTAGTTGGACGCCGGCCGAGTCTGGGGCTCGGGACTCGCCGAATTTGGCGAGTTTGGGCCAAACTCGCCAACTCGGCGAGTCTCGCGAGTTTACTCGCCAAACTCGGACGAGTCCGAGTCCAAGCCCCTGGGACTCGTCGGGCCCGACTCGTACTCGGACTCGCCGAGTCTAGGCAAGTTTGGGCGAGTCCCGTTTCACTGCTTGGACAAGAAAGACTTGAATTACAGGCAGCAAAAATGGATCAGTAAGATCCAAGCTTATGATTTCGAAATTAAATATGTGAAAGGTAAAAACAATGTTGTTGCAGATGCACTATCTAGAAGGCCTGAAATAAATGCATTATCTGTAGTAACAGCTGATTGGAAATCTTTATTGCTGGTTGAATATTCTAAGGATTCTTTTGCCTGTGATTTGCTAGATTACCATACACAAGATGATAAATATAAGGTTGTAAATGATGTTATCTATTACAAAGACACGATTTACCTGATTCCAGGATCGAAGTTGAAAGAGAAAATCCTCCAATCAGTGCATGATGTTCCTTTAGCAGGGCATCCCAGCTACTTCAAAACTTACCGGCAGATAAGAGAAAGATTCACCTAGAAAGGACTAAAGAATGATGTCCTTCGTTATGTCAAAGAATGCATCACTTACCAACAAAATAAAGCAGAGCATACTTATCGTGTGGGTCTATTGCAGCCATTACCTATACCAGAACAGAAATGGGGAAGTATATCAATGGATTTCATTACAGGCCTACCGCGATCTCAAGGTAAAGATTGCATTTTTGTTGTGGTTGATAGATTAACTAAATTTGCACATTTCTTATCTATCACTACAGAATTCATAGTTGTTCAACTCGTAGAACTATTCTTTCGAGAGGTGTTCCGTTTACATGGTTTACCAAAAAATATAATCAGCGACCGAGATAGCAGATTTTTGAGTATATTTTGGGGGGAACTTTTCAGATTGACAGGTACAGAGTTGAATCACAATACGAGTTATCATCCACAAACCGATGGATAGACAGAAATAGCAAACAAGTGGATTGAGGGATACCTTCGTAATTATGTGTCTGGACATCAAAAAGCCTGGGCCCGTTGGTTATATTTGGGTGAATACTGGTATAATACTACATATCATATATCTATCGGTATGACTCCTTTCAAAGCATTATATGGGTATGATGCACTATCTTTTATTGATCTTGCTTTTGATCAGAGTAATGTACCCAAATCTCGTGATGTACTTCAGGAATGCCAAGATATATTGAAAGCACTTAAGGAAAATTTGCAATGTGCACAAAATCAACAGAAAATTTATGTAGATAAAAAGCGTGTTGAGCGTCACTTTGACATAGGAGATTTGGTGTATCTCAAACTACAACCCTATAAGCAATCATCCCTCAAGCGTAGTGGGGCTGAGAAATTGAAGCCTCGGTTTTATGGGCCATACCAGGTGATTCAAAAGGTTGGTGCAGTAGCATATGAATTAGAATTACCGGCCGAGAGCAGAATACATAATGTGTTCCACATATCTTGTCTCAAACAAGCTTTGGGTCAACAGGTGAAAGTTTCAGAACATCTACCACCACTGATGAGGAGGGAAACTTAGCAATGATACCTGAAGTGATTTTGGAGACCCGAGACAAGCATTTGGGGAATAGGACAATCAGGGAATATCTCATTAAATGGCAGAATTTACCATTAGATGATGCTACTTGGGAAAATGAGCAAGTTCTTCAACATCCGGAGTTACAGTTGCTTGCGAGCAAGCAACATTTGGGCAAGGGAGACTATAATGTCCCCTAATAAATAAGTTGCCAAACGTTAAATTTGAAACAATATTAATTATTTTATATTAATATCCCATTCATTAATATAAATAATTAATATTACATGTTCCTATTATTAAAGCATTTTAATAAACACCGTAACTATCTACTTAATAGTTCTTAACTATTATTTAGTTTCCTACGGGAAATAAAACCAACTTATTTGGTAAATAAAAGGATGGCGTCAGATGGAAGGAGTATGCTTGGAAGAAAATATTTGAATCCTGCGTGTGTTAATACACATCTCAGAGTTAAATTGCCTTTCATCAATTTTCGACTAACCTATTGGTCACACAATTCTGGAGAGAATCAATATTGTTTGAAGTGGAGTGAAGTTCAACGGAGATCCTTGGTGTATGACGCGGGTATGCGTATTCCTGCAAATACGATCAGCGGAATCGTGGAGAAGCATTCACGGTGTCACACCCCCTGCAAACCAAAACACTGCATCAACGTACGACGTCTATGCGTGCCTTTGTAACCCGATATCGGGTTGTGACGTGAAAGATTGCCCTTATTGCATATGGGTGGTGCCGGCAGTTATCATGGAGAGAAGAGTTTGTCATCGTTGCGGTGTGAAGGATATTGAAATTGTGTGGAGGATCTCATAGTGTTTGCATACACTAAAAATGCAGAGTCTCAAACTTGACGCATATGTTTGTACAGGCATTACACGCTTTGGTAAATTGGCTGCAACCGGAAGTGTATCCTTCTGGCTTTCTATTGAAGAGTTATGAAAAACCTTGGGTAAACATTCAACATTAATTCCGGCATCAATGTGAAGTCTAAATCGGCAGTCACAACTACCCAACCAAGTGCATCATGAAAAGAATTCTCTTCCCTGTTCTCTGATGGAATAAATTGATATCAATGTCTATGAATAATGACTGTTCTAGTTTGCTATATTTATCAGTGATTACTAAAATAGAATTAGAACCAACACAAATAAGGAAGACTCCAAATAAAGAAAATATTGTATAAGATGTTTATTTCCACCATTGGCTGTGCTGTACAAACAATCTTCTGTTATGTCCTGGTTATAAAACTGACTGCAATCAAATCCTAGCTAGGGAATTTTACAAAACTTATTATACTCTCCTCATGGAACTCGTCATAAATTTGCCATATTACTTCTCAAAAAATTTCTCTTTAACATGCTTCATCAATCTGCTTCAATGTATTCTTTATTTTTCCATGAAATCTGCTTATGAATTCTTCATAATGTCCTTCACATGAATTGACATTCAATCTGGTGTGTGTGAGAGAGAGAGAGAGATCTTCTTCCACACAACACACGATTTTCACTCATCTCCTCATATGCTACAACACACTTCTTCACCATGAGAGGTAACCCTTCACAAATGTGCTTTCACATTTATTTTTCCTCTGCAGTAATAAATCTTAACTATATATATCTTTTATATCTTGCACAAACCCACTTCTCATCTAATCATACTTCTTTTTATATCTACCTTCTTTATCTGAAAATGTATCACTTTCTCTAAGAGAAGTGTTATTTCAAAATAGACATACCCTTTAAGAACCGCTGCTAGCCTGCTCCTTTTGGTTCATTAATTTCTTCTTTAAGCAAACTGCACCACTTTAATTATAAACTTTTACTTGCATTATCAATGCCAATTATTATTTCTTATGAACTGCTGTCTAAAGGATATTAATCACTTGGTAGTCTGCCTTTATCAAGTAAATCTTTCTTATATACAAATCGCACCATTTTGAAAAAGTTATTATTTTCTTTTCATGAATCGATGGTCAACTCCTAACCAAAACAAATCTCATAATCAGATCACTTCCTTAATCAATCACTGACTTGTGAATCGTTGCTTATAAGTTTTCTTCATGACTGTTGTTTAGAGAGTGAAGACTTCAAAAACTATGATTACTGTTATATGTTCTTCTCCATCGCTTCCCCTATTATTATCTGTTTTTTATAATACTTGGCAGATCAAAACATATTTCACATTGTGTTTCTCCATAAGGAAGCCAATCAATAGAGAGTGTAGCTCGCCAACTTGAATTATTACATGTGATTGCTGCCTATTCTGAATCTGTACTGCTGCTTTGTTCATAATACATTCATTATGCTCTTCATTAATTTTTTGTCAGGCTTGCTCCTTACTGGTTGTCTGCCCATCAAATCGCTGCATAACATAAACTTGCACCTTGTTAATTTTTTAATTGATGATGTTGACCCTATGCTTTAGCCTTAATCATTGGGAGATCAGCATACGTTGCAGTTACATATGCCTTTGTTTGTTTAATTGCAGTCATGTGACTATATAAGTCGGCTGTCAAAAAGGACTGAGTCGTCATCTTTTATTCTCAATGGAGTTGGCAATGTAAAGACTGATCATCAGATTATAATTGCTGAACAAGATGATGTTTTGTTCTATGAACTGATCATAAAGTCGCTGCCACAAAACAAATCTCTTGCCACCTTACTCAATCATCTTATATAAGACACCATGATCGTTGCATATGCTGTGTTGTTTGAGAGTTGGTCAAAACCAATTTAATATCTCTATTCATAGTTGTGTTCATAACTTGCCTTTCTTAGTTTGTTGTCGTGATATTAATATTGTTCATATCTTGTTCCAATTGTATCAGCCTTATCCATAAAGATAATACAAGGAGCTTTCTCTTTTGTAATCTGAGAAAAACCATCTTCAAATATATATACATTTTGACTTAGATCATGGTGTGTCCAGTATACGATATTGCCTCTTATGTTTGACATCAATGACAATTCAATAATCTCACTTTCCATCTTGACCTCAATGACAAACTCCTAACAATCTCAACTGAGTGCCCTTGACATCAATGACAATATTTCCGGCACATACATCTGCCAAAATGCGGCCATTCACTATCTTGAATGGTTATGAACCATTGAAACACAATGAATTTGTACTCATGCAAAATTCATTGCTACACATGATTTTCTAGGATAATCTCATGTAGGAATTTGAAATTTAAAGAAAATTTTAGAGTATGCATGAAATAGAATGGAACAAGTAGATCAATATTTTTTTGAGAAAGAATTTGAATAAGGCAATTGGGATTTCTACACCTGCAACCCTATAAGCAAATATTGTTAAACCAAAGTGGCTATAACTTTAAATCATCAACAAAAGACCATGGCCCTTTTCAAAGTTGGAAAAAGGTTAGATAGCATATGCCCTGATTCTTTTGAATAAGGGATGTATTCATGGTATTCTTTGTTGGATCATGAAATCGATGCTCACACTCCTAGAGCAATCAACCCACTTTAGGCCAAAGGTAATGTCATCCTAAAGGTGGATTAATCAACCCATCAACAGAATGTGAGAGATCACAAGCCAATTGTTGAGAGTGAATATTCTTCCCTTTACTTTGGACTCAACTAGGCCGAGTAGTGTGTTCCTAGAGGTATCCTCAACAAGATTAATCACAACTAAAGATAAATAAACTAAAAGTGATGTAGTATCACATGATCCCAAAAGTTGTCACTAAACGAAAGACTAATCTATTGCAGATAAAACCTCTTTTAAGCTGATGGGAATATCATTGCACAAATACAAGATGAAGGTATGCATTACATGATTCCTTAGGATAAGAACTCTTTAAGGCTCGCTATAGATGGTTTCCTTGGATGAGTCACTCAATCATGGGGTGCATACAAACTACTAACGTACTCTTAAACTACTGCTGAAAGATGTTTATCATTTGAGAGTATGGTCAATCATGAACTTCCAAGATTGTTGTCTAATCCAATGGGTTATCCGTTATAGAATCACAATTTACCAAGAGAAACAACACATTGAAATCACAAAATAGGAGCTATGCAAAAGCATACAACAAAGATGAACTCAACCACCACATTCATGGTGAATAGGACTATTTCATCACCCACCATTGAAGATGCAAGAAAATTCGTTCCCTTGAGATGGCCAATGGATTTTAGGTAGAAAAATCCTTCCAGAGAAATTACAAAAGTCATATTTGGTCATTAATGGCATTTTGGAAAGATCTAGTGAATGACAAGCAATTTGGAGAAATGCAAAACTTTGATGCGGGATCAGAGGTTAGGATAAGAGATAAAGGGTTTCATTGTGGAATTAGAGGTGAGAACTGGACATGTGGATGCAAGTTCAAAAGTCCATCAAAACTCCACAAATGGAGGCAAATGAGTTGAGTATGCGGGAAAATGTAATGTCCCCTTCTCAGACCTAGTCAGCTTTACTTCATATTAGCCTATTCCTAGGCTCCCATAGGCTATTCGGTGATGGTTAGGGGAGTCATGTTTCCTTGAAGGGCTTGGGGTTTCAGTTTCATTAGGTTTCAACAGTAGTGCTATTTTTAGTATATTCTATTTTTATTTGTGTTATTTCTGACGCCTGGTATCCACTTCAGCTTTAGTCCTACTTTAGTGCGAATTGGTTTCATTTCCAATTCCTTGCCAATTTTTTCAGTGAGGTGATAAAATTTATTTTAATACTTACACTTAAGTATTTAAGTAAGGTTTTCATATTAACTTAATTGTCCAATATTCATAAAGTGAATATCCCCAACTTGGATGCCTAGGTTGAGGGGATCAAAGTTGTTTTAAAAGGTGTTATGGGGGTCCTTTTCAAGGGAAATAAAATTTTGAATACCCTAATTTCCCTCCAAACTCTATAAATTGGAGTTTGGGCTCCCATTTCTCATTCACATTGTGCACACATATAGAGATGTTGTCAGAATGAGCTTTGGAGTTCTTCCTAGAGCTGTTGAGGACAAAAAGCCTCTGCAATCTTTCTAGTTTCAGTGGTGAAAGATCCACCCTAACTGGTTCAGTCTATTTGAGTTTGCACAAGTTTTGGTAATGAGGGTTTCAACAATGAATATTTATATGGTTTTTGATCCGGGTTTCGGAGTTGGATTGTATCCATGTGTTCAGAGATTTCAGTGGGTTTTGCAAGGTTTTGGGTTGAGTTTTGTACCTAGCCATACCATTCTAGCTTGCTGGTCGACACAGTCTTATGATTCTGGGAACTGTTTAAATCCATTCTCCTCAGCAGAGCAATCAAGTCCAGGTCATTTTTCAAGAGATTCTTGAATATTTTGATTTTTAGGAGCAAGTTGCCCCATTCCAGCAGGCGGTACAGGCTATGGAGGTGTCTTGGGAAGTGTGCCATGAAATTTTTGGAGTGTGTAACAGCTGCAAACTGACCTAAAATGGACGCCTTGGGTTGCTTTCATAACAGAATTTACAAGGGATCATTTGGAGGTCAAAAAATGAAGATATGAAGTTTTAAGCCTAGCCCCTAGTGCTCAGTTTTACTGTTGCAGGCTTCCTAAGTAAGATTCCAATTTGGTAGATGAGATTTTCAGGTGTTGGGAAGGCTGAAAAATCATTTTGAGCAATCAGGAGAGTCAGGTGTTGGTGTGGAGAGTTTCATAGACCTCTTTACTGCCCTTGGAGCCTTGTACATTGGCTATGAAACACTAATTTTCAGAGCTTCTGTTGACTGTTGACTGTTCACTGATTTATCAATTAATTAATTCCCATCTTTATCCATGCACACAATTAATTAGTAATTTATATTATTACTTAATTAGTCAACTCCTTAAAAATTAAAAAAAATTACTCAATTCCTAAATAAATCTATGCACACATATATTGAATATTGATTGTCCTCTCACAAATTCCATAAAGAAACCTCATACACAAATAATCAATTAATTATGTATCCTCTCAACATGTCATTTTCAAAAGTCAATCTCTTACTTCTTTGATTTATGCTTGCACATTCCTAAATGAAATAAATCAAAAGTTCTCTAAATCAGTTGTAAAACAGAATCAGGAAAAATAAAGTCAAGTTTCTAAATCAAGTGAATTGAAATAAAATAATCATCTCCTCGTCTGAAGACCTACAAATCTACTTCTTCCTAATTCATATATGAAGGAAATTTACAAGAAGTTATCAACATTTTGCAGCAATCTTGCAGGATCATTTGAGCATCCACACATGAATACAAGCAAATCCACTTGATCACTTGATTGAAGGTTTTGTTGTGACCATTTCACACATCGCCCCATTTAAAATGGGGACCCCCTCTTTTTGCTCGTTTTTCGCTCGCCTTTCGCTTCGTTTTTTAGGGTTTTGTTAGTTTGTCAATTGTCTGGATTTAGGGTCAAGCCTTAGGGTTTTAATTGCCGTCTTTTCAGGCCAGAATCCAGTCAGTTTTAAGAGCTTTTTGAGCCTCCTTTCGTAGGATGCAAATTTTGAATGAAATGAATTCGCCAAAATGGTCTATTTTCAATTGGAAATTTTGAGTGCAGAGCTTAAATTTGTCTAAGTGTTGAAGATGAAATGTGAATTTTTGTCCAATTGACTAATTTTGACCAAATTTTGACCTTTTTGATTTTGATCCCGGGCATTGGGAATGATTTGTTTTTGCCTTGTGAAGTGATTAAATATGTGAAATCTTGATATTTTGGCCTGTAGGAGCAAAATTGCTCCTGTCCCTCAGTGAAGGACCAGAGCTCGTTTTCAAAAATCTTACTGTCTCTGCAGGGTCAAGATAAATTTCAAATTGAAAGTGATGAAGGAAGGCGAGATCTTTCCGTTGAATATAAATTGAAGAATTTCACGAACACGGAGATGCCCTAGGGAGCAAAATCGCTCCTGTCCCTCAGTGAAGGACCGGAGCTTAAAATCAAATATTGCTTTGTCCTTGCAGGATTTTTTTACGACTTGACGATTTGAAGAGGTCCAAGGAGATGTGTTTCGCCAAATGAATATAACTTGAAGTGCCGTCGTGAAGAAGAATGACCCAAAATGCAAAAATCGCTCCTGTCCCTCAGTCAGCGACCAGGGCGAAGTTCTTTGTAGCTCCCGTCCCTCTCCAAGGGACCAGAGCGAAGTTCTTCATAAGGTACGTTCTGGGCAAAGATCAAGCAAATTTTATGTTTGAAGGCAAGAAAGGAGGTGAGTTGAACCCGTTGAAGATAAATTGAAGATTACAAAACGTCAACAAGGGACCTAAATGCTCAAGTTCGCTCCTGTCCCTCAGGAAGGGACCAGAGCGATTTTTGTCTTAGATGATTTTCTTGCCAAGTTACAAAGGGTCTCAAGGCATGGATGAGTGAAAAGGTACATTACGAGACCATTGAAAATTAAATTTTGAACGAGATAAGATGAAATGAAGCCTACAGGACCAATATCGCTCCTGTCCCTCTCCAAGGGACCAGGGCGATATGATGATTATATTGTCGTTCCTCCAATTTCAAGACACTCCAAGACAAAGAACAAGGTGGCAAGGACGTTTCGAGGTGTTTCAATCAAGCATAAAGCATCAAAGGTCGCCAGCATTGAAAGATTTGCACTAAAATATCCCAGTTCGCTCCTGTCCCTCAGGAAGGGACCAGAGCAAAATTTGTATAAAGGCATAAATTTTGAAAGTTTATCACACATCAAGCGACTAAGAAGGATCAAAGGACTTCATTTTACGCGTTGAAGGTAATTGCAAGTTGGTCGAAACAAGGACAAGCTCAAAATGTTGAAGTTCGCTCCTGTCCCTTAGGAAGGGACCAGAGCGATATTGATTAGATTGGCCAATTCATGCAAAAATCACGTTAAGTCAATGTTTTGCAAGGTCATACAAGGTCTAAGGTGTCTTTTGAAGATGATATACAGGGGTTTTGAACGTCAAAATGTTATCAATTGAGCCAAGGAAGCTATATCGCTCCTGTCCTTTGGACAAGGACCAAAGCGATTTTCATTAAAACACTCCTGTTCCTTCAAAATCAAGACAATGCAAGGATAGGCGAGGTAAAGAACACCATTTGGAAAGCAATGAATGAAGAACAAAGATCAAAAGTTTGCCAATTTGAGCCAGGACATAAGGATCGCTCCTGTCCCTCTCCAAGGGACCAGGGCGATATTTGCTAAGTTACTAGTTATCCTTCGAAGATCACGTTAAAGCAAAGTTGCAGAGGGTTTGAGACGTCTTTTGAAAGGTGATGAACGTGGAGTTAAAATCAAGAACGAAGTATTTTAAGCTAGAAGACAAGGATCGCTCCTGTCCCTCTCCAAGGGACAAGGGCGATGATCCTTCCAACGTCTAAATGCCTCATAAAAGTCAAGTGATACAAGCGTGGAGTAAAGAAACAATGTTATTTTTCGCCTTACAATGAAAATTTGAGATCGAAGATGCAAAGTAAAGGAGAAAACACCATGATCGCTCCTGTCCCTCTCCAAGGGACCAGGGCGATAATAGTCATGAGAGGCATTCATTCGCACAAGCAAGTCGATTAAGCTCGAAGGACCCAGCGAAAATAGCAAATTCAACGTGAAGATGGAAACCTTGGACGTCAAAAATGCAAGGATCATGGACAAAGTGATGGATCGCTCCTGTCCCTCAGTCAGGGACCAGGGCGATGAGGTTTGAATCCTCTCACTTTTCCATTTTTGGCGCTAAACAAACGTTATTTTTTTTATTCATTTTAAATGCTAAAATTCGATATGTTTTGAAAATTCAATGGCATTTAAATATTGCGCTTGGTATTAATTAATTATTTTGCCTTGTAAAAAATCGAAATTTATTCATTTAAATAATAAAGGCATTTAATTAATTATTTATTAATTAAAAAAAATCAAAGGGAGCGCTTGGTTTATGAGAGTCGGCCTTTTTATTTATTAAAAATCATTTAAATTGCCTTATTTTTATACAAGTCGGCCTTAAGGTAATTGTGGTGAGAAGCGCTTATAAAAGGAGGGTGAAAATCTTCATTTTCACATTATCATTTTTTTTGCCATTTCACATGCGATTTGGAAGACAAAGGGAGAAGTGCGAAATTGTGTTCAAGTGCGAATTTCATTTCAAGCAAGGTGGCGCCAAGATTATCCAAGGTGGTGCGAATCTAAAGTTTCATATTGTGCGAACTTGAAGAAAATATTGGAAGACCACATTAAGGACATACCAAAGGTGGCGAAATTGCTAGTTTGGAAGATCACGTAGAAGGCCATCTAATATCGATTTTGCCTAGGCGAATTTTATTCATTTTGCATTCTAGAGTTAGCTCTCTATTGAGGTATGGCGATTTTGCTTTATTGTTTTGATTTTGAACGTTGATCGTCATAGCTTAAATTTTGAATTTCGAATTTTGAATTCCTAGCTCAATCGTTTTTTTTAGGAAATGATAACTCTAAGGCTTATCATGGGGTTTCCTAAAATATTCTCTAATCTATGTTATTTATTGCAAGATCTAGTTTCTCATTATGAAATGTTGTGTAGGTATGGCGACCCCGAAGGCGGGAGCATCCACCAGTCGTTCAGCTCTCATGAAAGAAGATCAGAAGACCGAAGAAGTGGAGACTAAGATCGTGTCGAAGTGGAGCAACATTGGAGATACTAACTTGGGCAACTTCAGCACGAAGAAGTTTAGAGAGGTCCCTTACATTGGCAAGCCATCACCTGTCGCCCGGAGAATAATTGAGAGTGGCATCATTAAGGCGGCCGGCTTTCCTCCAGCTGTTCAGTGCCATGAGTTGATGATCGAGTGTGCTCGTCACTATGATCCACAGTCCAGAACGATCGTGTCCAATGAGGGAAACACTTTGGCGTACCTTTCAGAGGAAGCTATAAGTGAAGCTTTCCATCTTCCAGAGCACAGGGACATGATATATAAGAGCATAGAAGGAGCCAGGTCAATGTACGAAGATGATCCAGATGCTTGTCTAAGCATAATTAATAAGAACTGGTTACTTAAGAGCCGTCCCCGTCTGAGCAAGATCCCGAACACACCGCACAGGATTGATTTCCAGGAGGAGTACAGAGATTTGATTACAATGCTCAACCGAGTTACAGGAGCCCCTCATGCCTTCTACTTTGAGAAGTGGATGTTCTACTTCATCCAGGTGATTGTTCAGGGAAAGGGTACGATACATTGGGCTAGGATAATTAGCCATTGCTTAGACGTACAGTTGAGGAGACTCAAGGCTACCAAGTCCTTCCACATGAGTTCATACGTCATCTATGCCTTGATCAGGAGTTTTGAGTACGCAGGACTACCTCATAGAGGAGTGATTGGAAGAGGACCCGGCGAGGTCAGAGCTTGTGATTCCTATGCCTACTTGCATCATCCGCCAGGGAGCAACTATAAGTTGGTTAATGATACTTTCACGATGAACATCACAAGGACGTTGCAAGGTGGGATTCACAACAGATTATCTCAAGATGCATAGGATTTAATCAAGAGGTACGGTGCTTGGTTTATTCAGTTTCCCAAGTTCACTTATATTAGAGTACATGGATGTCCTTTACCTCCATACATGTTGCCAAGATATCCGACAGACAGAATTGTGTTACTTGAAGTAACAAGACAGTTGGCAGCATATGCGAAGGCATTCAGACATAGACATCAGAATGGAGTTCCAGTACCTATCATTTTGGGTAATTCAGTTGAGGTATGTCCTAATGCTTTAGCTATGGATGACGCAGAGAAGGAGTTAGCCTTGTATTCTTTTTCAACCTTTGCTTTGAGAGAAAGCTTTGATCCACATGGACATTTAGAGGAGACAGTCGGTAGGAAGTTTAAGCATGAGTACCAAATACAAGATTTTATGATGAATCTCTTAGATGATCTTGAAGTGAAACGAAAAATGCATTCTAGATTGCCTTTGGATTTCATCAGGAAATGCAGGATTTACAGAGTGGCCGACCAAGCTCAGGACAGTGGCAGACATATCCAGTCATCCTATGATCGAGAAAGCAAATCAATAAGGTTAGATTGGAATGAGCCCGAGGTCGTGGATTTAGATGCTTTAATGGCTCCAGTCTTGTCTTGTACTCGCAGATGGGTTGACGTACAGCATCAGAAGTTGAGAGAGCAAGGCATAGCTATGACTTTCACTTTGGAAGAGAAACCAGCCGAAGGTGGAGCTAGTGTGAGTGAAGGCAATCCTAATCCTAGAAATTCAGGTGAAGGTAACCTTCGATGTGCCAGTGAGGGCAATCTCCATCCAAAAGGTTCGAAGAGGAAAGAAAGATCAGAAAAGAAGGAGTCTTCCAAGAGAAAGCAAGGGGCCAACCGAGATCGTTCATCCGGCACATCTTCTCAACAGGAGAAAAGGACACTTCAAGTGGAAGAATCCATGGAGTCGATGGTACAGAACGACAGGCAGGAGGAAGGACAGGCACAGCAAGGGTCACCAGATGGATCTCTCCAAGATTATGAGTTTGATGAAGATAAAGAAGACAATGAAATAACATCTCCTCCCAGACAAGAAGAAATAGTACATAAGGAAATTCAAGTTCAAGAGACAAGATCGGCTATCCCAGATTGGTTGAAGGAAAGATTAACCAAGGTGATCGTAGTAGAGGACGAGGACAATGCAATTGATTTAGAGAGCCTTGTTGGACGTTCTCACGAAGTAACAGAGAAGAGAAAGGCTACCAAGATGTCCAAGATGATTCGAGATGAGACTGGATCCAGAAAACTGCAGATAGCTACACCGGCAGTAGACAAATATGAAGGTGAGATCCTAGCAGAGGAATATAATATACAGACTTTTGAGCTAGGACCATCCACAGCAGAGCAGACATTGGATGATGCCACCGATTCATTTGAAGCATTGAAAGACAAGCTTAAAGAAGAAATGGAGAAGAATAGAAAGCTTGAGAGAGAGGTCGGTGCATGGAGGACATATTTCAGTCACATCAATGAACCTTTGGGACGTCAGGATCCAGCTAGATCACCAATGCAGGCACTTCCACTTCAATCAATCAATGAGGCAGAAAGATTCAGGAATATGGTCCAGCGTACAAGTACTTGGATGGATAAATCTCATACAGTGGCCATAGAATTTGTAACAAGGATGATGAAGATTATTCATCAAGCTATCCAGGTTCTTGAGATAATCCACAATTTGATGATAACAGTAGCCGCATTTGCCCATACCAAAGATGTTATCATTCCTGTCTTGAAAGTAATTAGACACACATCAAGGAAGGTCTTAGCGCAAGAAAAGATCATGGATGGAGGACCTCACAGTTTGCTTCAGTGGTCAACCTTACTCCATATGAAGAGTGTTTTCTTTGAGGACATCAGTACTAGATGTAGCCAAATTGAGGAGGTGATCAATCCTATCCAGGACAGAGTATTTGAGGTACTTCGTACCATTCTTGGCAGAAGGATCGAGGTCGAGACAGATGTGGATATGCAGGAATTAGAGGATAGAATTAAGGTCATCTTTTGCAAGGACGCTAATGTTACAGATGAGCAATATGATCAGATGTTTGCCACTATGCTCCTGATTGAAAGAACAAAGGAGCTTGAATCTTCATGGGACGCAGCTCTTTTAGATGCATTCGATCAAGTCATCCATTTGGAAGAAAGTATGAAGAATCTTCCCGAGATTCCAATTGCAGAGATCGAAGGAATCGTATCAAGATTCATTGCATATGCTAAAAAAGAGAATTGGAAAGGGAATAAGATTCTAGATGATAGGTTGTTATAGATGACATGGCATCTTATTTGTCATTGGTTTATGTCTCCTAGGTTTTTGTGCCAAATTTAATATTTGGCTATGCATTTAATATTGTTCAGTAAAAAGGAGGCCATTTGTAACAAACCCTAATTAGGGTTTAGGTGTCATGATCTTGACCGTTGATCTACTTTCAATCTGGACCATTCATTGTAATTGAGGATGCTATTTATACCCTCATTTTTCATTTCATTTGTAACTAGAGTAATAGAGAATAGAGATAGTTGAGAGATTAAAGAGATTAAAATTAGAAGCAATTTTACTTTTGTAGCAAGATTGAGTTTGAGGAGAGGAATTCAAGCAATTGTTGTACATGATGACTTTGAAATCAATGAAATATTGAAGTTATGGTGTTTTGTTGCAACTTTCTTGGTTATCTTCATGGTTGTTAAATTTACTTGAATCATGCTCAATCAAAGTAGTGTGTTAATTTGAAGGACATAGTGTGAGACTTGATCTTTGACAGGATTCGTAATCCAAACCACTAGTTTCTTGCTGATTGTAGGAACGCCTTGCGTGGTCGACTGGAGAATACCTTGAATCACTTAACTTTCAATCATTATCGTGTCTTGGATATGTACCTTCGTGGTAGTGTCTTTGATCTTTAATGCATTGAAAATCATTTTGTTACCTTAGAAGATTGCATCAATTTCAATTGAGTTGTTATCTTATGGCAAAATTGAAGTTGGTTGAATCTTGCCAAGTCATGTCTACACGAAGTCATTCTTAGGGTTAGACTAGATTATACCCCTTGAAAACCCTACTCCTTTTGTTATTTTTTGAAAGTTTCTTTAGTTTAGTAAAATCTTGAACTTTCGGAAGCGTAAGACCCCTTGAAGGATACAGCAAATCACATCATACCGCTGGAAGCTTGTCCACACGTAGAGACCCTACTAACCAGAACCTTGGAGTCTTCCTAACTGATCCTTTATGCGAATCTTCAGCAGTTAGAGGCTTTTTCTCAAGAGAGGATAAGATGCCTATTGGTATTTTATTCTGTGTATGATGGTGTATAAAATACACATCAACAGGTTTGCATGTAGTTTAGTGTTTAATTGTATTTATTGTTGCTCAGAATTCCTGCTTACAGGTCTTACACACATAATTGAGTTTTTGAACATTGTATAATATAAGTTCAAAAGATATTACAGCCAAACCACAAAAAGCCAAGTTGGTTCTTGAGACCTCCACAAACTAAAATGACAAACAATAAACCAAGGATAACAAATTGCTGCTTTTTGTAATATAAATTTCTGCTTTGATATTAATACTGATTGCTGTTAATAGTATTAAATCAAAAAAATATTTCTACCATTATATTACTATATAGTTTCTGAAAATGAATTCCTTTTGTACGATTGATTATATATTAGAAGAATACAAGGAGGCTGCCCGAAGGAAAGGATTTCACAAAGAACACACAAGGAGAAGTAGGATCAATGCACTTCAAGGCACGATGAGGATCAAGTATAGGCAAGACAAGGCCTACACCAAAAGCACACTTCATTTGAAGAGCAACTTTCAACATCAAGCACTCACAGTGGAAAATTTTCATAATCTTGAATTTCCTTTGGAAATCCAAGAATCATTGCCAATATAGCCAAACAGATAGAAGAATGCAAGTGATCAAGACAAGAGATAGTTTCAGAAGAGTTAAGCAAAGTTAGAAGATCGACATGAGCAAAGTCATCATCACACCAGGAGCTTGATAATGTTGAGTATCAAGAGATATGCCTCATTCATCTACAACTTGTGATGAGTTACAAAGAGCAAGCTGAGGTGGCACCAAGTCATCACTTATCCAATCATATCATTTTAAGATAAGGCATCCAAATTCAATGAACCTAACTCATCCTACAAAGAAGATAACTACCACATGGGCACAAAGTTAGATGTACTTATCCTCACCATCTATTGGTTGAATTTTCAGAGAAAGACATGTGCCCCATCAAATGTAATTGTATCATTGATCAAGCATCAAATGGTTTGCAATGGTTGTAACAAAACCCTAATTAGGGTTTCTATTTTTCGATCTGAGCCATTGAATTGTAATGAGAGCACTATATAAGGCTATGCCTCTTCATTTGTAAAGGTTAATAGACAAAGTTCAAGAAAGTAGTAGAATAGAAAATAATTAGAGTAGAGTAGGAAGAGAAGGCAAAGATTATTGCCAAGACATTGTTGCAAGAAGCATGTAAACTTCTTTGAAGATATGGTGAATTCTATGTGTTGATTCAACAATTTGTATGGTCTCTACTTCTCAATTTGCTTTTCAAGTTATTTAGATGAATGGAAGAACTTTGTGTATGACTATGATCAAATGGTGAAATTCATATATCCATACTACTAACACCTTGCCGATGGTAAAGTGCCTTGCATAGTCAACTGAATCTATTTAGCCAAGCTTAACCTCAATCATCGCTTCTTCATTGATATGTATTAACTTGATGGTATCTATACTTGTAGTGGCGATTTGAAAATCATAAAGCTATCCTTAGGAGATTGCACTAGCCTTGTGGAGATATTCATTGCATGTTGTGTTAGAATAATATTTCTATATACTGTTAATGGCCAATAATGTAATTAGTTTAGTTAGTTGGCATATTAGATGTCTTTAGTTGTAGGTAGTTAGAAGTAGGTGACTTCATTGATATCTACAGTGTTTTGTAACTTCCATATATTGTAATTTTTTCTCAATTAATAGACTTAAGATTTTTACCAATGAATCTTTGCTATTCACATGGCATTAGAGCCCTTAAAAAAAAATATTCGGCAAATTTTGAAAAAAAAAATATCTGTAATCCACGATTTTTTTTCGCATGAGATTTTTTCGCATGAAGGGTTTTTTCGTCTTTGCTAACACGATTTAAAACCGCAGGTCTGTTTGAGGGCATTTTTTCCCTACCCGCATCTGCTTTCTGTGTAACCTCTATTTTTTTTCTGACGTTTTTCTAGACCCAACCCACATCGGGATTTTTTCATGCAAAGACCTGTTTTTGCCGACGATGCAAAATTTTATTTCGTGAATTCTATGACCCGCAACCTCCCGCGAATACACATGCGACCTGCACATTTCTCCTGTGCAACGGCTCTTTGCACACGATTTATTTCGCACGACGCGGACTCTGCTTGGCGGCAACGGGTTTCACCATGTATTTTCGACGAACCTCTACGTTTTTTCGGCGACTCTCAACCTGCAATGGCACCTACTTTTTTGCGGTTCGGGTGCTTTGTGTATGCGGTGACTAGGGTTTTCTAACCCTCAGCATTCGTCTGCATCAAACCCGTAAAATTATTTATTGCTTCCTGCATGAACTTTTGCCGCCTAAGGCTTCTGCAATTTTTGACTAGGGTTTTGACCCTTTAGTTCAAGTCGAAATGTTATTCTAACTGCAAATTCTTGGTGGGTTTTTTGAGAGCTCTTTTGGGTCTTTGTCAAAATTTTCTAGGTCTTCCAAAAAATTTATGCCTCGAAAACCGTGCTAGGGTTTCAGTTTCTACCTTAAAATCTGACTTGCAGAATTTTTTAAAAACCCTCTATTTTTCATCTGCTGGTTTTCATGCATTGGAATTTGTGCCTTCACTAGTTCGACCTCGGGGTACGTGATGGCATCTCTAATAAACATTATGCTCGAAAGCAGCCATAAATTCAACGATCGCAACTACAACACCTGGAAGCAATGCATGTTGACAATTTTTGAGTACCGATGTCTTGATGCAGCTGTTCTAGGCACGTCTCAACGTCCAACTACTGTAGGAAAATAATAGGACAAATAAGATGAGCACAACCAGGAAGCAATCATGCTCATTAAACTCTCTATCACCGATGAGCAGCTACCTCAAGTACCGTCCGAAAAAACTGCAAAGGAGATATGGGATCATTTGAAGAGTCTCCATGAAACCTCTGACAAGAACAAAGCATTCTTTCTGAAGAACATGCTCTTTTCGATTATGATGGATGAGAGGACACCTCTGCAGGATCACTTCACAAAGATCAAGGACATTCATGACCAACTTGAGGCGATTGGTCGCACAATGGAGGAAGAGGACATGGTCGTCATCACTCTGAAGAGTTTACCCAAATCTTATGAGCACTTCATCGAAACGCTCAATATCACTTCCACTGACGTCGATTTGAAGTTTTTCGATCTTTGTAACAAGCTTTTAGAGCAAGATTGGTGGTGCCAGTAGTTTGGAAGTAGTACCATTTCCACTTCCACCAATCAAGCGTTCTCTACAAAATCTTCTACTAAGAACAAAGGGAAGGCTCCATCTTCTCAGCCGAAAGGCTCTGGTTCTTCTTAGGAAAACAAGAAGAGCATTCAGTCCAATTACTATCTTAAGTTTGGTCACATGAAGGCCGAGTGTCAAATTCGATTGGCTTCTGAACAAAAGAAGCAAGGAGGATCTCAACCAAAGGTAAATGTCGTTGAACACTCTGAGCAGAAAGAATCTGCATTTTATGCTTTTATGGCCAAGAGAACAGCAGATCCAGTCCACTCTTCTGCCTGATATATTGATTCAGGGGCTTCGCAGGATTTTACTCATCGTCGGGATTGATTCACAAAATTTGAACCATTCTCGGATTCAGTAATCTTCGGAGGAGGAGAAGAGTACACAGTTGATGGTAAGGGCACTGTCCAGATTCACTCAAGAGGTAGAAATTTAATTTTTCTTGATGTCTACTATGTTCCGGGCATGGAACATAATCTCCTCTCTGACAGCCAGATCATGAGGCGTTCTCCTCAATTAGATGTTATCTTCAATTCGTCCACCTGCAACATTGTTGATAGGGAGACTCGTACTACAATCGCTATGGGACTTGAGGATCATGGTTTGTATAGACTTGTTGATTCCAACGATTCTCAGGAGCACGCTCTGGCTGTTAGGAGTACATCCATCATAACACTTTGGCATCAACGTTATGGGCACTTAAACGTGCACTATCTCTCTCAGTTATCTCGGGAGGGTTTGGTTGCTGATCTACCTAAGATCCAACCTCAAAACCATGGAGTATGCAGAGCCTATCAAGCTGGGAAGTAGCATCAAACACCATTCTCGGATGGTGATTCTTGGTGAGCCTCCAAGGTCCTTCAATCCGTTCACGCTAATGTATGTGAGCCAATGAAAACTCCATCTGTTACTGGTTGCAGGTACTTCTTGCTATTTGTTGACAATTTTAGTCGTAAAATGTGGGTGTATTTTCTGAAAAATAAATCAGATGTGTTCAGTACATTTCAGCAATTTAAGGCCTTAATTGAGAAAGAATCCGGTACTTAGATTGTCACTCTAAGGTCAGATAACGGAAGAGAGTTTTGTTCCAATGACTTCTCTACATTTTGTGCTACACATAGCATTAAGCGCCAACTCACCACACCATACACCCCTCAGCAGAATGGTGTCGTTGAAGGTAGAAATCGTACCATTACTAAAATGGATCGTTCTATGATAGAACATAGAAATGTTCCTAAGAAATACTGGGTTGAAGCAGTTTACACTATAGTCTACCTCCTGAATCAGTCACCTACACATGTCGTTAAGAAGATGACTCCTGAAGAAGCCTGGTCAGGATGCAAGCCTAAAGTGGGCCATTTGAAAGTCTTTGGTTCTACTGCTCATGTATGGATTTCAGACGTCGAGTGCACTAAGATGGATTCAAAGAGCCAAACACTTATGTTTACTGATTACAGCAACAACCAGAAGGCCTACAGGTTGATTGATGTGGAGACAGATCATCTCATTTTCAATCATGATGTTGTGGTTGATGAGACTACTGGTCCATTTATGCTTTCTACTACTCCTAGTCCTTCGACTCAGTCTATGAAGACTTCTAATGCTGGTGTTCGCCTTCCTCTTGGTTCCCATGATGCGAGGGCTTCAGAGCATTCTGACTCTGAAGATGAGGAATCTACCGATCCAGCACCACCTAATTTTTCACAGGATTTGCATCCAAATGACTTTGTTCCAAAAACTCCAAGGGATGTTGTCCTCCAATGCCAAATGTTGTTACTTGTACCCTCCGGCCTAAATGGTGGGCCAAGACAATAAATCTTCGTGATGATGAGCTTCTTGAGGATAGATCAGTTCGCTGAAAGAGAAAGCAGCAGAATACAGTCAACTTTGCACTTATGGCCAACATCCACAGCATCCATAAGCCCTAGACATATTCCAAGGCTAAAGGCATTCTTGAGTGGGAAAAGGCTATGGAGATAGAATACCATAGTCTTTTGAAGAATAACACTTGGGTTCTTTCTAATCTGCCTCCTTGGAAGAAACCTACCAGCTATAAATGGGTTTATAAAGTCAAGTATCATGCAAATGGTACTTTGGATAAGTACAAGGCTAGAATGGTTGCTCAGGGATTTACACAGCGGGAGGACATTGACTACGAGGAGACTTTTGCTCCTACTGCCAAGATGAGCACAATTCGTCTTCTTCTCGCCATTGCAGCTCAGTTTGGATGGAAACTTCACTAGATGGATGTTAAGAGTGCATTCCTCAATGGTGAGTTGCAAGAAGTTTATATGACTCAACCTCCTGGCTTCAAGGTTCCTAGTAAGGAACATCAGGTTTACATATTGGTAGAAGCCCTCTATGGCCTGAAGCAAGCCCCTTGGGCTTGGTATTTCAAGATTGATCAATATTTGGTTGCACATGGTTTTCAGCGCAGTCCGTCTGACACTAATTTGTATGTCAACCTCTCCGTCCGATGATGATATCCTTTTGCTTGTTGTCTACGTGGATGAATTGATCATTACTGGCAATTCAACACATTTGATTACAGCCATCAAACAAGACTTGTGCCAAGCTTTTGACATGATAGATCGGCTTCTCCATTATTGCTTAGGTGTTGAAGTGTGGCAAACTGATGACAGTATCTTTATTTCACAGTCCAAGTATGCCTGCAGTTTGCTTGACAAGTTTTGAATACAGGATTGTAAACCTACTTCCACACCTATGGAGAAAGGGTTGAAGTTATCAGCCAAGTTTGATTCACCTGCAGTAGATGAAACTAAATTCAGGCAACTAGTAGGCAGCCTAATCTATCTCACTGCCACTAGACCTGACATCTATTTTGCTGTCAGCTACATCTCTCACTTCATGACAGGCCCAAAAGTTGATCATTGGATTGTAGCGAAGCAAGTGCTGCAATATGTGAAAGGCACTTCGGACTATGGCATTCTGTATAGTAGGTGCAACGATCCAAAGCTCATTGGTTATACTGACTCGGATTGGGCAAGATCAGTGGATTACAAAAATCCACTTCTGGGTACATATTCAGTTTGGGTACAGGGGTCATCACTTGGAGCAACAAGAAGCAACAGGCCATGGCTCTTTCCTCGACCGAAGTTGAATACCAGGGAACAGTCAAGGTCGCATGTGAGGCAGTTTGGCTCTGAAGGATGCTTTCTGACATGCAGATGCTGCAAGCAGGTCCTTTTCCCTTGTATACTGATAATCAAGGAGTGCTCAAACTAGCCAAAAATCCAGTCTTCCATGAACGTACCAAGCATGTCGAGCTTCATTGTCACTACATCCGCAAGCTGGTAAAAGACGAAGCAGTTCACTTGCAATATGTTCCAACAGCAGATCAGACTGTGGATATTCTCTCCAAGTCTTTGAGCTCGGATAAGTTTGTAAAATTCAGGGGGCAACGTGGTGTTTTTGATAGATTGACCATTAAGGGAGGGTGTTAGAATAATATTTCTATATGTTGTTAATGGTCAATAATGTAATTAGTTTAGTTAGTTGGCATATTAGATGTCTTCAATTATAGGTAGTTAGAAGTAGCTGACTTCATTAATATCTACAGTGTTTTGTAACTTCTATATATTGTAATTTTTTCTTCGTTAATAGACTTAAGATTTTTACCAGTGAATCTCTGTTATTCACATGTGGAAGCAAGACTTAGTTGGAATTTCATCAAAGATTGTCCATTGTTCTCACATTCGTAGGAGTGGAATAACTTCCTAAACCCTTATCCTTTTTTCCTTTTTTTTTTACTCAAGTGGAATCCCACGTTCCAGCATCATTCGAGCATTCAAGCATTCAACGTAAGTCCACTTTGTGATCCCAGCAATGTCACATCATATAAAACTGAGTCTATCCAAGAGCACCTCAAGACCTGACATTTGAGAACGTTGGAGTCATCCCACTTGATCACGCAGCTTAACATTTGGGACTCTTTGTTCAAGAGAGGATAGAATACTTAGTATTTTATTCTGTGTTGCATAGTGTGTAAAAACACCATCAACATACCCTAGCCCATTGACACTATTAGTATGCTCTTCTCCTAGTAAAATTCAGACATGCCAAGACATCTTCACAAAATGTTTTGCACCTCCTGCATTTTTTGAGGAACTTAAAGAGTACATAACTCAATGTCTAAATTGTTCTCTGTTTTCCAAGACTTTCTGATCTGATAAACATTTCAATAGAACATGATATATATCATTCAAGTAATAAGAACATAACAAGCAACTATCTCCAGTAACATTATAATACAATGAAAGTAAAATAAAAAATGCAACAAAGCAAGACATGATACCCTTTTTCAAACTTTTCACTGTGAGGATTCAGATCCGTTATGATGTCAGTGGTAGACTGGGTACCACGAATGGCAATCACCAAACAGAGTTTTACATCATCAACTGCAATGAAATAGGATGGCCTTAAAACAGCAGATGTCCTTACATGCTTTTTAATCTGCAGCTCATTAATCTGGGAAATTCCAAATGATAGCCTATTATTGATTCCTCTGAAAGTATGGTGTGCAAAATAAATCTTTGTGTTCAGATAAACTAACTACTCGACATAATACTAAAAGAAATAAGGGTTGTAATGGTGCAAACAAACCTGTAAACACTCTGCAATAGACCTTCGATCTTCTTTATAGGAAGCAATAGCCCACTTCAACCAGTAGCTCATTTCACCAAGCTCCTTGCTAGATCAAAACAAAATACAGTTAGAATGTCTTGACTCTTGAATATAAGGGATGTAATGCAATTTTTACTTTACTTCAACCAATACACCACATTGAGCTTATTCATCACGATACCTAAGGATATAATGTTCCAGTACGAAATCTTCTTTTGCATTAAACTGGAGGCTTGCAATAGAAGGTTAGCATTAAAAATTTAAAGATGACAAAATATGCAACTAATTTCTATCAGTGTTATGATGTAGATCAGAAAAAAAAAAAGAATACGTATTTCATTTTTATCCTTACATTGTAAGCCAAAAAAGCACAATATTGAAATATTGCCATTGAAGTGTTTTGGTTAAATAAATGTAGCCTTCTAAAATAAATAAAGAATGCCATTAGCAGAGACATTGTGATAAACAAAGAAAGATAACTGCAAAGTCAGACAAATAACCAGAAGAATGTAGAAAATTCAAAAAGTAGTGGAGAAAGCAAAAGAAGCAAACAGAAAAATAAGAAACAAGAGATAAAGAAAAGGGTAGGCAGCCATTATGAATGGAAAATCCAGCAGACAAAAGTTAGAATGATATAATACCTGTTGGTTGGCAAAACTGCACAAGGTCAACACTCGGGCATTAGATAGTTTACTCCTCTCTCGAAAGCAGATTTGATGGTTTCCCAAAGGTCTTAAAGGTACCAGGTCTTGGTATAACTAGATAACTCAGAGGTGAAATGTATGCTGTTTTAACAAAAAGCCTAGTGAGAATCCAAGTATAAACTGTTGCAGGGTCAAGAAAGCTTAGCTTCAGGGATGAAACTAAACAAGCACACCTATAACTGAAACTACAACTAACCAAATCCTCCTTAACGGATTCATTAAGAAAACACAAAAGATCAAAAGACAAAAATAAGAATAGAAAATAAGAAGAAGATGGGAAGGGAGAGAAAGTGAATCTGTCATCTATAAAACAAGAATTAGCTTACCAACATTATGTACAAACATAAGATTAACATCACAAGAGTTCAACAAAAGTCTTAAGTTAATTAATTTCATTAGTATGTGCGTCAATGAAAACAACAAAGGTAACTATACTGTCCCCTTTTTGAAACTGAGTGGAAGCAGAGAACCTGAAGCCTATCTCTATGCCCCGTAGAATTAAGGGAAGATTTACAAGGGACTAACCTATAATAATTTATTTAAATTGCCCAAACGTGCCTAAGTTATAACTTTGAAAAAGGACACTTAATTTATTGTTATTATAACTTTGGGCAAAATAGCAAATAAAAATCATAAGTAAAAATATTGAATATTCAAATAAAAGAAATATTAATTGCCTAAAATGTAATTAATAATTAAAAAGGAAAAAGGGATGAATATTCAAAATAAAATACTTTGTTAAGGTTGGCTAAAAAAAGGACAAAAAGAAAATATTGGAGAAAAAGCAATTCATTCGATCATTGCAGATTTATAACCATTGTCCAGAGCTTTGGTTCAACATCTTTCCTTGAAGACAAGAACCCTCTCAGATCTGCTGGAATTTGGAGGACAAAAAATCTTCTAGGTTCAGGGCTGGCTTCAATCAGAAGTCAAAATTGGGCTCTATAGATCAAAGGAAGCCCTACGGTTTCAATTTCCAGTTCAAGGTATTTCAGTATTATAACAATCTAGTTTCATCCCAAACTTATAATAAATACTTGAAGACTTTGAAGATTGAATGATTAAAGGTAGAACAAGCCTTAATTGAGTGTCTCCTAGCGTGTGATATATGTTGTTTAGTTGGTCCACCAGAAGCTTGTAAAATCCTTGCAAAGCCTTTGTAAGGTAACTTTTCAACATAATAAAGGAAATGCATAGTTATGCTCAAAGATTACTAAGTAGACTTGCTTGATATTTTGCAACCATTTATTGTTTTTCTGAATGTATATGTAAAGCCCAACTTGCCTATGCATCCTGAAAGGCATAGTTTTTTGTGGTGTCTTGATTATGATATCACCTAGGTTTCTGTTATTAAATGTTTGATTGAATTCAGAGACTATATTGCCCAAATGAATAAATGCACTGGTCTATGACTAGCTTTCTCTCCCATCATCCTCAACATACTCAAACTACATCAATCTCAACATAATTTCAGTTTTATTTGTTTATGTGTTCCAGCTGCCATGTCTAAATGTATGTAACATTTTCAAAGATATTATAAAACACATTCATTGATACTTGTGTGGCCAATCATCTGTTTGTTAAGGTGCTTAGCCTTAAATCTACTAAACCAGCATAAAGACATGAAGTGACAACCAGAAATAGGGGTGCACTATGCAATGGGTATGGTTTGCGTCAGGGTAAGTGTTTTGTTTCTATAATAATATATATTCTAACACCGCAGGGAAACCCCCTTGGTCTTGCAAAGCCAAAAGCGAAGGTCTTACCCACCTCTACAATCAGTCCTAAGTTGCCCAACCTGAATATAGATTTGTGGTAATCTTTCTAAATTTGACGCCCCTGGCACTTGGGAGATTACCAAACCTTATTTGGGGCCTATAGCTCAGATCACCACCTAATTGGCATCATTGCCAAGGAGAGTTTAAATTAAGATTCAACTTGAAGGCTTGGGTTAATTAGTAACCACGGTGCAGCCAGGAGGACTAATCCTTGGTTGATACAAATTCAAAACCTTGTTGATATAATGGTTAACTTCTCCTTACTTATTGATGAAATGGTAATTCGTATTATTCGATAATTACAAACGGAGACGAAAGCTCCTTAAATAGAGATTACAACAGGATCTTTCCATAACAGAAACAATCAAGAATAGAAACACAAAAGGCTGAAAGGCTGACTACAATGTATAAGTTACCGGAAATGGGGGCATTACACCAATGGATCAAAATCAGCCGTGTCCTAGAATGGATCGATGGTAAATATAACACGTATTTGCATGGAAAAGCTAAGTCAACAAATGAAGATTATCCACAACCTTAGGTAAAATCAGTTTCTTTTGGCTCCTACTATTGAGGATCGACTGCAATTTGTCCTTGATTTGGTAATATGAGTGAATGGAAGCTTCCCATTTGTTGGAAAAATAATCATTGACCACAAGAATTAATTGAGGGCTTGAAGTGTTAGGTTGGATGCTTGAACTTTTAAATCTTTAGGTTGCATTTTCTACTCATCTATAGAGGGTCATGTTGATGTGTGTTTTACGCACATAACAATACAAAATAAATTACCAAGATAATTTACCCTCTCTTGAACAAAATCACCTCAGATGCTAAGAATGAGATCAACTAAAATGACTCCAAGGTTTCTACATGTCAGGTCTTGACGAGTGGGTAACTCAATGGTCGATGTGAATTGTTGTGTTCACTTGGGGACTTACGCAAATGTTTGGATTATCATGAATGATGTGGAGTAGGTGTGGTGACAAATTAAGATTTATCAATATGGCTCTGGATTTACTTCTTACTAAAAAAAAGGGGGCAAAAGGAATAGGGTTCAAGAAATCTATTCTAAGCCTAGGAATGTAGGAAATGATGAATGGATCTAGTGCAATCAAACCAGGCAAGGTCTCACAATCAGGTATTGACACAAGCTTAGTGCAATCGTCTAAGGTATACTTGAAGATTTTCAAGCTATCACCATCAAACGTTGACACCATCCAACTTGATGCTTGTCAAGGGACGCGTAATAGTTGAAGTTAAGCTTACTTAAATTCCAGTTGACCACACAAGGCGCACTTACCAGCGGCAAGAGGCTAGTGGTATGGATTAAGGATTCCACACAAATGAATTCAACAAATCTTTCACTCAATCTAGCATACATGAAAATAAATTCTAACTAAAATTCTAATCTAACTTGGAGGAATTGAGAACCACGAATGCAAATACAACACTTGAAGAGCAAAATCACCAACAATTGAACAATGATTATGATTCAAATAGCTGCAGCATATACCAACAATTCTACAAAAACTCTCTCTTACAATTGAGAGACAAGGAGGCATATATAGAGTCTCTTACAAAATGGATGGCCAAGATTGATCCAAGATCAACGGTCGAGATCATGCCAACAAAACCCTAGAATTGCCCTAATTAGGGTTTACATCAAAAATGGTGCCACCAACATATGGCCCAATGAAAAGATACCTAGTCATCAAATAGAGAATCTTCTAGAAGATTCCTCCCTGCATCTCTCTCTCTCCTAGCATACTCCAAGAATCTAGCCAATACTGAATCTAACTCCTCCATGGAAATGCTAGGCAAGGTATCTTGTTGTAAATCAATCACGTCCAATGAATCCGAGCAAGCATCCAAAGTGTTCTCCCATTCTGGAATGAGCTTCTGCGAACTATGAACATGAATCAACAAAGAGACCAAGTCGTCTATCTGACTCTTCTTCAAAGAGTCCAACTAGCAAAAATACATAAATTTCATCTTGTCTCTTAATTCGACTAAGTGTAAACCACTAGCATCACTAACATCAACACCCAATAATTCCTCAATCGAGGCAAGGATCCTCATCTGAATGTCCTGGATTAATCCTTCCATCTCCATACAACTCGACTGGGCGTTCTCATAAGTTGATTTCTTCATGGCCAATGCACAATACCAACCATGGAAATCGTATATGTCTCCACTGTGCACAATGGTCTCGCTAACCAAGGTGTATATATCTTCTTCAAAGCCTGGAGGCGTGGAATAGTCTTGTCTTGAATAGGCCAGAATTCTTCCCAAACTCCCTCCAAATACTGGATTCTGAATGTGAGACCTGTTGTCCTATCATATGCATGGACAAACTGAGTAAGGAAATCATCTGCCTGCTTTCTTGTATTCTCAATCCACTTTTCCACCTCCGAGAGTGTACCTCTCGTTGCCTCATAGTGTGAATGCATTCCATGGTCAACTGCAATAGGGGAAATAAGGGTGGGATTTTCACGCCTTATCCCTGCAATATACTCTCTAAATCTGATATTATCTTCTCTGTACCTTTCTTTCTCTACAATCTCTCTGTCTAACCTTGCATCGATTGCCTTGAGGTTTACACCAACCTCCTGAAATTTTGGCTTTCTGGATGTACGACCAAGGGCAACTGAAGTGATCTGGAAATCCATAGGAATAGCAATGTCCGCTGTCACGCCTACAATAGGAACAGCAATCTGTGCAATCTGCATTCCTGTCTCATCTCTAGCTATGTGCGACAAAATCTCCGCTCTCTTGGGCTCTTCCTCCTTAACACTCCTAGCTAAGTAGTCATCAATGTCGTTGATATGTTGTACCTCTATCATTTGTTTACTTTTTTCCATACTTCTCATCAGCCATTTAGGAATAGCGGCCATCTCCATGCCATCATCGAGACATATTTCTCGCTCAAGTCCTCTCAATGCTGAGATAACATCATCATCATCATCAGGATTATTCCTGGTCCAATCATATACCTCATTTCCGAAACTAACTTCCAAAAGGATAGTAGGGGATCCCGGCTAATCATCATTCTCATTAGGAGGTGCAGATGTCGATGTGGCATGAAATTCCTGAGTATTCCCTGGTAATATCACTGTGTTGGAACACTGTTGAGTCTCCTTGTTTTGTTCTGTTACTTCAATCACTTCGATTGATGAGACACTGAGAGGGGTGGAAGGAATGATAGGTGGAGGAATGATAGTCTTCTGTTTCTTCTTCACCTCTTCAATCTTCTTCCCTCTGGCCTTGACTTCTCCCAACGTGTTCTTCCTTCTCTTGGGAGTCTAACTCTCTTCGTCTGCATGAATCCTAACATCAATGATAGTCCTCTGATCTTCCTCGGAAGTAGACTCTTCCGGCTTCATCCTTTCATAAGTGAAGGGAACACCCATATCAACTAACTTATTCATATGTATATCTACCCATGCACGAGAGAAAGTCAAGACCTCTCTCATCAATATATTCAGGTCAATCTCTTCTGACTCTGACCAATTTGGCAATAGGATTGCCTTATTCATTTCACTCTCATACTGTGGATGTGTATGATCTCTATCATCTAATACCTGATCAGGAATGAGGAAAAGTCCACACTTCCTCATGAAATCCACTGACATTCTGGACCACATTCTTCTCTTCACTGCTTGCTCGTCCATCAAGTTGGCCCAATAATCTTCTATGTCTACTTTGTGGATGAACTTCTCTCCCCTGATCCTTCCAACCTTCTTGTCTGGATCAAATCTTTCTCTTTTCTTGAATGTAGCAAATCGATAGAATGCAAGCTCCTCACTCGCAGTGCTGATGGCTATGGCAGACTGGCAAACCTCTAACATCTTCCCAAATGAAATAGGGAATGTCATGTCTATCCTGTGCTTCTCTCTGAATGAAATCGAACTTTAGAAGTTGTCTCACCACTTCCAACAAGATCATTATGTTGGTTGGGTACCTAGGAAGTCTGTAGGGTTCAGATTGAAACTCATGAATCCTAAGGTATGTGAAAGTGGGAAACTGTATATACCACGATCCATTATTTTCTATTAACTTTGTTGCCTCCTTAGACAATCTTTTGTGGATTTTGCCTTGCAGCATCCGTGTGATGTACATAGTGAATGCATCATTCACTCTCTTATAGTCTTCAATTCTATACATGCTCAGCTGGGGGTAGCATTCATGACTCCTGAATTGTCCTTGCCCATTCCCGACTTCACCTTTGCATATTTATCCTCTGTATGAAACAAACCGTGCAAGCAGGTATACTAGGTAAGAAGTCATGGCAAATGACTTGGACTGCTCTACATTCCTTAGCTGAAAGTCCATATTGTCACTAATAATCTTAGACCAATTTACTAATGTTACTCTAAGACAATCCTGGATGAAGTAGAACATCCATCCATCGAATATTGCTCCTTGCAGCATCTCCATCACTCTGTTGAGTAGGAATATCAAATCACTATACTCCTCCTTGAAGTCTACGCACATGAGTGTCTTGGGAGCCTTGGAACGATGAGACCTAGACTCAATCATCTACTCTTTGTTAATCAAATTCTTGCATACACCCATCTTCTTCGTGTATCTTTCAACATATTCATCCTTGGTCACATCCTTCATGTCTGTTCCGCATGGAATTCCGAACACCTCTGCAATAGCATCCTCAGCAAGGTAGGCAATGACAATGCCCTTAGGAGTCTTGATCATTCGCGTGAGCGGATCATAACATCGTGCACACTCCAGGATAAGCTCACTGCACTGCATGGATTGTGAAAATCCAGCGGCATGGAAAATACCACTCTTCATAATGTTCGCATATGCTGGGGAAGGAACTTGGTCTCCGAATCCGAACATCTGTTGCTGCATCTGGTCGAAGTCTAGGAAATGCATGTTTGTATCAGTGATCTCCTTCCATCTCGATAAAATCTTGAGCACTGGATAGAATCCAGTCTCCAACATCTTCAATAGTTCTTTCCTTTCCTTATATCCAGACTTCAACATCGCACCTATACAAAGCTTGAAGTTAAACTTAGGAAAATAAATAATGCTCTTAATAAAATTCCTAACTTATCTAAAGATTTTAGCTAATTAGAGCATGGAGTTGGGAAAATAATCCATACACTTGGTAAATTTTGACAATTAGATTCAAAGTGTGACAACGCTAGGGCATGGAAATGCTCTAAAAAATTGATTAATACCTCCTTATGCTTCGAAAATATGCAAGCTAAAATGCAAAGGAGTATATCGGATCAATGATGACTAAGGAAAGGTGTGAAAGGTTGTGTTTTCACACAAGGTATATCTGAAGATGTCTTCCGCAGTCAACAATGGAGGTCAACAAATCTGAAGACAACCTGAAAATCAGACTTTTAAAACATGTTTTAATCTTCAAAAATGTGCATAAACTCGATAAAAATAAGTTTTAATGATGAAAACAATCATATTCAGGAATGTAAGTGTGGCTGGTAAAAAATAAATTTCTGAGGACAAGTCTGAAAATTGATTACTTCAGACTTGCCAGCACCTTGCAAAGTAGTTAAAAATCCCTGAAAATGATGGAAAATGGCTAAGGAATCAGCTCCAAGCAAAATCGCTAAAATGGTTAGGTGGCTGGAAATGAGAATTTCTGAGGACAACCACCTATAATGGAGTTTCCAGACCTACAACAGCGATAAGATGGTCTGAAAATGCACAGAAAACTCCACAAAACACCTCCAAATGCAAATCGCCTAAGTTGGAATTGGCTGGGCAAAGAAGATTGAAACTTGAAAATTAATGGGCAGCCATTAATGGAAGTCAAATCTGAAGCAAACCTCAGATCTGAAGTGAATCAGCTAGCTGGGAATGATGGCAGCCACCAAACATGCATGGAAATCCACCAAAATGCGGCACAAAACCTCTCCAAACAAAATCGAATTTTTCCCAACTATGGCACCAAACTAAAATTCTGAAAATATCATCAATGGCAGCCCGGATCTGCAACAATGGAGGTCTGGAACAGCAAGCAAAAAATGGAAGAAAATATCGCCCAAGTCTCCAAACACAAAATCGCCACCCTTCACCAAAAATCGCCAAATTTGCAAAAAATCGTCAAACTAAAAAAATCGAAAATCTGGAAATGGTCTTCAATGGCAGCAAGGGGAATGGATCAGCAAGCTGGAAAAAATGGAGGAAAGAATCCTCAACCCAACACTTCACTTCAACACTTTGCTAAAATTCGCCCAACTTGGAGAAAAATCGTCTTTCATGAAGACACCTGGCAGATTTAATAATAAAATAATGCTAAGGCTCCTCTCTTATACTTGTTTTTACCTCTCACTTTCACCACACAAGCAATGTGGGATAAAACACTTGCTTAAGTACTTGTTTGGTAAAAAAACTAACTCGCTTCTAGAAGGTTAAAATATTAAATGTTTATTGCAAGTTATTAAATTTTGCTTGTAAAATTTTAAATAATCGTTAATCATTATTTAAAAGCAATTAAAAATGGGGCTCATTTATTAAATATTGCAATTTAAGTTCAAATTAAGCCTCCAAGGAAAAATCGACTTGGGCCTGGACTGAGAGTCTACACAAAAATCCGCACTAACTTGTCACAAAACATCTTGGTGGAAAATCGACCCAGGCATGGAATCATCCTTAACGTTGTCCGCACTATAGTCCGCACTCCTGGTGGAAAATCGATGGCAGTCTGGAAAAATCCTGACACTTAGCCAAATTTTAGCACTTCCAGGGGAAAATCGATCCAAGCAAAGATAACACACTCGCCTAAAACTCGGCGACTTTTTTGAAACTCGCCGAGTTTTTGAGCCTAGCGAGTAGGTGTGACTTCTACTCGCCAAAAAACTCGCCGAGTCCGTGACAAAAACTCGCCTGCCTGTTTGCCTTAACCAAAAACAGCAAAAAACTAATTCATTTTTTGTTTTCTGATTGGGTTGTGGGCTGAGTAAGGGGGAGTTGACTTGGAGTGACTTGGAAGGTGATTTGGAGGGATTTTTGAGTGATTCCAAGTGGATTTGAAGGGGATTTGAAGGGAAAATCAGATTCCCAAGTTTTTTTATTTTTTTTCTATGCTTTTTTAAAACAATTTGTTTATTTTTTGTTGCATTTAGATTGATTAGAAATGATTCCTAGGTAGTCTAAATCATTTCTAAGTTATTTGCACAAGATTTAACACTAGATTTGACAAGTTTTGTTGAATTTTCACAATTTTTTTGAAGAATCTAGTTTTCAAAAAAAAATTCAAACCCTACTTTTTTTTTTAAAAAACTTCGAATGATGTCTAAATTTATTAATACTAATGTAGATAGTTTGCTAAATTGTTTAACTAAAATGTTAATTTTTTTTTTTCACTTTGTATGTGTAGGTTAAGTAAGCATTAATCATGGCAAGGGAGCAATGGCCACTAGATACATGCCCATCTGGATATATAGGCACCCGTCCTAGGGGTGCTAGAGATGGGGCATGGAGGTATGCCTGTGAGGGACCCGATCCTGGGTCAGTTATATGCATAAAGTGTGAGAAAATACTTCATGGAGGCATCAACCGCCTCAAATACCACCTTGCAGGAATAGATAGGCATGATGCTAGAGCATGCCCTGGGACCAATGAAGAAATAAAAAGACAAATGAATGCCCTACTTGCAGCTGGGGAAGAGAAAAAATTGCAAAGGGAGAGGGCAAAGCTAGCCATGAGATCAGCCATAGTTGAATCTCAAGGTGTTTCTGTTGACCTTGAAGAGAAACAAGAAGCACTTGAGGGCATAGTGGGCTCTCGGCGTGGCCCACATGTCCACAAACCCACCATCACCTTGCCCATTGCTTCTGCTTCCTCTAGTAGAGTACCTGGCACTGTTCAACTTCCATCACCACGATCAGGGTCCATAGGTGATTATTTTGTGCCCGGGAACACACCTGGAGCACAACCATCATTAGAGGCCACTGGATGGAATAAGGAGGTACATGAGAAAACTGACATTGCAGTAGCTGATTTTTGGTACTTCAACAAAATTGCATTCAATGTGGCAGAGAATGCTTATTGGCTGAATTTGGTGACCGCTATGACAGTTTCAGGAAAGGGGTACAAGGCCCCTTCTCGCAGGGATTTGAGTGGGAGGTTAGTAAATTACTACATAGTCCACTTGATTTCATTTTTAATTATTTTTTAGATTTCTTGTTTATTAAATCAAAATTGTGTACTAAAACCTAATTTCACTTTGCACTTACAGGTTGCTCACAAATGCAGTTGCTAGGGCAAGAGAAGTGATGGAGGATCAAAAAATTGAATGGGCAAATTATGGCTGCACCAGATGGCAAGAACCGCACCATCATCAATTTTTTGGTTGCTTGCAAGGAGAATGTAGTGTTCTTGAAATCTGTTGATGCCTCCAGCAAGGTGAAAAATGCAAAAACATTGGCTGGAATGTTGGAGCATGTCGTCATGGAGGTGGGGTAAGAGAATGTGGTGCAAATCATCACAGATAATGCAGCAGCATATGTGTCAACAGATAGAATCCTTTTAAATTATCACCTTTAGGCATCAGCAATATTTTCATTTGTTGTGGCTTTGTTTTACTTGGTTGCATATTTCTTAAGAATAAATTCTTCTTTTGCAGGAAGAATCCTCCAAGAGAGGCACCCCACTCTTTTTTAGACACCCTGTGCAGCACATGTCCTTGACCTTCTTTTGGAGGACATAGGAAAACTTGAGTGGGTGACTCCACTTGTGGAAGATGCAAGGAGGATCACCAAATATATTTACAATCACCCTTGGGTCCTGTTGACGTGTATTTTGTACACAATCATACACAGAATAAAATACCCAAGGGTACCTTATCCTCTCTTGAATAAAGTCTCTGATTGCTGAAGATATCGCAAAAAAGGATCGATCAGGGTGACTCCAATGTTCTTTTATGTAGGGTCTCTATGTGTGGATAAGCACCAGTGGTCGTTGTGATTGCTGTTTCATCAAGGGGACTTACGTATCCGAATTGCAGGAACAAGATTTCCTAATACTAATGAATTCCAAAAAGATCAAAAGGGTAAGGTTTGCAAGAGATAAATCCTAATCTAATTCTAAGAATGACTTAACGTAGGCTAAACTTGGCAAGATTCTACCAACTTCAGTATTGCCATGAAATAACAACTTTACTGAAACTGATGCGATCTTCTAAGGTGAATAATGATTTTCAAATCATCAAGAATCATAAGCACTACCATGAAGGTACATATCTATGACTCAATAATGAATGAAGGTTTATGCAATCCAAATATTTCCAGTCGACCACACAAGGCGTTCCTACAATCAATAAGAAGCTAGTGGTTTGGAATGCGAATCCCACCAAAGATCAAGCCCAACACTTAGTCCTTCAAACTGAAATACTACTTTGACTGAGAATGATTCAAGAAAGTAAACAACCATGAAGATAGCCACAAGAATTGCAATAAAACACCATAACTTCAATATTTTATTGATCTCAAAGCCATCATAAACAACAATTGTTTGAAATTCCTTCTTCAAAGCTCAATCTTGCTACAAAATAACTTGCTTCTCTAAAAACTCTAAACTCTAACTATTTCTTATTGCTCTCTCTTTCTATTTCTAATTGCTAATTCTGATTACAAAATGAAAAGGAATGAGGGTATATATAGCATCCTCAATTACAATGAACGGTCCAGATCAAAAGAAGATCAATGGCCAAGATTATGACACCTAAACCCTAATTAAGGTTTATTACAAATAGTCCCCTTTTTATTGAACAATATTAAATGCATAGCCAAATATTAAATTTGGCACAAAAACCTAGGAGACATAGACCAATGATAATTAAGGTGCCACATCATCTATAACAACCTTTCTTCTAGAATCTTATTCCCTTTCCAATGCTCTTTCTTAGCATATGCAATGAATCTAGACATGATTCCTTCGATCTCAGCAATTGGAATCTCGGGAAGATTCCTCATTCGTTCCTCCAAGTGGATGACCTGATCGAAAGCCTTGAGAAGAGCAGTGTCCCATCCAGGTTCAAGTTCTTTGATTTTCTCAATCAGGAGCATGGTAGCAAACATCTAATCCCGTTGCTCATCTGTAATAACATTCTCATCTTTGCAAAAGATGACCCTGACTCTTTCTTTTAATTCTTGCAAATCCACATCTGTCTCAACTGCAATCTTCCTGCCAAGGATAGTACATAATACTTCAAACACTTTGTCCTGGATCGGATGGACAATTTCTTCAACTTGATTACATTTGTTACTGATGTCCTCAAAAAGAACTTCCTTCATCTGGAGTAAAGTTGACCATTGGAGTAAACTATGAGGTCCCCCATCCATTATCTTTTCTTGTGCTAGGACCTTCCTTGATGTTTGTCTGATTACTTGCAAGACAGGAATGATAACATCTTTAGTATGAGCAAAGGCCGCTACCGTTATCATTAGGTTGTGGATGATCTCAAGAACCTGGATAGCTCGATGAATGGTCTGCATCATTCTTGTTACAAATTCAATAGCAACTATATGGGATTTGTCAATCCAAGAGCTCATAAGCTGAACCAAACTCCTGACTCTCTCTGCCTCACCAACTGACTCAAGGGGAAGCGCCTGCATAGGAGATACTGCTGGATCCTGACGCCTCAAAGGCTGATTGAGATGGCTAAAGTAGCCTCTCCAAGCACCGACCTCTCTCTCAAGCTTTCTATTCTTTTCCATTTCTTCCTTAAGCTTGTCCTTAAGTGCTTCAAACGAATCGGTTGCCTCATCCAACGTTTGCTCGGCTGTGAGTGGACCAAGCTCAAATGTCTCTACATCATATTCCTCTGCAAGGATTTCACCTTCATACTTGTCCACTGCTGGTGTAGCTATCTGCAATTTCCTGGATCCTGTCTCATCTCTGATCATCTTGGACATTTTGGTGGCCTTCTTCTTTTCTGTTACTCTCTAAGAATCTCCAACAAGGCTATCTAAATCAATCACATTATCTTCTTCGTCTTCGATCACAATCACCCTTGTTAGTCTCTCCTTCAACCAATCTGGAATGGCGGACCTTGTCTCTCTAACTTGTATTTCTTTAGGTAGTGACTCTTCTTTCCGGAGAGGAGACGTCGCTTCATCATCATCATTGTCTTCATGTAGCTCATTGACCTGGGGAGATTGACTTGATGGTCGTTGAGATGCCTGTCCTTCTTCAGGTTTATCATTCTGAACCATTGACTCCATAGATTCCTCAACTTCAAGTGCCCTCTTCTCCTGTCGAGAAGATGTGCCGGATGAACGATCTCGGTTGGCCTCTGGCTTCTTCTTGGGGGATTCCCTTTTCTCAGGTCTCTCTTTTCTCTTTGAGCCTCTAGGATGAGGATTACCCTCACTTACGCTTCGAAGGTTGCCTTCGCTTGTGCTTCTGGGATTAGGATTACCTTCACTTACACTTGCTCCTCCTTCTCCTGGCCTTTCCTCCAAAGTAAAAGTCATAGATATGCCCTGCTCTCTCAACTTTTGATGTTGCACATCAACCCATCTGCGAGTACAAGACAAAACTGGAGCCATCAAGGCATCTAGATCCAAAATTTCAGGTTCATTCCAATCTAGCCTCACTGCTTTGCTTTCTCGGTCATAAGATGATTGGAGATGTCTGCCACTGTCCTGAGCTTGGTCGGCCACTCTGTAAATTTTGCATTTCCTGATGAAGTCTAAAGGCAATCTGGAATGCATCTTTCTTTTTACTTCAAGATCATCTGAGAGATTCATCCAAAAGTCTTCTACCTGAGGTTCATGTTTGTATTTCCTTCCGACTGTCTCCTCTATATACCCATAAGGATCAAAACTCTCTCTTAAGGCAAAGAATGAAAATGAATATAAAGCTAACTCCTTTTCTGCATCATCCATGGCTAGAGCATTAGGACATACCTCAACTGAATTTCCTAGTATGATAGGCACAGGAACTCCATTTCCATGCCTGTGTCTGAATGCCTTCGCATAAGCTGCCAACTATCTAGTTACCTCAAGTAACACTAATCTGTCTGTCGGATATCTTGGCAACATATAGGGAGGTGAAGGACATCCATGAACTCTAATATATGTAAACTTCTAAAATTGGATGAACCAAGCACCGTACCTCTTTACAAGCTCTTGTGCATCTTGAGATAGCCGATTATGAATCCCGCCTTGCAATGTCCTGGTGATGTTCATCATGAAGGTATCATTGACCAACTTGTAGTCACTTCCTGGAGGATGATGCAAATGAACATAGGAATCACAAACTCTGACTTCCCCGGGCCCTCTTCCAATCACTCCTCTGTGAGGTAGTCCTGCATATTCAAAACTCCTTATCAAGGCATATATGATGTATGAACTCATGTGGAAAGACTTGGTAGCCTTCAGTCTTCTTAACTGCACGTCCAAGCAATGGCTAATCATTCTAGCCCAGTGAATTGTTCCTTTTCCTTGAACTATCACTTGGATGAAGTAGAACATCCACTTCTCAAAATAGAAGGCTTGAGGAGCCCCTGTAACTCGGTTGAGTAATGTTATCAAATCTCTGTACTCCTCCTGGAAGTCGATCCTATGTGGTGTGTTCGGAATCTTGCTCAGGCGAGGACGACTCTTGAGTAACCAATTCTTGTTGATGATGCTTAAGCAAGTGTCTGGATCATCTTCGTACATGGACCTGGCTCCTTCCAAACTTTTGTAAATCATATCTCTGTGCTCTGGAAGATGGAAAGCCTCACTTACAGCCTCCTCTGAAAGGTAAGCCAAAGTGTTTCCTTCCTTGGACACGATCGATCTTGATTGTGGATCATAATGGCGAGCACACTCGATCATCAACTCATGGCACTGGATTGCTGGAGGGAAGCCGGCTGCCTTGATAATGCCACTTTCAATTATTCTCCTTGCGACAGGTGATGGCTTGCCAATATAAGGGACCTCTCGAAACTTCTTCACACTGAAGTTTCCCAAGTTGGTATCTCCAATGTTGCTCCACTTCGACACGATCTTGGTCTCCAATTCTTCATTCTTTTGATCTTCCCTCATGAGGGCTGGATGACTGGTGGATGCTCCTGCCTTCGGGGTCGCCATCGTGACACCTATACAACATTTCATAATGAGTAATGGATTTTGCAATATAGAAATATAGATTAAAATTTAAATTTAGGAAAATTCAAGATTTAGGCTAGGACGATTCAAAATTCAAAATTTGGACAAGGGAGATCTTGCCATACCTTTCTTGAGAACTAACTCTAAAAAAGATGCAAAATTAGGAATTCGCCTAGGCAAAATGAAGATTGGAGTCTTCAACGTGAGCTTCTTCTAGCAAATGCGCCTCCTTTATTAACTTCACCACCCTTGGGGTCTTCAACGCCTTAAGGGAAAATTCGCTCCACCTCTAACCACAAACAAAGTTCGCACTCCTCCTTGGATGGAAATTTCGCTCCCTCTATTGCTTCTCCAAAATCACATGTAACAATGATTAAATGATGGTTTAAAATGCTTCAAAGTACCCCCTCTTATATAAGCGCTCATCTCCTTATTCTCACATAGGCCGACTTTTGGAAATAAGGCAAATAATAAACAAAATTTAAATAAAAAGGAGGCCAACTTTTATAAAAGTATAAAAATATAACCCCAAGCGCTCTCCCTTTTTATTTAATTTAATAATTAATTAATTTAAATGCCTTTGTAATTAATAATTTCAATTTTTTAAAAGGCTAAATCAATTATTTAATGCCTTATGCGCTATTTTTAAATGCCAATTTAATTAAATATTTCAAAGTTTTTATCGAATTTTAGCATTTAATGCAATTCGAAAGGTATTGGCGCCTAAGCATGGGAGATATAAGGGATACTAACCACATCACTCTGGTCCCTGGGAGAGGGACAGGAGCGCCTTAGCCAATTTGGATTGATTTTCACGTTCAAAGTCACTTCTTTTACGTCCAAACTGGGATCTTCATTCGTAACTTGGAGTTTGATCTATTCAATTTTTTGAATGAATGCCTCTTAGAACCATTTTCGCCCTGGTCCTTGGGAGAGGGACAGGAGCGGACTTTACTTCTTGCCTTTGGTCTTCACTTTCCACATTGCCAAATCGAGTTGTGAGGGCAATTGATGACCCTTGTTTGCTCTACGCATGCCCAACTTGTCTCCCCAAGACCAAATGAGCCCTTCTAAGGATATTCGCCCTGGTCCCTGGCTGAAGGACAGGAGCGAATTTTGCATTTGAGCTCAAAATTGTCGACTTTTGACGTTAACTCCTTGTTCATCATCTTCCTAAAGACATTTGGGATCTTGCATGACCTTGCCTTGACGTAGTTTTTGAAGGGAACGGTTGATTCTATTGAAATCGCTTTGGTCCTTGACTAAAGGACAGGAGCGCCATTTTGTTCTTTGTGCGAACCCTTGATCGTATCAACTTCCAATTGCCTTCGAAGCGAAAAACGTTGTTTCTTATTCCTTCTTGAGTCTTGCAAACGATAGAGGCACACTTGAAAATTTCGCTCTGGTCCCTGGGAGAGGGACAGGAGCGATTTAGGCAATTCCATCAAGTTCTCGTGGTCTTTGCAACTTTGTTCTCCCTTAAAGCATTCCAAACATCATTTTGACTTCGCGTCTTGACTTGGACCCATTCAAATTCGGAGGGGAGGCTAGATAACCCAAATTTCGCCCTGGTCCCTTGGAGAGGGACAGGAGCGAACTTGCATTTATAAGCTCATTTGTGTTTTGCCAACCTTCAAGATTATCTTCAACGGGGTGATCACGCCTTCCTTCATTCATGTCAAACTTGAAACTTACTTCACCTTCGCCAAAAACTTGTCTTTTAAGAAAATCGCTCTGGTCCCTGGGAGAGGGACAGGAGCTTCATTTGAAAATCGCCCTGGTCCCTGGGAGAGGGACAGGAGCGAACTTGTGTCTTGGGTAGATTTTCTCTTTCGTGGTCCATCCAAGTTATATTCAATGGGCAAAATGTACTCTACTTGATCTCTTCCAAATCGCAAAATCATTTAATCTTGCAAGAATAAGGCAAACTTGGTGTTCAAGCTCCGGTCCTTCAGTGAGGGACAGGAGCGAACTTGTCATCTTAGCATATTTCCTCGCTTGTCAATTACTTCAAATTATATTCAATGGACAAAACATGCCCTCCTTGATCTCCTCGAATCAACAAATTGTCTTGGCCCTGCAAGGACAGTGCAACTTTGAGAAACAAGCTCCGGTCCTTCAGTGAGGGACAGGAGCGATTTTTGTCCTTAAGGTCAAATGTTCAACTTTTATTGCAAACGACTAAGTCTGGGTGCTCCATCATGTTGATTTCATCTCTTGTTGCGTCCCTGATGCTTTAGTTCGATCAAAATGAGGCCAAAAATGCCCTAAGTAAGTCATTTCGCCCTGGTCCCTGGGAGAGGGACAGGAGCGATTTGACCTTAAACCTTAAAAAACTTGCCATTTTGAGTCTCAAAAAATCTTCAAAACCTTCAATCCATGCTCGATTGTATCTCCTGGCGACCCTACACAAGACAAATGAAACAAGTCAATAACCAAGATGCATAAAATACCAATTTCGCCCTGGTCCTTGGGAGAGGGACAGGAGCGCTTTTGCCTCTATAGGCCAAAATACCAAGAATTTAGGCTTTCAGTCACTTCACAAGGCATAATTAGGTCATCTCCAAGGCCAGGGGTCAATTATCAAACCTTCCAAAATTTGGTCAAAATTCACCCGGACAAAATTGCACAATTTCCATCATTAACACTAGGTAAAATTTGAACTTGCTTTCAAAATTCCGACTGGACCTAGACAGACACACTTGACATCCTGACAGACTCATCCTATTTCAAAATTGCAACCTACGGGAGGAAGCTCAATAATCTTCAAAATTTTGACTGGACTGCGGCTTGAAAATATCAAAAAAAAAAAAAAAGGAAACCCTAAGGCTTAACCCTAGTCCAGACGACTCACTCACTTACCCAAAACCCGAAAAGCAGAGAGAAGAACAGGCAAAACCGAGCAAAAAAGAGGGGGTCCCAATTTTAATGGGGCGATGTGTGAAATGGTCACAACAGGTCCTAAATTTGATGAGACAGCACACCCAAGGGAAAGATTTGGTGAGAGCTAGTGTCACAAGGTTTACAACGATTTTCTTGACGTTGCAAAGCCTTCTTGCTGCATTGACTTCTTTGAAACTAATGTTTGTGAGTGGAGAATGGCTTAACTCACCTTATTCAAAGAACCCTGAAGGAGAGGTTGTCACATGCATAGTCTTCGACAGCCAATTTGCACAAAGGGCTGCAGAGATTGTGAAGGTTGTTACTTCAAAACTTTAATTTTTAAATTTTAGTTATTCTTGATTCAAGTCTCTCATTACTAATTTGTAATTTCATTATTTAAATTTTAATCTTTTTGTAATTTGCATTTTTCAATTGTAGGTGTCAGAGCCCTTGGTTTGAGTCATAGTTGAAAATCTCGGACTCGCCTCGGACTCGGCAAACCAAAATTTTGGACTCGGACTCGGACTCGTGAAAGACTCGCGAAAGACTTGGCAAAGACTCGGCAAAAAAAAAAAACCGTAGTTTTACAAAAAAACATAAAGAAATTAATGCATTTAGAGAACATAAGTGCCATAATTGAAACATTACACATGTCATATGATCTACAAAGTACAAACACGCAATATTTGAAATTTCATCATTCATGGCAGCATATTCAAGTTTCAAGTTTCAACTCTAAAATGTATAATACTATAATGGCAGCATAAGTATATAAATGTTCACAAAATTACATATAATGATATGTCCAAGTCCAACTGCAAATGTGAAAAACAGCAATGTGAATGAACAAACCAAAGAGAAGACTACATCTTCCTCTTTGTATTTTTCCTAATATAGCTCAATTTTTCAGGCCTTGAGCTAGAAGTAGTAGCAGTGGGTGTTGTGGTATCTAAATGGTGAGATGATTCTTCTTCAAAGTCATAGTCCTCATCATCATCCTCATCTTCGTCCTCATCTTCATCCAATCTTGCTCCTTCTGCATCTTGTGCTGCTCCTCTCTCTATTTCTGCAATTTCTTCTTCGGTAAGCAGGACATCATCACCATCATTTTGTTCATTCATGGTCCAATCACCATATGGATCAATTTCATCCAAGTCAATGGCCTCATGTGAAACACCCTCCACCTGTCTAACTCGAAGGCGAAGGTTGTACCGAACAAATACTAGATCATTGAGCCGCTTTTGTGACAATCTATTTCTCTTCTTTGTGTGAATGCTTTCAAAGACACTCCAATTTCGTTCACACCCAGAAGCACTGCATGGCTGAGACAAAACATAGATAGCTATCTTTTGAAGATTAGGCGTGCCGGCACCATAATTCTCCCACCATAAATCTACAAAAAACATTTAGAAATATTAGAATTGAGAAAAAAATGTAACAATCAAGTTTGTAGGTTTTTTCTTGCACTATTGAACTAAGTTACTAAATGTTTTACCTGGTTGTTGTTTTCCTCTCCTATCAATTGCTAGTTGTGATGAGAAGAGTCTCCCCTCTGCACTTTTGTAGATCTTGAACAATGGAATGAACATTTCCAAATTCAGAAATAGATACTAGATAGTCAAAGTGTCAAACTCAAATTCAATAATGAACATTTCCGAATTCATAAATAAAGATAGAGCAATTGCAAATGTCAAATCTCACCTCCAACTCATCAAGAACCTTGTCTCTCAACTCAGGATCAGGTGTCATCTTATCAATGCATGTAATAACACCTGCCATGACCTCCTCATCAGCCCTAAATGAATCAGAGAAGTAGAATTTCGGGTTCAAAAAGTAGGCGAAGGCATGTATCGGTTGGTGGAGTTGGTTTGTCCACCTACGATCAATGATGCGCCAAAAGATTTCACATTTTCTTGCATTTCCACGATAGTAATGTGAAATGGCCTCTTTGGCCCTATCCATGGCCTCATAAATGAAACCCATTGGCATGCCCTCTCCATCCACCATACGAAGAACCCTCACCAAAGGTTCTGTCACCTAAAAAAATTAAAACAAATTTTAAATTAATACAAAATCAACCCCTAAAAAATAAAATCAGCAAATAGACAAGATTGTATAAACTTTACTTTTGTGTTTGTTACTTACCGCAGTCAACTCCTCTCCACTTTTATTGAACCCATCATCAAAAACAATGGTCACAATCTTCTCTGCTTCAGGTCTTTTGGAGTATGCAGACCCCAACCAAGCATCTGACACAAACATCTGCTTAAGATGAGGAATGGCACTAAGAATGCTCTGCAAAGTGATGAAGTGGCTAGCAAATCGTGTCACTCCAGGTCGCACAAGGTCCTTGCCATTTGTGTATTTTCTCATCAAAGCAAGCACCCAAGTATGGTTGTAGATGAATTTGGTGACACTTTTTGCATCTTCAACCACCTTCTTCACCCATCCAATCTTCCCAATGTCCTCTAGCACCAAGTCCAAGCAATGTGCAGCACAAGGACTCCATGTAATCGAAGGATGCCTCTGCATAAGCATTCTACCTGCAGATACATATGCAGCTGCGTTGTCCGTGATAATTTGGACAACATTCTCAACTCCAACTTCTCGAACCACACCATCCAACAGATTACACAAAGTCTCTGCATTTTTTATTTCATTTGAGGCATCAACAGACTTTATGAATACCATTGCACCATTTGAAGCCACCAAGAAGTTGAGAAGAGTCCTATTCCGTCCATCTGTCCATCCATCAGATAAAATGCTGCATCCTTTTCTCTTCCAATACCTTTTCTGATCATCAACCACACCTTCTGTATTTTTCACAGCTTTCTCTAGCAATGGCCCACTGAAGTCATGACCTGTTGGGGCCTTAAACCCCTTACCCGCCACTGTACATGCATTAACAAAACTTTCCCAATACACATTGTTTGCTGCATTGAAAGATAGATTATTGTAAAACCAAAAGTTTGAAGCTGCTATCCGTGCTTGTTCATGCTTCTCTTTATTCCATCCTGTACCTTCAAGTGAAGGTTGTGCACCTGGAACATTGCGTGGTACAAAAAAATTAGGGTCTGATCTAACAGGAGTGCCACTAGCCTCACCCTCATTGTCACCAAAAGATGAAAGTGACAGACGACCCCGACTATGACCAATGGGACCCGAAGTGGACAATGTGGGATTCATTGCAGCTGCTATGGCTTCTCTTGGTTTTTGCCTTTCTTCCTTATGCATATCATTCTCAGCAAGAATGGCCTTCATCTCTCTAATAATTTCAGGAGTTGATTTGGGGCATGCCTCCACACCATATCCAGGTATTTGTGCAAGGTGGTATTTTAATCTATTGATTCCACCAGTCATCCATCTTGTGCATTCGGTGCAAGTGACCTCCCCCTTTTTGCTTCCTGCAATCCCATATTTCCAAGCTTTATCTCTTTGTCTTCCTGACCTTGGGGTTGCCCTTGGAGTTGAACTTGCCATTGCTGATTTAACATGAAAAAAAAAATCAGCAGGGTTTTATGGAAAATCAACAAAAAAAATGACAATGAATCATTTGGGAAAAATAGCATTCAAAAACAAGAAAAAAAAAAGAGGAAATAACTTAGGAAAGAAAATAGAAAAAAATTTGGCAACATATCCCCTTGATTTTCAAGATTTTTTTCAGTTTCAAAACAATGAAATGATTCAAATGAAAAAAAAAAGAAAGAGAAAAATCCTTACCTAGATCTCTCTTGCTGATTTTTCCTTCTTCCCTCTACTCCTCCAAACCCTTCTAACCTGCTCCAGCCAAAAAAAACCCAAATTGAAGTCAAAAAATGAAAAAAAAAAGTGGTTTTAACCCCCACGGGCGCGTTTTTTCTGGGCCCGCGAGTCCCTGTGAAAGACTCGCGAGTCCGAGCGAAAGACTCGCGCGAGTCTTTGCGAAAGACTCGCGAGTCTTTCGCAGGGACTCGCCTGGACTCGCCACGCGAGTCCTAGGCGAGTCGACTCGGCTCGCCAAAGGACTCGCGAGTCCGTGGCGAGTCCGAGGCGAGTCAAAGAGTTTTAAAACTATGGTTTGAGTTCTTCGCTTGGTGGATGGGGATAAAACCCCAATGGGATACCTTTATGAGGCCATGGATAGGGCCAAGGAGTCTATCAAAAATTACTACATAGGCTCAAATTTGATCCCATTTGGGAAATTGTTGATAGGAGGTGGAACAATCAGCTCCACCAACCCATTCATGCAGTAGGGTACTTCCTCAACCCTCGTTTTAGGTTCGGGGATTCTTACTCAGATTCGAATGGAGAAGTCATGGGGGGGCCTCAGTACATGCATTGAGAGGATGGTACCTGATGTTGAGGAGAGAGACCTCATTGTGAGTGAGCTCCAAAATTATGAGGGAGGAAGGGGTAAGCTATTCTCTTCAGAGCTGGCTAGGAGAGGAAGAACCACTCAAACCCAAGGTATAACATTTGCCATTTGGATTTTGGGATCTAAAGACTAAAATGATTGATAAATTATGTTTTCTCTTTTCTCTTTTCTTTCTAACTTTTCCATTTTATTTATTTTGCAGATGCTTGGTGGCAAAATTGGGGTGGAAACACCCCCCATCTCAAAAAATTTGCCCTCAGAGTCTTATGTCAGCCTTGCAGTTCATCCAATTGTGAGAGCAATTGGAGCTTGTTTGAAGCAATCCACACGAAGAAGAGGAGCAAGTTAGCGCATAAACGGCTCAATGACCTTGTCTACGTGCAATATAATCTTCAATTGCGCGTAAGGAAGGTAGAGGAACTAGAAGGTGGTCCAATTGACTTGAATGATATAGATCCTTACAGTGATTGGACATCAGAGGAGCAGCCTCCATTGTTTTCCGACACTGACATCACTGATTTGGAGAGGCAAGCTATGGAGGACGGGGGTGGATTTGGTTTCAGGTTGGATGACATTGAGGAGGATGAGGATGAGGATGAGGATGAGGATTGCCAGTGCCAGAAGCAGGTGGAGAAATAGCTTCATCCAAGATGAAGGATGAGTCTCAATCAGCCATACTGAGCGAGGAGGCACAGTCACACCCACAGCAAACTTATACGACTAGACAATCTCTCTAGTTCTACCTCTCCCCAAATTTTTGCTAGATTCGGGAAGAGGAAGTTGTAATTGTAATTTGTAATGATGTATTTACTTTTGTTTTTACAAAAACTATTTAGTAATTTACTATTTTGCTTCCAGGCTTCCAGCCATCAACATTCCTCATGAGGATGCGATTTTGTAGACACTTTGCATTTAAATATATTTAGAATCAGCTTGTTTCTTTTGTGTTATCATTTATTGACTCATTGGATGCATCTTCTCATTAAATTTTGAAAAAAAAATGCATTTTTTACTAAGTTTAAGCATGTTTTTAAGTTGCCAAGTTTTTTGCTGAGTTTTTCCGAGTTTTTCCCGAGTTTTCCCTGAGTTTTTTTCCTAGGGGCTTGGCGAGTCGAGCCGAGTCGCGAGTAGTTCAACTATGGATCCAGGTATGGATAAACAGTGGTAGAAAATCATAGCCAGTATGGTTTTCAGGGGAAACCCATGTGCAGTGTGGATTTTGAGTGGGGGAAAAGCATGGGTAGTCTGGAATATGAGGGAAAAAGCACCTCTAGCATGGACTTTGACCTTCTAACCCTTGGAATATGGATTTCCCTTTGGAATTTAGCATTTTAACCACTCAAAATCGCTTAGAAACTTCAATATTAGACTGGACTTGGGCAAATTTTCCAAAAAGATGAGAAAAACGTTAGGAAATTATTGGGATAAAGTGCGAAATCAACTTAAATAATACCTTAGGAGCGAGAAAACAACTACAAAAGGTCTTGGAATACCTTGGCACTTTAAAATTACTGATGCGCGTGTTTAAAAACACGTTAACGCTCAAAAGGTCAACACTTAGACAAAACTTAGGATCATTAAAATATCAACATTTGCAACTTGATCCTATAACTTCAAAAACCCTAGATGGCACTAGGCATGATCAAAACTCCGAGACTCGGGCACGGGAAACAAAAAAATGCCCACTAAGTAGCCAAATCCCTAACCTAACAACGCAGAAAGCAGGAAAAGAAGGGGTCCCCGTTAGCAATGGGGCGATGTGTGAAAAGGTCACAACAGGTCCTTAGCCTCCTTTAATTTTGAGGCATGGCTTTCTTCTGTAGAAATTCTAGTGTGTTCTTATGTTAGCATAATAGTTCTTCTAGTACTAGAACCCTTACAGGAGCTAATCTCACAACAATTTTGGCTCTTGAATGAGTTGCCCACATTGTATAGTGAAGAGAACTCCACTGAGACACAAATGTCAAGCAATAGGATCAGAGGTATGTCAAATATGTTATAAGAATATCAAGGGCTGGAGAGAAGAATAGGCATGATGAGAACTAAGGAGACAATTGCTACCATAAGAAAGATAGTAGAATTGCCACAACTATGCCTATTGCACATTCACTGCATTATGTTTATCAAGATATCAAGGATGTTTTGAACAGAATGTAGCTTCTAAAATAATAAAGTTAGGATACTTTCTAAATATATAATTGCTGCATGTGACTTGAATTTCTTAAAATATAAACTACAAGTAACTATGACTTTCTAAAAATTGAAAATATGCTATATGACTTTTCACTTTCTAAAATGAGAAATGTTGAATGTGACTTCTGAATTTATATAAATATAATCTAAATGCTAATTTTGACTTCTAAAATTAGAAATGTTACATGTGATTTTTTACTTTGTAAAAACAGAAACTATATGTGGCTTAACCTTCCAAATAGTAAAAATTGAGACACGACATGTCACATTTGACTTCAAAAACAGAAGTTTATACTTTTTACATTTGACTATTGCTCATCAAGTGAACGCAAACATTAAACCACTGGGGATTTAGTTACCCTACCAATATTCAAATATGCAATGGTTGCTGCTGATCTAAAGGAAATATGAGTCAATGTAAAGTTCATTCAATTAACAAATTAGAGTCTTAATGTGCTCTCAACCCTATCCAATGTCTTAAGTTATAATTGTTGAATTCTGATCATTTAGAAACAAGCTTCACAGTTTTAGTCAATTCGAATTAGACAGACTTCCAAATCAATAAATAAAGTGATCATGGCAGATGCTAAGTGATTATATAGTCGCAGACTCTCATACACCTTTAAACAGTGATGCCACTATGCACATCTTTAAGCAATCACTACATTCAATAATTAAGCAGGAATCTTATCATAATTACACTGAAAGTAGCATAGTGCAAAATATAAACAACTACAAATATCTTCAATGTATCTAAACATAGAATGCTTTATCCCCAATAAGGAGATTGCTAAAAAAGATTTATGAAAGAGGATAATTGGACCCCAAAAAACCAGGATTCAAGGGTAACCCAACACTAGGAGGGAAAGGTGTTATCCAAGATTTGCAGGATTACTTGATCTCTTGGTTTATGATCAATTTGGATACACAATCTAATAGCATCATGAACGTCACTGACTGACAGCAAGGTCTGTGGTGGAGGAAGTGCTATAATCTACACTTAATTTGAATAGAGACAGACTTGATGATTCTCCCAGAATATCTCAAAGCAGACGCCACTTCCACCCTGAACATTGGCACCAATGGGTCCTAGTTAGCAATATATGCCTCCTTGGCCAAATCTTCTGATGTTTCAATATAATTCATGCTCCTGTGAGCACAATAGAGTTACTGACAGCCTAACCAAGGATTCCTTAAGCTTGCTTATGAGGTAAGAGAATTTTGAACAAGGATAATCATTCTGACTCAACCAGCCTCTATACCCGCTTAAGAGGGATCCTGATAGAAAAATTGGTTAACAGGTGACATGATACACATGAATCCTATGGTTTCGATTCCTACCTATAATAGAGTTCATACTCCTTGGCACCCTAATCCTCACCTCTACACAATGCTATGCTTAAGCGAAATTCTACCCTTCTAGTTCTGTAAGTCAATGCATCAAAGTGCCATGAATCTCTAAACTGAGAATTAAACTTTGTTACAAATTCACAACATGCATCTTGAAAAACAATCATCATATATTTAGGAATCAAATAGCTATTAAACTTGAAAAATTGATGGATCAACCTGAAGATCCAGAAAGCTATTTACAAAATACACTTACATGTCTTGAACTTGTGAACCAGAAATAGTATCAATAACACTCTCTTGTAAATGATGTTGATACAATTTATAAAGTCCTAAAGTTAAGTCTGTCATGCCCCAGCAACTCATTCCAGCAGTACACTTCTTGATGCTTTCTGAAAGTAGCGGTAATCCATCATTGATATTCATGGAAACTCCAATATTCTCAGACTCTTGAGACTTTCTGCACTCCTCCATTGTATCACAAATTTCCAGTTACACTTAGATATCATGTCTCTTCATTCCTGTGCCAAGTAATACCATCAATAACTGATAAACTGAATCCTATAGAAAAGAGACAGTCTGTCTTATTAGAAGTTTTCACTTGGATATATAATGAACATTGAAATCATCCTAAAAGTCTGAAAGGGAGCAGAATATAAATCCTTCAGAAATGCTCAAGTAAAAAAAGATTGGCAAAGACTAAAAAGAACTATCCTAATAACTCCACTCCAGTTGGTTCCACAAAATTTCAAATCAAGTCAACCTCAGTCTGGCACATATCATTCATTGAGATATTTGAATAGTATTTGCAATCAACAAAAACCTAAAGCTATCAAGCATAACTCATCCTAAATGAGAAGATATCAATATCTTCCTCACACAATATTGTGCAATAATCTATTACATATATTTTTTATTTTTTTAGTTTCCACTAGAAAACAAAAGAAATAAACATCATTGCATGTATTTGAATTAAGCCTTACCAATATCTTAAAACCAAATGTAGAGAGTTATAGATTATAGTTAGGATCACCAATCCTATTCTTCTAGATAAGCATCTTACAAGAATTTCAAAGAAAAAGGAGTATAGATTACCAATTTGATATGTCAGCAAAGTCAACTTCTTACCCATTGCAACTATCTTGACAGAACTTGCCTTCCACCAAGGCAACTGATGGCATTTGACAGTTTGGATGAAACAATCTAAAATTTATCTAAAAAACCTAGGGTCAAGATATGATGATCAATGCATATAATAGTTTATATGTGAATTGTCTTCCTTTTATTCAGAATAATCGTTTTTTATCATGTTTCCTTATGACAAGTTAAAACCATGGTTTTCCTTTTCTTCCAAAATCAGAGATGGTTGCTGTAAACTTCCAGCTGTCTAATAGAAAAACTATTAAACTCAAGTACAACAGGCACATTTCCTTTGGAATGTAAAATTAATCAAATCATCAAATCAACCAATGTGCTTATTACACTATAACTTGGGCCCAGTATGAGATAATTAAGAATGCATTTGTTTTATGTTTGTAATCCAGCATGAGATGGTTGAGAATATATTTGCTTTAAATTTTTAATTTACTACAAACTTAGCATCTCTGAAAAATTATCAAAATATGACAATCACGACAAAATCATAAATAATTTGTTGTTTGTTGGGGAGAAAAATTAATTAGACCTTCATCACTGTGTACTTCAATCAGACCTGTAGGATGTTGTGGCAGGGATCCCAATGAGGAGGCTACTAGTACTACTACTGTTTGTTTTAACTTTTCCCCACTTGGTCCCATGTGACCGGCTAAAATAGAAAACCACAAAAGATACTAGTGCAACTGAAATGTGAAGTGCCAATTGTTTAGGAAGAGGAATTTGAATGACCAGCAATGGTAGGGGATCACAACTTTGAAATTGATCCAAAAATTAACAGACAAGCATTCAGATATAATTGGACTGCTCAGAAGATCAAAATGCAGTTTTGTTGCAAGGTTTAAAACAGCATAAGAGAGTAATCGTAAGTGTGATATTTTTAAATATTTGGACTCCTCAAAATTTATGAAATCTCAGAAAAAAGGCAACTCAATCTGAGTACTGTGCAAAATTATGACCTCTGCGAATTGCAGGATGAGTATCAATAACAGGTTTCACTGCAGCCAAATTTCTCTTACAAATTAGAATCCTGTTGAACTCATCTCTGACATAACAGGTAACAGGTAATGGGTTTGGCCACCATCAAACTTCTCCTATACGGGACAACTAACATGTATGAAGAGTCATTCAAGAAGTTAAATGGCTCTTCTTGCGATCTCTTTTGCCTGGGAAGCATTACTCTCTGTCTTGGTTAATTCATCTACCCTTCCTCTCCTATAAATAAACCCATTTGGGTGTGATTGGAAACAGGTGAAAATAGTTGGAAAAAAAGCGATTTATTAAGGTTGCAAAAGCTTAGCTTAGCTCAAATTGGATGATTTCTGATAGTAAAACTTTTGTGATCTTAGAGATTGTGTTTGTAGTTCATTGCCATGGATTCTTGGGATAACTATATGTTGTGACCTTTTCACACATCGCCCCATTGCTAATGGGGACCCCCTCTTTGCCGGCTTTCTACGTTGTTAGGTTAGGGTTTTGGCTGCTTAGTGGGCAATTTTGCGTTTCACGTGCCCGAGTCTCGGAGTTTTGATCATGCCTAGTGCCGTCTAGGGTTTTTGAAGTTATAGGATCAAGTTGTAAAACGTTGATATTTTAATGATCCTAAGTTTTTCCTAAATGTAGACCTATTGAGCGTTAACGTGTTTTTAAACACGCGCATCAGTGATTTTAAAGTGCCAAGGTATTCACAAACCTTTTGGAGTTGTTTTCTTGCTCCTAAGGTATTATTTAAGTTGATTTCGCATTTTATTCCAATATTTTCCTAGCGTTTCGCTCATATTTTTGGAAAATTAGCCTAAGTCCAGTGTAAATTTAAAGTTTCTAAGTGATTTTGAGTGGTTAAAATGATAAAATCCTAAGGGTAATCCTTATTCCAAGGGTTAAAGGGTCAAAATCCATACTAGAGGTGCTTTTCCCCTCACATTCTAGACTACCCAACCCATTCCCCCACTCAAAATCCACACTACACATGGGTTTCTGTTGGTGTAAATAATTATTCATCTTGGATATTATTACACTTACTTAAGTTTACTTAGGAAATGCATTTCATAGTAGTTTGGGTATGAGACACTTGGGTGTTTGTGCCACATTGGGATAGTGTGTGTAGGAGAAATTCCACCTTTTATGGTGTTGATCTTGTTGTTACACTCCACATTCAGTGGGTGATCCACCTCATGTGGACTATTATATTATTTCTCCTACCTACCCACACCTATTTCCTACCTACCCTTGTTTCTTATTGAGCCACATGTCATGTTTGTGTGCTCACATATCCCTAGCCTTGCCTATATAAGCAAGCTCATCTACATTGTATGTAATTGATTATTGATCATTTTCTATTGATGAGAATACAGTTTATTCTTGTCCTATATTGTGTCTCTATTTTGTACATTTCATTGAGCTCTTGATCTTGGCAAAATCTCACAGTTTCCCCTGAAATCCATACTGGCTACTATTTTCCCCCACTGTTTATCCATACCTGGATCAAATTTCCCCTGGAAGTGCTAAAATTTGGCTAAGTGTCAGGATTTATCCAGACTACCATCGATTTTCAACCAGGAGTGCGGACTGGAGTGTGGATGATTCCATGCCTAGGTCAAATTTTCCACCAGGATTTTTGTGACAACTAAATGAGGATTTTTGTCCGGATTTTCATCCAGACAGGAATCGATTTTCCACTGGGAATATTTTGAAAAGTTTTGAGTCCGGATTTTCATCCAGACTGAGGTCGAAATTCCACCAGGGAGGTTTTTTCCAAGTTAAGTGAGTTTGGAGTGTGGATTTTTCAATCCAGACTACCATCGAATTTCCCCTGGGGGTGATTTTTTGCAAGTAGAGTGGATTTTTGTCCAGGCTCATATCGATTTTCCCCTGGGAGGTTTTTTTGTGTGCATTTTGATGAAGTTATGCATGGATTTTTGTCCAAGCATGGGTCGAATTTCCCTTATGGGGTGAATTTTGACATTTTAATGATTTTTGAAAGGATTTTTCAATCCCAACCTATATCGATTTTCTCCTAGAGGCTTATTTTGGATTTAAATTGCAATATTTTAATAAGTAAGCCCCATTTTTAATTGCTTTTAAATAATAATTAATGATTATTTAAAATTTAAAAGCAAAATTTAATAACTTGCAATAATCATTTAATATTTGAACCTTCTAGAAGTAAGTTAGGTTTTCACCAAGCAAGTATTTATATTTTATACAAGTGTTTTATCCCACATTGCTTGTGTGGTGAAAGTGAGAGGTGAAAGCAAGTATATGAGAGGAGACTTAACATTATTTTATTATTATTTTTGCAAGGTGTCTCCATGAAAGCAATTTTTCTCCAAGTTGGGCGAATTTTTAGCAACGCGTTTTTGTGAAGTGTGGGATTGAGGATTTATTTTCCTCCCTTTTTTCCAACTTGCTGATCTATTCCTCTGGCTGTCATTAAAGACCAGTTTCAGAATTTCGATTTTGCAAAGTTTGGCGATTTTTTCAAACTTCAGCATTTTTGGTGAAAATTGGCAATTTCATGTTTGGAGACTTAGGCGATTTTTCCTCCACCATTTTTGCTTATTGTTCAGACCTTCATTACTGCAGATCAAGGCTACCATTGACAACAATTTTCAGATTTTAGTATGGCGCCATAGTTGGGAAAAATTCGATTTTGCTTGGGAGGTGGTTTGGTGCCATATTTTGGTGATTTTCATGCATGCTTGGTGGCTGCCATCATTTCCAGCCTGCTGATTCGCTTCAGATCTGAGGTTTGCTTCAGATTTTGACCTCCATTAATGGCTGCCATTAATTTTCAAACTTAAGTTTTTATTGCCCAGCCAATTCCAACTTAGGCATTTTGCATTTGGAGGTGTTTTATGGAGTTTTCTATGCATTTTTTAGACCATTTTAGAGCTGTTGCAGGTCTAAAACTCCATTGTTAGGCGGTTGTCTTTAGAAATTTTCATTTCCAGCCACCCAACCATTTTTGGCGATTTTGCTTGGGGCTGTTTCCTTGGCCATTTTTCATCATTTTCAAGGATTTAAACCACTTTGCAAGGTGCTGGTAAGTCTGAAGTATTCAGTTTTCAGACTTGTCCTCAGAAATAAATTTTTTACCAGCCATACTTACATTCCTGAATATGATTGTTTTGATCATTAGGACTGATTTTTATCAAGATTATGCACATTTTGAAGATTACAACATGTTATTAAAGTTTGATTTTCAGGTTGTCTTCAGGAATTGTTGACCTCCATTGTTGACTGCGGAAGGTGTCTTCAGACATTCATTGTGTGAAAACACAACCTTTCACACATTTCCCTAGTCACCATTTATCCGGTATACTCCTTTGCATTTTAGCTTGCATATTTTCTAACCATGAGGAGGTATTCAATGAATTTTATGGAAGGCGTCCATGCCTTAGTGTTGTCACGCTTTGAACTTAATTGCTAAAATTTACCAAGTGTATGGATTATTTTTCTGACTCCATGCTCTAATAAGCTAAAATCTTTAGAAAGTCAAGAATTTTATTACGAATATTTATTTTCCTAAGTCTAACTTTGAGCTTCGTACAGGTGCGATGTCAAAGTCGGGATATAAGGAAAGAAAAGAACTACTGAAGACGTTGGAGACTGGATTTTATCCAGAGTTTAAGATTTCATCCAGATGGAAGGAGATCGTTGATACAAACATGCATTTCCTAGACTTCGACCAGATGCAGCGTCGGATGTTCGGAGTCAGAGATCAGGTTCCTTCCCCAGCATATGCGAATATTATGAAGAGTGGCATTTTCCATGCCGCTGGATTTCCACAGTCCATACAGTGCAGTGAGCTTATCCTGGAGTGTGCACGATGTTACGATCCGCTCACAAGAATGATTAAGAGTCCTAAGGGCGTTGTCATCACCTACCTTGCTAAGGATGCTATTGCAGAGGTGTTTGGATTCCCACGCGGGACGGACATGAAGGATGTGACCAAGGAGGATTATGCAGAAAGATACACGAAGAAGATGGGTGTATGCAAGAATTTAATTAACAAAGAGTGGATGATTGAGCCTAGGTCTCATCATTCCAAGGCTCCCAAGACACTTATGTGCATAGATTTTAAGGAGGAATATAGTGATTTGATATTCCTACTCAACAGAGTGATGGGGATGCCACAGGGAGCAATATTTGATGGATGGATGTTCTACTTCATCCAAAATTGTCTTAGAGGAACATTGGTGAATTGGTCCAGGATTATAAGTGACAATCTGGATTTTCAGCTGAGGAATGTAGAGCGGTCCAAGTCATTCGCCATGACTTCTTACCTGGTGTACCTGCTTGCACGGTTTGTTTCATACAGAGGATTAATATGCAAAGGTGAAGTCAGGAATGGGCAAGGACAGTTCAAGAGTTATGAATGCTACCCCCAACTAAGCATGCATAGAATTGAAGACTATAAGAGAGTGAATGATGCATTCACTATGTACATCACATGGATGTTGCAAGGCGGAATCCATAGAAGATTGTCCAAGGAGGCAACAGAGTTAATAGAAAAATATGGATCATGGTATATACAGTTTCCCACTTTCACATACCTTAAGATTCATGGGTTTCAATCTGAACCCTACAGACTTCCTAGGTATCCAACCGACAGAATAATATTGTTGGAAGTGGTGAGATAGCTTCTAGAGTTCGATGTTATCCAAAGAGAGAAGCACAAGACAGGAATGGCGTTCCCTATTTCAGTTGGGAAGACGTCAGAGGTTTGCCAATCTGCCATAGCCGCCAGCACTGCGAGTGAGGAGCTTGCATTCTATCGATTTGCTATGTACAAGAAGAGAGAAAGATTTGATCCAGACAAGAAGGTCAGAAGGACCACAGGAGAGAAGTTTACTCATAGGATTGACATAGAAGATCATTGGGCTAACCTGATGGACGAGCAAGCAATGAAGAGAAGAATGTGGTCCAGAATGTCAGTGGATTTCATGAGGAAGTGTGGACTTTTCCTCATTCCTGATCAGGTATTAGATGATAGAGATCATACACATCCACAGTATGAGAGTGAAATGAAGAAGGCAATCCTATTGCCAAGTTGGTCAAAGTCAGAAGAGATTGACCTAAATATATTGATGAGAGAGGTCTTGAATTTCTCCCGCCTATGGGTGGATATACAAATGAATAAGTTAGTTGACATGGGTGTTCCCTTCACTTATGAAAAGATGAAGCCGGAAGAGTCTACTTCCGAGGATGATCAGAGGACTGTCAGTGATGTCAGGATTCATGCATTCGAAGAGAGTCAAGCTCCTAAGAGAAGGAAGAACACGTCAGGAGAAGTCAAGGCCAGAGGGAAGACGATTGAGGATGTGAAGAAGAAACAGAAGACTATCATTCCACTTATAATTCCTTCACCCCCTCCCAATGTCTCATCAATCGAAGTGATTGAAGTAACAGAACAGAATAAGGAGACATTAAGAGTGGGGTTTTTGTCCCACCACAATGCCAACACGCCAACCCCCTCGTGGACATGTGGTTGTTGGCCCCACTATCTGATTTATGTACACACCCACCAACACGATGAAGGAACATCTCCTGAGGTTTAGCCAACATATTGGGTTTTCATCTAGCAAGGACATTAAAACCTGCAGTGGTATCAATCATAGATGGAATACTCGACGAGTTTTGAAAAACTTGCGAGTTTTTTTGCTTTGAGAGTATTTATGACTTTAACTCGCACAGTTTTTGGCGAGTAATTCACAAAAACTCGGCGAGTCTTTGGACTCGGCTGCATTAAAAAAAGGCCCAAACATGTCAAAAAATTATCTAATTTATTTTTTTCAAGTCACTCTCATTCCAATATAACAAATATATACATGAAATATAACATTTAAGTATAAGTGATTAACAAGATGTTTGAGAGTGGTTTCAAATTTGTAGGAGTTATAATGCAAATTCTAGGTTTTAGAAGATCTTTTAAATTTTTAGACTTGGTCAAATTTCAGTAACCAGTAGGCTCCTATCAACATAACGCTGCATAAGTCACATTTCAATATGTCTTTTTCCTTTCTTATACTTTAAGTTATATTTCATGTATATATTGGCAGGATGTTTGAGAGTGGTTTCAGATCTGTAGGAGTTATTATGCAAATTCTAGGTTTTAGAAGATCTTTTAAATTTTCAGACTTAGTCAAATTTCAGTAACCAAAAGGCTCCTATTAGCATAAGTCACATTTCAATATGTCTTTTTCCTTTCTTATACTTTAAGTTATATTTCATGTATATATTGGTAGGATGTTTAAGAGTGGTTTTAGATCTGTAGGAGTTATAACGCAAATTCTAGGTTTTCGAAGATCTTTTAATTTTCAGACAATCAAATTTCAGTAATTAGTAGGCTCCTATCAACATTCTCTCGCTCTCTCTACCTCACTCACTTTATCTGCCCCAAATTCTAGACCTATCTATCTTCCTATCACTCTTCCTCCATCTCCTCTCTCTACCACTCTCTATCTTACTCTCTCCTCTCTCCCCCAAGATCTAGACCTATCTCTCTACCTCTCTCTCTCTAACTCAGACCCCTGCAACGGGTGCTACGCTCAACCTCATTTTGGCGAGGTGGAGGAGGCACATCGAACTCCTAGGACTAGACCCTCTAGTTCTATCTAAACCCTATTTTTCACTAGAGCTAAGAAGAGGAAGATGTAAAATGTTTTGATGTAGTATTTACTTTTAGTTTTAGAAAACCAATTTGCTATTTCATTTTGTTTCAGTCTATCAACCACCAGCATTCTATAAGAGGATGCCATTTTGTACCCAATTTGTGTTTAAATCAATCAAATATATCTAAACTTGACTTATTTCTTTTGTGTTCTCATATATTGACTCATTGGATGCATCTCCTCACTAAATTTTGCAAAAAAATGCATTTCTAATTAAATTTAAGCATTTTTTTAAGTTGTCGAGTTTTTTGCCGAGTTTTTGTCGAGTGTTGGCCAAGGTTTTCCCGAGTTTTTTTTTCAAGCCTTGGTGAGTTTTTTCTTTTGGCGAGTAGTTCAACTATGGTATCAATTAGTGCTATTGTGCAATAAATAATGTCCATTCAGCTCCGTAGCAACATCAAATGCATCCTCAAGGCTCATAAATGAGCATGGGTAACTACAGGTGTCACTAATGCAAACCAACCACCATTTGTATAGGCAAGAGATTTCAGCCCTGTAGCAACATCAAACGCATTCTCAAGACTCATAAATGAGCATGGGTCAATCACAAGCAACAAGAGTCACTAATGCAAACCAATCACCCTTTGTATCGGCAAGAGATTTAAAAGCAAGCACTGAAGCTAAGTAAGGCCTACAAAAGAGAGTGAACCACAAGAAGAAGCATGACCCTATAGTGTAATAACACCTTTGTCAGCAAACACAATTCAATCTACAAGCAATGGTCATATGCACAAAAATTGCACAAGCACTAGGAGACCACCATGAAATTGTGCAAGGAAAACCATAAAAGAGATTTTTCTGAGCAATGACTACATAATTTGGAATTCCCTTACATTGCATCTACACAAGGCAAGAGCACCAACAACATTAATCATGTCCCCAAAGGTCTTCAATGTACTCAGCCACATCACCAAGGAGTGGACAAACATACCAAAAATCTCTAATTTTCCATTGTAATCAAGAAATAGGAGAAAAACCATTAGGATGCAACAGCTAGTGAACAATCAAAACTATGCCTACAAGCTTCAAGCACCACCATAAAAGCCTTGAGTGAAGTGAGGGAACCCTAGAGTGTGTAAGCCAAAGAAAGGAGAATCGCCCAGACTCGCCCAAACTCGGCAAGTCCGGGTCTGAGTCATGCCTCCCAAGTCTGCAGAGCTTGGACTTGGACTTGGCCGAGTCTAGGAGGCGAAATCGCCAGACTTGCCCAATTGGCAAGTTTGGCCTAGAATCACCAAACTCAGTGAGTCCCGGCCTGTAACTCGGCCGCCAACTGGGTTAAACAAAATGACAAAAAAAAAAAAAATTTAAAGTTTTTTTAACTTCTTTTTTTTTTTTGTTTTTATCCTTAGCCCCTAAAAGTGAACTTAATTTCATTCACTTACAAAAATAGGAGGGGTAAAGTGAGTTGTGAAGAAAAACAAGGGTGCATTGAAGAAAAACCAGCAAGGAGTAAGCTCAAGATTTCTTCCATTTATCACATTGGGGCTGCATGTAAAATTCCCTAATAGAACTAATACTGAATATATGTATTGCCCAGATTGCCTAAGGTGTTTCATTCAATTTAACAAATTGCCTAAGACTAAAATACATCACTTCTCTTTCTAGAATTAAGCCTCATAGAGTTTAACAGATTGTCTAGGAATTAAATAGCTTCTGACATTTCCTGAATGAACATTTATAATATTTTTCGACTGTCAATAAATAACATACAATTGAGAATTTTTGGGTGCACCTGCTAATTGTTGTTGTTGTTTGCGCTACTCCCGTGACTGCTGACTACTTGGGCGACCTTCATATATTCCCTGTGAACTCTCAGTGACTGTAGATGACTCTTTGACGAATACAATATGCAATTTGGCTTCACAAAATGCCTTTTACGCTTTATTTCTCCATTATGACTTCCGCTATATATTTCCAGTGATTCGTGTTTACTCCATATACACAATGCTTTCGAGGTTTATTAGCTCCACCGGAATACGTCTGGGATTATTGATTCCACGCGAATAGAAGGGGTTGTTGAATACATCAAACCCGATATCGGGTCTCCCGAAAATGAACGGAACCTTTCACCGTCTCCGCACACGAAGGAAGGGAAAGTGTTGGCAATCTCTTTGCGTGTCCCTCCGTCTCACTGGTATCGTCTGATAGCAATCATATTTATTAGTTGCTCTGGTATCCTCAATGGGAGTTCTGCGTAGCAAGATGTTCTTATGTTCGGGTTCCTGATAATGGCAGCACTGCACCCATGTCATGATCCTTCTCACCGAACATCTGAAGAGCGCACCGGACTGGTTACAAGCTTCTCCGTAATGTTTCAACCCGAGTCACAATATCTCAAAATTCCAATAGGCCAAACGTAGGTTGACAAAAGGAATAGTTTTATATATTTGATGTCCCACAGACTATCATATGCTTCCTCCAAAATAAGTTCTATTTCCTCCCCTGCTTCCTTCCGGATGTCCATTTTTATTGACATTGATCGGTTTGAGAATTCCCGTAAGAATCCCGTAATAGTTAGTAATAGTTAAAATTAACTATCGTGAATATTAATTATTTTATATAAGCGAATGATATAAAGTAATTAATATCTTAATGCGTTGACAATTATTTATTATTTACTAGGGGACATGACAGTCTCCCCTGCTTCATGTTGCTTGCCCTCAAGCAACTCCAAAACTCTTTCATTTTCCCAAGTGGCATCATCCTGAGGCAGATTTTTCCATTTGATGAGATATTCCCTGATAATTCTGCTCCGCAATTGCCTGTCCCGTGTTTCCAAAATAACTTCTGGTATCATCTCGAACTTCCCTTCATCATTCAAGGGAGGTAAGTCTTCGGATACTGATACCTGCTGGCCCAGAGCTTTCTTGAGACAAGATACATGAAATACATTGTGTGTCTTGCTAACTATTGGTAAATTGAGTTCATATGCAACTGTACCGACCTTCCGTACTACCTGATAGGGACCATAAAACTGAGGCTTTAGTTTTTCAGAACCACTACGTTTGAGAGATGATTGTCGATAAGGTTGCAACCTGAGAAATACCAAATCTCCCACCTCGAAATGACGTTCAACTCACTTTTTATCTGCATAAATTTTCTGTTGATTTTGAGCACATTGCAAATTCTCCTTAAGAGCTATCAAAATGTCTTGACTTTCTTGAAGCCAATCACGAGTTCTAGGTACATTGCTCTGTTCAAAAGAAAGGTCGAGAAAAGAGTGTACATCATAGCCATATAATGTTTTGAAAGGAGACATACCAATTGACATATGAAAGGTAGTATTATAACAATATTCACCCAGATATACCCAACGAACCCAAGCCTTCTGATGACTGGCAACATAATTACGAAGATAACCTTCAATCCACTTGTTCACTATTTTCGTCTGCCATCGGTTCACGGGTGATAACTAGTGCTATGATTCAACTCTGTACCTGTCAACCTGAAAAGCTCCCCCCAAAATATGCTCAAAAATCTGCTATCTCTATCACTTATTATAGTCTTTGGTAAATCATGTAATCGGAAAACCTCTCTGAAGAATAACTCTGCAACCTGAACTGCTGTATACTCTGTAGTGATAGGAAAAAAGTGTGCAAATTTAGTTAATCTATCAACCACAACAAATATACAATCTTTACCTTGGGATTTCGGTAAACCTGTGATGAAATCCATGGATATACTCTCTCATTTCTGATTTGGTATAGGTAAGGGCTGCAATAAACTAGCAGGATACGTTTGTTCTGTTTTGTTTTGCTGGCAGGTGGTGTGTTTTTTGACATAGCGTAGGACATCATTTTTTAAGCCCTTCCAAGTGAACCTTTCTCTTACCTAACGATACGTTTTGAAGTACCCAGGATGCCCTGCTAGAGGAATATCATGCAAAGATTGGAGAATTTTTTCTTTTAACTTCGATCCTAGAGTTAAATAAATCATGTCTTTATAATAAATAACATCATTAACAATTTTATATTTATCATCCTGTATATTACCATCTAGCAAATCACATGCAAAAGAATCCTTTGAATACTCGACCAGCAACAAAGATTTCCAATCAACTGTTATGACAGATAACGCATTGATTTCAGGCCTTCTAGATAAAGCATCAACAACAACATTATTTTTACCTTTTACATATTCAATCTCAAAATCATAAGCTTGAATTTTACTGATCCACTTCTATTGCCTGTCATTCAAATCTTTTTGTCCCAAGAAATATCTCAGACTGTTATGGTCAGTTTTCACCACAAATCTGCTACCAACCAAATACTGTCTAAATTTGGTCAATGCATGCATGATAGCCAACATTTCTTTATCATAGATGGAATATAATTTCTCAAGTTTATTAAGTTTCCTGCTTTCATAAACTATAGGATGTTTGTTTTGCATTAAAACTGCCCCTATTCCATCACCGGAAGCATCACATTCCAAAACAAAAGGCTGATTAAAATCTGGAAGAGCAAATACTGGACAAGAACTCATTACGTTTTTAAGTTTCTCAAATACCTGTTGAGCTTCCTCAGTCCATCTGAATGCCCCCTTTTTGGTAAGACCTGTCAAGGGTGCCCCAAGCTGTGAAAAACCTTTGACAAATCCCCTGTAATAACTGCATAAACCAAAGAATCCCCTTAACTCTGTAAGGTTCCGTGGTGGTGGCCACTCCAAAATGGCTCTTATCTTCTCTTGATGAACCTGTACCACTGTTGCACCGATCATATGCCCTAAATACAAAATTTCAGTCATTCCAAATTCACATTTAGATGCCTTCGCATACAATGATTGTGATTCCATAATTCCAAGAATTACGTCAATATGTTTCAAATGTTCTTCCCACGTTTTGCTATAAATCAATATATCATCAAAGAATACTAGCAAAAATTTCCTTAACTGTTTGTTAAAAATATGATTCATACAGGACTGAAATGTTGTCGGAGCATTTGTTAGACCAAACGGCATAACCAAGAATTCATAATGACCATAATGACAACGGAAAGCAGTTTTATGAATGTATTGTTCTCTTAACTTAATCTGATGATACCCTGATCTCAAATCAATTTTAGAAAAATAGATAGCACCATGCAATTCATCTAAGAATTCATCAATTCGAGGAAATGGATACCTGTTTTTTATTGTTTTCTTGTTAAGAGCTCTGTAATCAATACACATTCGAAGAGTTCCATCCTTCTTTTTGACCAACACTACAAAAGATGCAAAAGGACTAGAACTAGGTCTGATGTGCCCCATATCCAATAATTCCTTAATTGCTTTTTCTATTTCATCACTGAATGTTTTAGGGTGTCTATAAGGAGTAGTAATCACTGGTTTTGCACCTTCTTCTAATTCAATAGTATGTTCAAAACCTCTATCAGGTGGGACTCCTGGGGGAATTGTTGATGTGTTTTTTATGACCGCGTCCAACACAGAATAAAGTTGCCCAACAGTCACTTCACTCTCTCTTGATCAAAGTACGATTGAATGTTGATATTGCAGGAAGGTCAGACAATCGACTCCAAGGTTCCTTTATGCTACGGACGTGACTCAGTTGGCTGATGTGATTGCTGGTAATCCAAGGGGGCCTTACGTATATCAAAGAAATTTTATGCAAGCTCAAGAATTCTTTATACGGATGATTTGCAATAAAGCTCTTAGTTTTAGATCTTCGGGTTTTGAATAATGCAGAAAGTAAATAGGAACAAGGCAGAGAAAGACTAAACTAAAAGTAATCTAAACCTATGAACAAAGAGACGGGATAACTTGCGCAAAATCCAACCACGCTTCGCTTTGCCAGCAACGCACAACTACACGAAGGCGGTGCAATCTTCAGGGGGGTGTGTTAAGGATTTTCAGATCATCAAGAGAAACCATCAAATCGAACAACTTCTCCTGATAATCGAAGTTAAACTTACACATAAAACGGAGGCTCGAGCTAACTTTGCACGGTATGCAACAATCAATTGCATACCAAAAGTATGAGCACGAATTTTGCAACAAGCAATCCTATCAAATCCAGTTCATCTAACAGCATAAAAGCAAATCTAATCTATGAAGAGAATGAGACCATGCGAGCTCCAAAACAAAACAAGAACACACCAACAATTGAACAATGTATTAAGTATTTGCTTCAAAAACTCTTAGCAACAATCTCTGATGGTAGTCTCTCCTTACAAATGAGGGGGTCACCCCCTTATATAGGCCTCAAGCCATGATTACATGCAAAACCCTAATTAGGGTTTGCCCTAAAGATTCCCCACTCAAGGTGCAACAAGGTGGGAATCTGCATTAAATAACCCATTACGCCCATTTACAATAAATTTAAAAGAGCCTAAAATAGCGCCCATTAGCACATTAAGTGTGCCCCATGATGATGATCATGCCCAGAATATAACTGACGTCGTCATAAATGCCTCACTCTCCAAGCGACAGCAACATGCAAGAAGAATCCGTCATAAAACCATAATGAGAGGACGACATGCAAGAAGATTCTCTATCCTATGGTGGCATGCATTGACTGGTCCCACGCCTAGTCAATGTTCCTTCAGCCATAAATAAGCCATCACTATTCAATCAAAAGACTTTCGTCCAAAAATGGACGACCATTATCTCGTTCATTAATGGCGTATGCAATGAACCTACTGACGACGGCCTCTAGTTCTCCGATGGAGACACTTGGCACATTCTCGATGTTGAATTCCATCAAGGCAATCTCCTCTTCGCTTATGGAAAAGAAACTTTCCCAATCTGCCATGGCTTCCTGTGTCTTCTTCATCATACCAGAGAATGAAGAAACTTTTGCAAAGTGTTCCTTAGGAAACGAACCGACGAAGAAGAAATCATGCAACTGGGATTTCAAGGAGTTCACCGTTATTCCTCCGTCGCTGAGTTTCCTTGAAAATAAAGCTTCCATGGCACTGAGGATTTCTTCCTGTATCCCTCTGATAGACTCTTTCAAGGTGACAGAATCAATGCTGAATTTATCAAGGGTGTTCTTTCCTAAACAGATGGCGTAGAACCATCGGGGGAAGTCATAGGCTTCATTCTCTTGGATCACTTTCCCGTCCACCAATGTTTGCCTTGGAGTCTTCGTCAGAGCCCTAAGTTGGGAAATGGTTAAGTCTTGGTAGACATCAACATCTTCCCATAGTCCCTCCGTTGTTTCCAATCTACTCAGGAGGGCCATGAACCTCGAATGGAGCTGAGCTACATCTTCTACAAATTTTTCTGCCTCAGCATAAACATCTTCTACCCATTCCCAAGAATTCTGTGCTAGTGCTCTAATAAGTTCTGCATCATCAACTACTTCCTTGGGAAGGAAGGGAGGAGGAGTGGATGAAGGACCCGCTTCCCTGAGGGGTTTTTTGAAACTCCTGACGTATTCGCATAGAAATTTGTTTTCCTCCCTCAGCCACTTACATTTTGCCTTTGACTTCAGCAATTTCTCCTTCATGGCAAAGGAGGAATCGTCGAAATCTCCCATTACTTGACCGGTGGAAGCATGGCCAAGGTCCACCTGTCTAATGACGTAATCTTCCTGTCTAATCTCACTCCTATCCTTATCCACTGCAGGTTCAGCAATGTGCAAGGTCTGGGCTCCAGATTCTTCCCTGACTACCTTGGAAAACTTCCGTGGGGCCTTTCTTTCTGGTGGTTGATCCATCCTCTTCAATAATTCTTCTAATTCTTGAGCAGGATTGGTCCCTCCTTCTGCTTCATTTCCCAATCTGCCTACCAACCAATCTGGTGCGGGGATGGAATGGTTGTAATCATCTGCATGCTCCCGTTCTTGAGATTCCTCTTCCATTTCACCAAGGATAGTCTCTACGAAACTATCCTAGCGAACTTCTTCCTCGTGCGGGGAATTTTCTTGCCTCTGACTTCTTGGCTGATGACGGCCCTGCGAAGCATTGATGCTGAGTATATCAGGTGCTGGAACGTTCCCTGGAAGTGGGCCTGCGGGATGTGGGAACATCTCCACCTCTCGTACGCTCGAGGAGCTAACTGGTGAATGCTCCCTTCCTATCCTCATTCACTTTTGTGGAGGTTCCCCTTGCTAGGTTTCCTGTTGATCCTTCATCTTTGTTACCCTTGGCCTCTTTGGGGCATTTTTTCCTTTGTCCATCCGAGCCTCTCTTCCTGCCTGACCCTATGAAGAGCCTTCAGTTGCCTCACTGTGGGAATCCAGATTTACCATCAGTTGGTATGTCAGATGGACATGGTTTTCCACCAACTTTCTTGTCTGCCTGTCAATCCAATGCTTAGTGAATTTTAGCACTGGTGTAGCTAAAATGTTCAAATCATCTACCTCAGGCTCTGACCAATCTGGCAATAGGATAGGTTGATCTTTTATCCTCTCGAATTCGGGTTGCATCAAATTTGAGTCTTCCTTCACCTGGTCTGGTACCTGATGAATCTCACTTATTCTAATGGTGTCGAGGGGCAGTCTGGAGTGCATTCTTCTCCGAACCTCAAAGTCATCCTCGGCACCTGCCCGGTAATCCTCCAAGTGAAATCTATGTATGAATTTGACACCGGCAACCTTCCTAATCTGGCTGTAAGGATCATATTGGGCCCTAGAAGTGTAAAATGCTAGGCGATAGAACACCAATTCGCCTACTGCACTTTCAGCGGCCTCCAATCCTGGGCATATCTCCATGAAATCCCCCAAGACAATCGGAAATTCAATAGATTGCTTCTTCTTATTCTTTTGCAGCTGATCGTAGGCAGTCAACTGCCTCATGAGCTCGAGCAATATAAGCTTATCTGATGGATATCTGGGCAATTTGTAAGACTGGAAGGAGAAGCCCTATGTCCTGACGTAGGTGAACTTGGGGAACTGCAGGAACACGGCACCATACTTCTAGACCAAAGCACTTGCCTGTGGAGACAACCTCATGTGCAACTTATTTTGCATAAGTCGTGTCAGGTACATGGTGAAGGTGTCATTCGCCAACCTGTAAGAATTCACATTGTGGAGATGCAGCTGAGGATAACATTCATGCACCTTTAGCTGAGCTGGTCCGCAGCCCATGATTCCTCTTGTTGGCAGCCAATCGAATCCTCCCCTTCGTGCAAACATATAGAATAGGTAGGAACTCATGAAAAAGGACTGAGACCTTTTCTCCTGTAGGTTCTTCAATTGTTCATGCAAGTAGTGGCTGATCAATCTAGCCCAGTCGATCAGTGTATTCGAATTCATGATCTCGCCTATGTAGAAGAACATCCAAGGCTCAAAGTTCATCGAGTGTGAGCACCCCATTACTTTGCTCAGCATCTTTATCATGTCCACATATTCCTGCTTGAACTCGAAAATTGTGAGTTTTGGGCATCTTGGAGGCGTGTACTCTAGGCTTCAGCAACCACTGCTTGTTGATCAAGTCAGCACATCTAGCGGGGCCTGCTTCATAGATTGCTTGAGCTCCACTGCTGGTCCTGTATGTCATGGAATAATGTGAAGGGATTCCGAAGGCCTCACCAATTACCTCTGGAGTCAATGTTGCCAGTAACTTGTCGTCTGGCGTCGAGATTGTTTTCCGCTCCAGATTGTAATGTGCTGCACATTCCAAGACCAGATCTGGGCATTGAATAGCGAGAGGAAAGCCAGCTGCTGCAACTATTCCACTCCTCACAATTTTGACAACTGTCGGGGATGGATTGTGCCCTGCAGTTCCGAACATTCTTATCTTGAATGCAGCCCAATTGAACGTGTCGAGGTTGGTATCGCTGATTTCTTCCCATCTTGAATTCAACCGAGAATGGGGAAGAAAACCCTTCATCTCTGCTTTGATCAACGCCTACCTGGAGATAGTAGTTGCCTTGCTAGGTTCTGCCATCTTAGGAGTACTTCAAAATGACGAAAATAGAGACTAAGTATGAATATTCTTCACTGCACTTCTTCTTTCTTGAATCTTGCACGTGAGAAATGAAATGCCATTCTCAACTTATATAGAATTCATACGAGGCATTAATTAGTAACTGCATTTATGGCGCGTCATACTTTCCTTAATTACTACGCCATGCAAAGGCAACTTCCCATGCGAACGAGTTCAAATTTAAAACTTTCCTTAAATGTTCCAAGTCATGTGTCATACTTGGAAGATTCCTCCTGCCAACTCATTGATTTCATTCTTTCCAATTCTGAAGGATCTTTCTTAGGATTGGCTCGATTCCACTCCAACTTGTCATTTCCTGCTTTAGAAGGAATTTTCACGCCTCTTCTCCACATCCCTATTTTTTAGGGATCTTCCTAAATTTTAGGAGTCAAGTTCATTGGATGGGGAGTTTCGTCCCGATTCTGAATCTATAAAAATTTCCATATTTGGCTAGGATTTGATGTCTAAAATTAGCATAACTGAAAATTCGCCCAAGGGGAATTCTGCTTTTTATTCCTCCTTGACTCCTTGGATTTCGTACCTTAGGCGAAATTCCAATTCTTTTAGCTCAGGTGAAATTTTCATTACGCCCATGGATTCATGGATTTTCTTCCTGTGAATGCCTCCCTGGTTTCAGCACTCCAACCCAGATCTGGGCACATTTTCAGCATGTCCATGGAGAGGTGGATTTTTCCACTTGTGAATTCATTCTTGGTTTTAGCGCCCCTGCCCTAACTTGGGCGCATTTTCAACATGTCCATGGAGAGGTGGATTTTTCCACTTGTGAATTCATTCTTGGTTTTAGCGCCTCAGCCCTGAATTGGGCGCATTTTCAACATGTCCATGGAGAGGTGGATTTTTTCACTTGTGAATTCATTCTTGGTTTTAGCACCCCAGCCCTGACTTGGGTGCATTTTGGCCATGTCCATGGAGAGGTGGATTTTTCCACTTGTGAATTCATTCTTGGTTTAAGCGCCCCAGCCTTGACTTGGGCGCATTTTGGCCATGTCCGTGGAGAGGTGGAATTTTCCACTCGTGGATTCATTCTTGGTTTTAGCGCCCCAGCCCTGACTTGGGCGCATCTTGGCCATGTCCATAGAGAGGTGGATTTTTCCACTTGTGAATGGCTTCCAAACTTAGAACATTTTGACCTTCCACTTCAGGGATGATTCTCACATTTAGCCATTTTAGACCTCTGCTTGTGTGCTTTCAACTTTCCAGATTTAGAAGTGATTGTGCATGTTGATTCTCCATTGTCTGCAAGCCTGATCCTGCCACAAATAGACTTTCCCGAAATGTAAACTTCAAAAATGTCAGAGTTAGAGCCCAAAACAAGACGCAGGAAATGACTTACTAAAAATAGTAAGTTTGATTTTTGGCAAAATGGCGACATTCTGGGACTCGAAAAAATCCCTAAAAAATAGGGACTTTCTAAAAATAGAAAGTTGTTCCATTTGGGCTCAAATTTTGCTGGGAGGTCCTTTGAAGGGTCTTGACTCCAGTCGCATTCTTAGTTTTCCTAAAACCCTAACAGGAACCCCTAAAATCTAGGACAAAAGGCAAAACCCTAGAAAAAGGACAAAACAAGCCCTAGACCTCACAAAATTTGCTTGACAGAGAAGCAGATTAACCCTAACTGACTCCCAAACATCCGTAACGTGGAGAGATTGACGAGATTGCCACTGACACACAAAAATGAAAGCCAAACGACCAAAAGGGCCTAAAAGCTAGGGGGGTCCCTATTTGGGATGGGGTGATGTGTGATTAGGTCACAACAAGAATATCACTGAAAACCAAATGATGTGAGTCTAAGACTGTTAATAGATCATCTTGATAAGATTTAGATTCAAAGCCTAATACCTTGTTGGAGATTAAACATTGTGCCGACCATGCCACATCTCCATGTCTAAAAATAGCCTCCATTCTTTTAGCACTGACGATCCTGGGGCCACTGTTGGACATACCACGAAGGACTACCTTCCTATCATCAATTTTAAAAGAGAATTCCATCCTTTTAAAACTCTGTGTATATTCATCCAATGTTTCCATCCACTGTATGCCCAAGACAACATTAGTGTCAACCAAATCGATCACGTAGAAATCATCAATAACAGTGTAATTGCCAAGAGTAATATTCAATTTAGGAACTTTATGAGTGTTGGACAAATTAGTTCCACCTGCTACTCTAACATCAAATCCTTCATGTTTTTCAGTATGCAAACCACGTTTTTCCACAAGTGTTGCATCTATAAAATTATGTGTAGAACCACTATCAAGCATAACAATTACACGTTGTCCATTCAAAACTCCTCTAACTCTGAAAATATTATAATGTGGGGTTCCTGACATGGATGCTATTATTCCTTCTCTTTGTTTGGTACCTGTTTCTAATTCAGTGTTCTGCGGTGCTCGCTCTATGTTAGGATCAACATTCTCGTCATCCTCACTGTCAGACATAACCTCAATATAATGAATTTTCCCCTTCCCTAAACATCTGTGTCCAGGCTGCCATGCTTCTCTACAACTGAAACATAGTTTTTTCCTTCTAAGTTCTTCTCTTTCCTCTTTATCTAGCCTGTTTTTAGGGAAATCATCTTTGTTGAAAGGTTGTTTATCTTTTTCTGGTTTAGAAGGTGGTCCTTTGTTAAAAAAATTTCCTTTTGAAGATGGTTCCAATTCTCTTGCTCTTTTGGCAGCTGTTTGTGAAGTAAGGGGGTTTAAGGACTTAACCCACCCTTTGAGGGAATCAGACAATCCATCTATAAATATCACAATCTTGTGTCTTTCTGAAATTTTAGTTACTAAGATAGCCAATTTTTCAAATTCGAAAATATATTGTTCAACTGTTCCAGTTTGCTTAAGCTGAGTCAATTCTTTAAGATGTAATTCAGGATCTTTAGAATCAAACCTATCAATAAGTTTCTCAGTGAACTCAACATAAGTACCTATCAAATTATGACCCAAGGTTATTTGTCCATGATGCCACCATTCATGTGCTACACCTTCAAGATGTAACGCAGCATATTTAATTGCCTCTTCTTCCAACATAGGATTTAATTGGAAGTTTGTATCTAATTTTTGCACCCAAGCCCGAGCAGTTGTCTTACCTGAACCATCAAAATAAGGAATGGACATTTTCCCAATTTTTCTTTGTAATTCACTGTTATTTCCTTGCTGTCCTCTTGGCCTATGTTTCATTCTGAAATCTAAATATTCTCTAAATGTCATTGATGATCTGAATTCTTCACCGGAACCTAACCAGTCCTGATGTATTTCTTCCTGTATTTCTCTTATTGTAGGTTCATTTTCAGGTGGCTGGTTTCTAGCAGTAAGTGTAGGCATAAATGGTCTAGTTGTTCCTGTTCTTTCTGGCTGATTATTAACTGACTCTTCATCTCTACCCCCATTATTTTGATGTTGATTATTCTGCCTTCCATTATTTTGGTGCTGATTTATATTATTGGCCATAAATTGGGTCATCAAATTGGTCATTCGGTTAATGTTATTCTACATATCTTGTTGACTTCTGATTAGTGCAGCCAATAGATCCCTATTGTTATCTAGGTCTCCCATGTTGGTTTCAAAGATAATTTCTTCGTCAATTTCTGTGTGCCTATCCTCAATTTCAAATGGAATAGACGAACTACTTTGTGTTAAAGGAGAGTTTGTAAATCTGTTTTGACGGGCCCTAGTACTTCGGAAATTATAATTTCCTTGGTGCATACTCAACTGTACACTAAGCTTTCCTGATAATACCCTACAGGCTGGCAGGATTCAAAGCTCCGATACCACTGTAAAATTCCCTAATAGGACCGATACTGAATATATGTATTGCCCAGATTGCCTAAGGTGTTTCATTCAATTTAACAAATTTTCTAAGACTGAAATACATCACTTCTCTTTCCAGAATTAACCCTCATAGAGTTTAACAGATTGTCTAGGAATTAAATAGCTTCTGACATTTCCTGAATGAACATTTATAATATTTTCCGACTATCAATAAATAACATACAATTGAGAATTTTAGGGTGCACCTGCTAATTGTTGTTGCTGTTTGCGCTACTCCCGTGACTGCTGACTACTTGGGCAACCTTCACATATTCCTTGTGAACTCTCGGTGACTGTAGATGACTCTTTGACGAATACAATATGCAATCTGGCTTCACGACATACCTTTTACGCTTTATTTCTCCATTATGACTTCCACTATATATTTCCAGTGATTCGTGTTTACTCCATATACACAATGCTTTCAAGGTTTATTAGCTCCACCGGAATACGTCTGGGATTATTGATTCCACGCGAATAGAAGGGGTTGTTGAATACATCAAACCCGATATCGGGTCTCCCGAAAATGAATGGAACCTTTCACCGTCTCCGCACACGAAGGAAGGGAAAGCATTAGCAATCTCTCTGTGTGCCCCTCCGCCTCACTGGTATCGTCTGATAGCAATCATATTTATTAGCTGCTCCAGTATCCTCAATGGGAGTTCTGCATAGCAAGATGTTCTTACGTTCGGGTTCCTAATAATGGCAGCACTGCACCCATGTTGTGATCCTTCTCACCGAACATCTGAAGAGCGCACCGGACTGGTTACAAGCTTCTCTGTAATGTTTCAACCCGAGTCACAATATCTCAAAATTCCAATAGGCCAAACGTAGGTTGACGAAAGGAATAGTTTTATATATTTGATGTCCCACAAACTATCAAATGCTTCCTCCAAAATAAGTTCTATTTCCTCCCCTGCTTCCTTCCGGATGTCCATTTTTATTGACATTAATCGGTTTGAAAATTCCCGTAAGAATCCCGTAATAGTTAGTAATAGTTAAAATTAACTATCGTGAATATTAATTATTTTATATAAGCGAATGAGGACTTAATATAAAGTAATTAATATCTTAATGCGTTGACAATTATTTATTATTTACTAGGGGACATGACACTGCATTGTGTTTGGATTTGGTGCATCAAGAGTTGGATAGGAAAAGTTTGTAGCTCATTTCAAGCTTGTTGTAAGAGGTAAAATTGTTTTTTTTAGGTTTTTTTGTTTCTTGTATGCAAAAATTCCATTTTCTATTCATTTATTTTGAAAGTTTTACATTTTCTTCTAAAATCTTTTGTATGTTACTATGTAGGGTTTGTAAAAAAAAATTTAAAAAGTAGGGTTCGACAAGCCCTACAATTTTATTTTTTTTAAATTTACAAACCCTACCTTAGTTTTTTTGAAAAAAATGTTCAATGAGAATGAATGCACAACAAAAAATGAATGTATTAATTTCTTTTTGTATTTGTAATGTTTTATTGCAGCAACCTTCACTTTCTTATTTGCCTCAAGTTTCACAAAACTATCATACAATGTCTTCTAGTTCTTCTAGACCCCCCATTAGAAAGGACCCTGCTTGGAAATTTCATGAGGACTTTCTAGGGCAAAAAAAGGGGCAGACAAAGTGTATTTTTTGCAAAACAATATTCCATGGAGGCGTATATAGATCGAAATACCATATTGCTGGTGTGTGTGGGCATGATGCGGACCGATGCATTGAAGCAACGACTGAGGCCATACACGAGTGCTATGTAATGGTTGAAGCAATTGAAAACAAAAGGAAGCAAAAGGATGATCTCACGGCCATTGGAAGTGGGACAGCTTTAGGTTGTGTTGGACAGCCTTCTTCCATGCCTCCATATCATCCCACTCACCATGCTACTGCTGGTGCTAACGCTTCTGCTTCTGCAAGTGCCACTACTCATGTTCCTAGCATTGCCAGTGGTAGTGGGAATGTTAGAATTGGACCTAGAATTTGTAAATCTAGGTTGGATACCTTCTTTGCGCCTCGCATTACTCCTGGGTCCCAACAATCGATTGCGAGCATAGATTGGAACAAGGAGGTCCATGATGCCGCTAAAATGGAAGTTGGCAAGTTTTGGGTCTACGGCAGTGTTCCATTCTTTACAGCCATGTGAATGTTTTATGTTTGATTGTTTTAATTTTTTTACTTTGATTCTTCGTTTTATATTTTCCCATACATACTACATAGTACATACTTAACTTATCTGATTTAGTTTATTTGTGACAGGTCTCCTTATTGGCAATAAATGGTTGATGCCCTTACCATATGCGGGGCGGGGTTCAAAGCCCCTTCTGAGTCTGATTTGAGGGGACCCATTTTGACTCAATTGGTGAATGATGTGAAGAGGGAATTAGGTGAACAACACCACATATGGAGCACTAAAGATTGCACCATCATGACTGATGGTTGGACGGATAGGAGAAATAGAACTCTCCTTAATTTTCTTGTTTCTTCCGCAGGTGGTTGATTAATTTTAGTTTCATTTAGTCATTAATTTTTTATTTTTCATTTAATGATTTATTAAATGATCATTGATCTTGCTTTATTTTTTTATTTCAGCGGGCACCGTTTTCATCAAGTCCATTGATGCTTCCGCCCATTGCAAGAATGCCACCTACCTATGTGAGCAGATAGAGGAGGTGATTGATGAGGTGGGTGAGGAGAACGTGGTACGGGTGGTGACCGACAATGCAGCAAATTATGTTGCTGCAGGTAAACTTTTGATTACAAACTATGGCTGCCGAATCATCCAGGACCTACCTTAGACACCTTCGCAGGGGGCCGAGGCCAGAGGGTGCACGCTCCTCTGAGCCATAGGCTTGTAGTTGTATTTACCTTTGGTATTTGTATGGAACATTTGATAATGATCATATGATGACATGGATTTTTTATTCCATGAGTTTTGTAATATTGTATACATTTGATAATATTTATATATCTATGTTTGTTATTTCCTTCAGCTACAATTTGCGTTTATGCTTATGTGATTGATGTATACTTGTGTATGTAATCAAATGAGCCTAGTTTGATAATGTTATTGTGTCTTTAAGGTGTATTCAATAAAGGGTGCATGAAACAAGTTTTAAATCTTTAAAAAACCTCTAAATTTCTTTAGTTTTTCACTTTCCTGAGTCCAGTCAAGTCCAAAGCAGAATCTAACTCCGAGTCCCGAGTCCGAGTTTGAGTCGGGCTTGCCGAGTCCGAGTCTCATTTCTTTGGTGTAAGCACATTAAGAATTGACTCAAGAACCCATGTAATATGGTCACTAAGCAATCACATCCCATCCATAAGCATGAATACTTTAAATATTAGTGCACATGCATTATGAACAGTGTCAAATGGGTTAATAAAGCCTTTGAAGCTTGAGCTCATCCTTGCTGTCCACATGGAAAGCAAGAAAACCATGCATACCACAAACTAAGAAAGCAGCGCCATAGAAACCCTTAACTGCCACCAAAAAGTGCAACCCACACAACTTCCATTAAGTGAAAGGCATGAGCCAAAGAAAAGTCACCGAGACACAAACAAGTGATTCAAACCCACCACATCCATGTAGACACCACTAAGGAAAGCAGACCATCGTGTAAACACTTGAGCCTGCCACTGCCATTAGGTGACACTTAAGGGGCCATAATTTGTCTCTGAGTCCATGAAGTTGCCACAAAGAAATATAAACCCACAACCAATAGAGATGGGGCCTGCATGCCTACATTGCCAAATACCACATGGCAGCATATGGCTAGGTTGCACACCAAAAAGGAAAGCCACACTATCACTAGGGCACACATGGACTAATAGAAACACACCATGCCATAGGGAAGTCCACAAGGAAGTGCAGTGCATAGCACACAATGGAATGTCGGGTTGAGATGAGATCGTCCATTGGAAAGGTTTTGTATGCTGCAATAGTACAATGATGCATGGTGAGGGACAGGGGATGAGTTTGGAGTAAGCAAATGTAACTGAGGATGGGACCAAGAAGGGAGCCAGCCAATGAATGAGGCATATTAGCTAAACCTTGGATACCACCTATCCTGATTAGCCGCTGGGCTTAGGCTTACATGCTGACCAGCTAGAGAGGTAAAACAAAGCAGCAATGAAATGAAAGACATGCTTCAAGTTATGAGATGTGCAGACTTAGTAGGTCAAACTCATTTTATAACATAAAGTGTGACGAATTTTGGCAGGTTAGCATAAACAAATAAAAGAGCAATTGAATTTTAGCTCATAGGCAAGGTATAGGTACCTAGGGTTTAAGCATGTGCACACAACCCACCATGAAAGTGCAACCAAGCTTGGACCAGGAGACAACCAAGGCATCAAAGACTCAAGCAAAGACATGAATCACACAGAAGCCTCCCACTGAGGTATCCAACACCAACCCGAAGGTGACAAGGGCCACTCAATGATACTATTGGATTGGCCAGCAACAAATCCCATGGCACGGGTTGCATCAGAGGTACAAAGGGACAAGGATATGACAAAATACACAAAAACATAAAGACATATATCAGTAACAAACAATCCAATGACGCTATTGAATTGACCAGAACCAAAGCCCATGGCACTAGTTGCATCAAAGGTACACATTGACCAGACTATGACAAAATAATAAACAACATAAAGACATCTCAATAACAAAACCCAGACCCACACTTGAAACCCTGGCCAGACAAACAAGAAACCCTAACTGACATATCTCTTATTAGTTCTAAATAATGGGTTTGCAGAGCCTAAGGCAAGAAAAATTTATAAAATATAGAGGGTTGCCAACAGATCAGTCAATAGAAATTCATTGAAATATAGGTAATGACAAGCTAGCAAGCATTCCCACGGTTGGAAGAGATACCCACTTGCTGGAGCAAGAAATTTTCCACATTGCCTTATATATGTTGTTCATATCTGTAACCCATTGAAATTCGATTATTTCACAGAACTTGTGGTAATTCAACACTCACCTATCAGTCTAGGCCTGAAGTTAATAACAATTGCATTTGGGGGTTGAGTGGTCAATTACTCAATTTGCAGAAATTTAAGACATCTAATTTATCAAAATTCAACAAAACCTTCAATCCAAATTGGATCCTGATGTGTATTGTTTCTGTGTTGTAAAGACTAAGACATTTGTATGACCCTTAGAGCATCAAATTCCATGTAATGTAGTTCTCCCTAAGCTTGTGATTGGCTAAGACAGTGGTGTACAGGCATTTAGAACATTGTACAGAGGTCTGCAAATAAGTTGGGTGCAAATACGGAATTTACACAAAAGATGAAACTCAATGCACGGTTTGGAATATAAACAGGTTGTGAAGCCATCTCTTGGACGTCTGGAAGCATCATTGTCAAGCTTTGAACATGACTTGATTAAAATTTAGACGACATCTCTCTGGGGATTGAGAAATCTTCTGAGAGTTTGTCTGTTTCATAGCATACAGGTAGGACAAGACATCACAGAATATGTAGAAAAAGGGAGATTGTTGTATAGTTGGATGTCATTACTTGTGAGCTTATAGCCTTGCATTTATTATTGATAGTGGATTAAGACACAAACCCATTTACACGCATTGGGTATGTCCAGGGTAAACCTACTCACTGTTGTGTGGTGGCTGAATATGTTTCTTTTCCATGTATACATGTTCATTTGTCAATTCTTCATGTGATTAAAGCAATATAGCAGCCCTCAAAAATAAATCTTCCAGGGCATAATGCTACTTACGCATAAATCAGTTGTACGACTAAGGAAGATTCATATAAATGAATAAGACATCGGTATACTGAGATAATTATGGATCAAAATTCTGAATCAATCTTCTTTATTATACTCTGTAGCGGCTAATTTACCCTAATATGCCGTCAGGCTGTGACAAATGGTCCTGACAATCTTTAAACATGCAATGCCATATTCGTGTAGCCAATTTAACCATTAATCAGAATTGTGTAAAAGCTCGTAACCAGTAGAAAGCTTAAAAATAACTAACACAAAGCTACAAGAATGCAGTTCGAGTGATAAAAGCATTAGCACATCAATGGCAATTCCCCGGTCTGAAATCCACAAAAACAATATGATAAAGCTGTGGATAATATACCACATCCAATTCGCTGGGTAGGTTCACACAACGGAGAAGTTTCAGACCTCGCAATCCAGCAAGTAACCTCTTTCAATTCTCCCTGGGAGGAAAGTAAAATAATATGCCTTATAGGTATACGTCACATCTCGTGAACTTTGGAGTTCAATATTTACTAATCAAAATATTCAAAGAATAAAATAAAACTAAACTCATAACTTTATAGAAATAAAGAAATAGGTTTCTCAATATACTTAAAACTTCAAATTATTTATTAAAAAAAATACCAATCTCAAATAGAATTTTTAAAGGAATTTTTTTAACGAAAAATCAAATCAAATTCATATGTATGTCTACAACTAGCATAGATATTTTAAATTAATCTATCTAAAAGTGGCACCTATATATAAATTGATATATAGGTGCCTTCAAATAGATATCTATCAACATTTTTTAGATAAATGTATTTAAGATATTTATGTTGATAGGATGTAAAGTATTATTTTATTATCTTTTTTATTTGAATAAAATATTATTATTCTTTACAAATCATGAAGTTTGTCATATTCATTCAAATGTACCATAAGAATTGAGACATTTCATATTTTAAACCTAAAATTTAATCGCATTGTTAAGTAACTAAATGTTAATAGAAGAGTTATCTTCAATAATGAATACATTACATAAAATTATTATGTTTCCAAAGATTTTAGTCTTTCTTCATTTGTTTTTCTTTCAACGAGTTGTTTCCTTATCTTCATTTTTTCATAACTATCATATGAAAATGGTGGTGAGATTCAATTTCCATCCAAGGACTTAACACGTGATATAACAACAAATGTTAATCGTGTCCTTTCTCTTGGTCCTATATCAATTGTTACCTTGGAAAGAATCAATCCTTGTGATTTGTAAATTGTTAGTGGCCAAGTTAATCGTAAGGGCAATTGACTTGTGTGCCCCCTTTGTAATAATGAAATTGCAATTAAATTTGGACATGTATCTTCAAATAGAATTCTAGAGTAATTATTAAATTCAACCATGACATATGTTGGTGGATCTAAAGGGGCACTTCCGCTTTTGTATCTGATATTCTAAATGTATTCCAAAGCTCCATTCACAAGACCTGCTTCTATCCATAATTATATGTTAACATGATCCTTGCATCCTTAACAATTTATAATTCAACATCAAATTCATTAGTTTGACCTCCTATTGAATTAGTACTACCTTGTTTACTTGCAATTCTATGGGCTATTGATCTTCAATATATTTTTTGGGGTTATGCTTATGTATATTATCATTTGTTGCAAATAGATTAATATTATAATCAAACTCCTCCTTAATTGTTAAATGTAATGAAACATTTGTTCTTATAATCAATAATTTCCAGTCATCTATAGTCAAATGTGCATCTCTAATATATGTGAGTAATTGGTGAAACCTTTGTTCGTCTTTACTCTCACCTTTAGATTGCCTTTATCCAAAGTAACAACTATCCTAAACTCTTCTCATAATAATGTTGCATGTACATTATCATCATAAGGCAGTTTGTCACCAACACGAGGTAGTTGTCCCAAATCACCTACCAAAATGATTGATCCTCCTCCACAAACTCATGTTTGATTTTTCAAAAAAGCTTGGTGTAGTCTTGAATCAATTTTGTGTAACAAATTTTGTCCATTAAAACTCATTTCCTCAATCAATATGCATTTAGTATATTGGCATTCTTCTTGAAACCTTATGAGCCTTGTGACTTCTAATTCAACAAAATTTGTAAGAGGAATTCTTAGAGTTGAATGAATTGTCGATGTGCCAATGTTAAAAGTTGCAACTCTAGTCGGTGCTAGTAATAACTTGAGGCAACATTCTGGAGTTGATGCATCATAAAGAGCTTGACGAATTGCATGAAATAGATATGTTTTACTTGTTCCAACTATTCCTTGAATTATCATGCATAGTTGCTTAACATATCCATCTTGTCTATAACGTGACATAATAATACCAAGTATTTTTTTCACCTAGCACCTAAGATTCCTTATAATAAACTTGAAATCATATCATCAAGTATTAGTAAGTCATTCTCTTTCATAGTGTTGATAAAACTTATTGCTTTACTTGTGTAATCCTCTCCTTAATATTTTGTACTCCGTGGAGTTTGTCTATCAATATCTCTTATACCCAACATATCTATTTCTGTTATATCCATACTCTGTTTGCAATGTAATCTTGATATGATCTCCCACTCATGTTCAATTGTATTCTGATATTTTGGTAAATCATTCACATTTTTAGAATCATTATGAGTTTTAGTTTCATGTGAAATACTCCTATGTTCCAAATGTCATGAATTATAAATGAGTGACTCTTAGTTTGATATAAAATGTAATATCATCAAGTCCAATATCTCTTTGTATATTATGAAATAACTCTTGCAATAATAACTCTTACCAACAAAAATCAACCCATTTTTTCGATTGATGTGTAGGTGCAATGGTAAATCTTGGAAACACTCTCACAATAACTATCACAGACTTTTCTTCCAATTTGTTATCTCTTGTTCGCTTGGAATTATAAGTGACACTATCCATTATATATCCTTCAATTAAATGTTTTAGTCAATCTTCATCATCATTTTTTATCGTTGGCTTGAGTACCTATCATGAAACATTTAATGTAACAAATACTCTACTATTTTCTACTAATCGCAACTCCAATAACATATGACATGTTTCGTGTACTCCAATGTCTCTTTCAATGAAGGATTTTGTTAGATGTCTCATGTATGCCCTTGAAGCTACTTCATCTAAGTTTAGAATATTTGCAAGTCACATTAACATTTGATGATATGTTTCCAAACATTTTATATCTTTTGTTGCATACTTTGTAATATAATTACAGCATGTCTTGAAAGAATAAGTTGATAATCTACATTTGTTGTCCATAACTGAAGTATGTCACCAATATGTGTATTTACTTGATCATTATTTCTAGCAAGTTCATATATTTTATCTCCTATTGTTGGGTCTTCAAATAATTTTGATCTATCTAAATGCAATGACCATGGTGCATTGTACCCACAAAGTAAATTGTGATTCCACCCCTATTGTGACTCTAATAACCTAGTTTCATGTTTTATTTGCACATTCATGTTTTAGTGTGATCTATGTGAGTGTTCATATTTTTAAGGTGTACCTACAGTGCTTCCATAGAAACGATGTTGTAACATTGATCAGGATTTGCATAGTGAGTTATTAGATAGTAAGATGCTTAAGTATGGAGTAGTTGTGCCAAAGTATGCTATATTGATATTGTGTTACTCTTCCTCATTCCTAGCCTATGTGATATGGTGTTAAGTGTCTGTAATTATTTTATTTTCTATTAAATAGAACAAAATACATATCAACAGTTTGCTGCCAGATTACAGTAGCTAGATAAGATCAGGATCCAAATATATCATACTACAAAAAAATTACATGTTGGGGCGCATGTAATACATGATATCCTCCAGTATAGACTAAGATACCACTGTGTATTACAATTTTTTGTCAAAAAAACAAAAAGATATGTTGTCTCATCTCATTCCGGTATTTGTGTCCTCACTGCCAATGATATCGACCCATGATGTCCAACCGGAAGGTCCCTCCATCCATATTAGCTCCTTACCCCATATGATCGGGTCAATATATGGATGAATCAAATGCACTGTGATTGGAATCTGTGGGTTCGTCTGTTGAGAAGCTCTTCCAGCCCTGTTGTTGAGCTTTCTGATGAATTTTTCCAGTCCTTCCATGAATTTTTCCAGTCCTTCCTCAAAGGGGGTTCTCTCCTGGGTGGTTCTGGTCCATGTAAATCCATGAGAAATCTCCCTGGTGTAGACATTGATTGTTCCACCTTGAAGGAAGGTTTAAAATTTCTTTTTAGAGATTCTCAAGGCAACAGTGACCTGCACAATGATATCACGAAAGATGAGCCTCCTCAGAGACTCAGTAAGTTGTCTAGATATGTCACTAAAAATATCACTATTCCTAAATTTCCAAATAATCTACAAAGTTTCAAGAGAAAATACAGACCAAAAAAAGTTTTCATCTTTCTTAATGCCAGAAATGTGCCTAGAAAAAATATCAAGTGACTGGATATTTACACCAATCAACAACCCAAAATTATTCCAAATTTCCTTAGCAAACAAACAGTCAAAGAAAATATGTTCAATAGACTCAGGGACACAACAGATAGAACATAGGGAGGGATCACCATTGGGGAGCCTGATGAGAAGCCTTCAGAGGATAAGTTTCCAAAGAAAATACATCTTTTTGGGAAGAGGAGAGATTTAGGGCCCAAGAATGGTTAACATGGTTAGCATTGTATCATTATCCACCAAGGTAGAATAAACATGGTCAAACATTGTATCATTATCTGCTATTGGGAAGAGGAGAGATTTAGGGCCCAAGAATGGTTAACATGGTCAAACATTGTATCATTATCCACCAAGGTAGAATAAACAACTTTGTCTTTGATGCAATGCAAAGGGGTACCATCCGACCAACAGTAGTCCACATAACTCAAGCTAGAGGAGACACAAAGTTTGGGCAGGTCAAGGGACAAGCAGGCCTCTCTGAGGACACATTAAGTTCTCCATTGGGTATGAGGAACACCATGGGACTGCATAATATCCTGCCAACTCAGCAGACTCCCATCTTTAACAATTTCGAGAATTTGTCCAGCCCCTTTGAGGCCCAAGCTTTATCTAGACATGCTTGCAATAGTGCCAATGTTTTGCCCTTGTTCTTTAAATTACACCACACTGACTTGTCACCACTAATTTCCTTCGTTGATATTATAATATCATTGCAAGACCACATCACAAGCTTTCCATAATGATTTAAAGACCGCAGATCCCCCTGGTCTGACTTCCATATGTCCTGCAAGTATGTCACTAAGAGGAAGTCCTTTCCAATTTGGGCTTCTCTTGGGGATAGAGCTAGATATATTGTTCCTGAGAAGGATCTTCTATGGTTCATCACCATGTAGTGACTTGAAGATCCATTTGGCTGCCAAAGCAATTCCATGCTACCTCTAATCTTTGAGACCAACACCTCCTTTGCCTTTACTCGTGCAACACCACTTACAATTTACCACATGTCTCATTTTCCCTCCTTTACCATATGACCACAAAAAATCTCTAACCTATATCCCTATTTTTGGATATGACAAAACTGATAATTACAGAATAGCTAAGTGGAAGAAAAGTAGATGTTGTAGGATGAAAGAATCTTTTGACAGACTTGGGCCCTTCCTGCTAAAGAGAGGTATCTTTTATTCTATTCATTAACTTTCTATATATCTTGTCTTTGATCTACTCCCACATTGTTTTCTATATACGATGAAAATGGATAGTGAAAAACAACAATATTAAAAGACTAATAAGAATCCAACCACAAAAACCTAGCCTAACAATGAAAGCAATCCACCATACACAAATGAAGATACCTAAGATCATGCAAATAAACCAAATAGATCAAATATACCATTCACTTGTCTAGTAGGCTTTCAATCTCCATTTCTTCCTATCTCCATTGATCTTGTTTGATATATTTGCTCTCAGATTTTATATGTGCACAAGAGCTCAACAACAAACGGAAACGTGGTTGATAGTTTGATCGCAAGAAGACTTGATTGTGCCATTAAGTGATTAGACGACTAGGATTGATAATGAAGGAAGCATCCTCTTATATAGAAGACACTGTAAGAAATGGAGGGATAAGATTGAGAGGTGTAAAGGATAAATGGTCGGCTAGGATTAAAGGTTAGGTAGAGGACATAATTAAATGATAAAGGGGGTAGGTAAGAGAAGAATTAAGAGATGAATGACATGTGTCATGGGTAGAAAAGGCTAATGAATTAATTAAATAAATAAAGATCTATTTAATTAATAGAGGAAGTGGGATCAACTAAATAAATAAAATATTTATTTAATTTAGGAAAAGGACAATTTAAATAAATAAAAGTATTTATTTAAATGAGGAAAGGCTTAGAAGAGGATAATGAATTAATTAAATAATTAAAAATCTATTTAATTAATAGAAGATTTAGGATAAAATAATTAAATAAATAAAAATATTTATTTAATGAGACAGCAAAATTTTAGGTGTCTACATTTTGCTCCTCTTTGAGACAATGAAGCTTGCCACATTGCCTCAAAGAAGATAAGATAACCAATACAAAGTTGCCCCAAGACGGGAATGATAGGCCCCCTCGAGAGATTGGATGGAAAGAGTGAAAGGGGTTGCAAGCAATCTCTCGATAAGAAAAAAAGACTAGAAAGGACTGACAAGATAGGGTGACAAGGTCACACAAGAAAAAGACTGACATAGGAAACTAGGGTTAAGTAGCCTCTATGATAAGGCCACAAGGAAAACATCCTTATTTGCACCCACACACTTAAGAGATTAGAGTGGAGAGAGAGAGAGAGAGAGAGAGAGCTTAGAGCAGCCAGAGCAGTCAAGACGATGGATAGAGTTCACAGGTTCAATCGAGTCCGACAATATCAGAGACCAGACAACCTGGGTGAGCTTGTAAGTACCTTAAAGCCACCTTGTACGTTTTTGAAATTATTGCTATTATTAATGCATTTTAGGGTAGATAATCAAAAATGCAAAATCAATGTTTTGCACTGGAAACGCATCTAGGTTAGTGCCAAGCACGTCTAGGATGGATAGTTGTGTCTAGGTCAGGTATGGTCGCGTTTATGAATGTAATCGCGTCTATGTTTAGTAAGGACGTGTCTAGGTGCAGAAGGCACGTCTATGTCACAAAGGCACATTTATGTAGGACAATGGCGCATCTATGATGTTCAGGCGTCTCTAGGGAAAGAAGGCATGTTTAGGTTGATAAAAACCATGTTTGCGTTGTAAAAGTGTGTTTGTGTCTAAGTGGGCACAAATTGGTAGTTCTATGATGAACATACACTATCGATTGGATAAGTTGCTGAGAGGATACACTCAAGCAGGTTCCCTAGGAAGATAAATGGAGAGACAGGCTACAATTGACAATTTTGTGATGAACATACGTTGCCAATTGGATAAGCTGCTAAGAGGATACACTCAAGAAGGGCCTCTAAATAAGATCAAGTGCAATGTGATGAACATATACACTAGGATGCAGCACCATGTGATAGACATAAGCATTAGGATAGGAGTAGCACTATGTGATAGACATGAGTACCACTAGGATTAACATGATTGGTTTGGTTGGATGTAGGAGTACTTGCCCCAAATAGAGTCGCAAGAGATTTTCCATATGACATAGAGGTTGCGACCAGAGTTGACCTTTGAGTAGCGAGTAGTTGTCGAGGATATGGGTTTGAGACACATCATGTATCTACCTGAGATTCGCGCGAATAAAATATTATTGACTGCTCTTGCAGAAATATCACACTCTAAGACCTATTTGTTTCATTTGCCAACTAGCGAGATGTCATTCACTTTAGAGGATGTTTACAGGATTTAGAGGATACTGATCCATGGCGAGCTAGTGCATTATGATAGAGAGAGAGAGAGAGACATGGATGCACTGAGACGAGTCTATGGAGACCCATAGTTGGAGATGAGATCAGGTCATGTTAGTTGGGATGTCATGCTAGCTACTCGACGCAAACTATCAACAGTAGTCGAAGGAGTGACTAGTCGCTACCTATGTTCAGATAGGGCGACACGAGGTATGGTTGTTGGTTGGGGGAGGACTCTGCAGACATTGGTGACATAGCACACTATATATGCATGGGGTCTATGTGTGTTATCACATTTATATCATGAGCTTCACTAGTTTGTGTATCTCGGTGGCTACAAGTTAGGTTGCGGGGTGACTCTACTACAGGTGTGGTAATATGAGCACATTGCAGTGATGAGACCAGTGCACTTCTAAGGGAGAGGACATGGACAGTCCTTTGCACACTTGTATAGCATGATCACTTTTCAGCCACGGATTGGGAAGGTGGACTATTAGAGATGGGTTATCGATGACATAGATAGTGTCATATGGAGACCCTATCTTGACTGTGAGGATTGGGAGGAGGATGCCACATAGCTACCTTATGCTTTCAGGAGCAGGTACCTGATCGAGTGGGCACCTTAAAAACTTGACAAGCATCTAATTGATAGAGTGTGCTAGTAGTTTGGGCAGCAGCAAAGGATGCCACAGGGATCAGGAGAGTTTGCACAAATAGTGTGAGAGCAGGCTCACTGGGGGCTGATTTTGACTTATGATGTTGCACTTACTCAGTTTGGGCAGATGGTTCTAATGCCTTGGGATCTACTGAGGGATGTTGTTGACGCATGTATAGATGCAGAGTATAATGCTTATTTTGTAGCACATCCGGTACCGAGGTTGAAAGATCTAGATGAACCTTTTACAATAGAGGATGACGATGATGAGGATGATGATGAAAAGGGTGGAGGGAGACAAAGGAGACAGAGGAGAGGAGTAACGAGGAGGGTGGTGAGGGGTAGGGGTAGATAGAGGGATCCCAAAGAGAGGGATGAGGAGAGACAAGATCCACAGGCATGGAGACCATCGAGACCACCGAGGGGTAGGGGAGGATAGGTGTTACAGGTTGGTGGATAGGTGCAAGGATAGCTACTAGGGAGAGGGACAAGTTAGGGAGGAGGGTGCCCACGGTGGCGATGAGGAGGGTTCCCAGGGTGGGGATGAGGAGGGGGATGAGTTGCTAGCAATGTGAGAGATTGCAGTAGGACAGGCTAATGAGATTGAGGATCTCGAGAGAGATGTGATTTGATTGAGGCGACAATTAGCAAAGATGAAGAGGCAGAGGGATCATGCCATCCAGAGGTATACAGAGGATTATGATGCACTGAGGGAAGGTAGGAAAGAAGGTGAGGACACAGGGTTTGGATATGCATGTCCTATGAGAATTCGAGGAGATATCCTATTGGAGAGATCTATACTACACAGTTGTTCCTCCAAAGCCGAGGGCTACGAGCTTTAGGAGAGCATCTCAAACTACTACCACTAGGAGAGGAGATAGAGGACAAGCGTCTAGTGGCAGATTTACGAGTCCACCCGCATCACCAAGAGGGAGAGACAAAGGGGGTGATCCTGGATCAGGGACTGCGAGAGCTCAGACCCCTTTGAGGCTAGCTGGCTCCAAGGGAGGTTCTTCATCATAGCTCTCTTGGATCCATTTTGTATCAGTTTTTGTGTGATGATGTAGACACCTTTGAGTGATTTTGTAGCCTTATGAGATATTGACATCATTGTATCATGACACTTATTATTTTTTGATATATATATGAGATGATCTATCCTTGCGGCAGCTATATGCATGTGTACCTATGTGATGTTCTATATGCTTTATGATGATGTAATTTATGTATGCATGTTCCTATAATGATTCTATGATACTTATGATGATGTTATGATGTTTATGATCTTATATGATGATCTTGTGTTATGGATGCAAATATGTACATGATCAAATGCAATATATTTTTGTTCTTTTATGTTTTTATAATGCAAATGTGAATGTACTAAATGAAGACAGATGTATGATTATTTACTTGTTATGATTATATACATCATGAGAATGCAAATCTATATATGATATGCTAATCAGTGGTGTGTGCAGGATATGATGTAATTATGAAAGCTATATTGATGTACATTATGTGCTAACATGTAATGATGCAGGTAAAAGCTACATGAAATGAAGATATTTTTGGTGTGTCATTATACTCAATTATGTGATAGCAGGGTACATGAACTCGAAAAGGATGAAAGAGGTCAATCACGAAAGGGGGATGGAAGATAGAAGATATGAAAGTGAAAGAGCTTCTTGTGCTTTATCATCATTGAGCTTTATTATGGCAAATAGGCTATGACAATTGAGGTATAGGTTCAACCTAGAAAGTCATTGCACCCGTTTGCATGGAGATCAGATAGTAACAAACAAAGAATGCCCCAGTTCACACTAGACTCACAGTGTTTGCATTATCCTTGGACAAGTCAAAACATTACTAATGATAACTTAATGATGAACGAATAGTACCAAACCGGTACTGAGAGGGGGGGGGGTGAATCGGTACAGGCAAAAACACAACCTTAAACCGGTTTGTCAACTAACACATATGCACTAACAGACAAACAATAGCACCGGTCCTTCAACAAAGTTCAACCGGCAAAACCCAGTGTAATTGAGACAAGCAAAGACCGGTTGACACTTATCTTCTCATATAATATAACTCTTCATTCCCATTTCACCCTAATGCATGAACAGGCAATCTACCATCAAAGATGTACATATTACAGCAAGATCAACATGCATCACCACTTAATCAGAAAACAATCATAGCATCACATGAAGAAAGCATCACACATGACACACATATTTTTCACGTGGAAACCCAACTGGGAAAAACCACAGTGGGGATGAATACCCACAAGCTTGTTTTTGAACTCTTTGGAAGTCCGCTATGTTAGGAGCCTTGTCCGGTTAAAGACAGATACAATAGGTTATGTTAGGAACCGATCCTATTAGGGATCACTCGGTTAAGGGATGGATACAATACCCAGTTAAGGGTTAAATCCTGTTAAGGGTACCTTGTTAGAGGATTTCAAGAACTCAATAGCTAAAGGATATCAATGACTCAGTAGCTTCGAGTTACCCTGTTAGAAGATTTTCAACAAGTCGGTTAAGGCTACCCTGTTAGGGGATTTCACAACTGTTGAAGTGGTTAAAGATCAACAGGATATCAATGACCTGATAATAGCACTCAATGCCAATGCAGATCCGCTTAAGCTCCTCTTCACCTTCTGCACTTACACTCTGCAGGTATGACTTCTCTCCTTTGGTCTGGCAAGAATCACGTATCTCTTCTCTTAGATACACACACACAACTTTTGCCAACAACTTTAGAAAGAAACACAACATCGACCTTATAGGACAATAGACAGGTCGGTAGCATAAACCCTAAACCCTAGACCTGTTAAGTTAAGGAATTCAAACAGTTCAATCCTGACCGTTGATCATACTGTATTGAATGCAACAGTCTTGATCCAATCTCAAGACATTCTCCATCATTCGTTTTCCACCGATTTCATGGTGGCTGATAACCCATCACACATTATCACCGTTTACAAACTTTGCACATTCCCGAGGTAGATAGGGATAGTCTTCTTCATGCAAGATCCTTCACGCGCACAAGGTTGACGTGGCAACACGATCTATTCTTTGTTATACTGCTAACTCATCACACAAAGATCATCAATTGAGTCACACAGGCTTGAGGTACTCCAACCGGAAATCCTGAAGTGGAAACTACCTACCAACCGATAGTCATACAATGCTTCCATGTGTTGGTTCCCATGACTACATGTCGGTTCACCTTGTCATGGCGGTTCACCTTGAACAAATATACCGCTTTACTTTGGCATATATACCAGTTCTCACATATGTCGGTTCTCTCTGCATATCACATATTGACATCAATGACAACATACAATATCATTATGTCCTCATACCAGTTCACATAATGCCAACAACTAAGAGATAATCCACAGATAGCAAAACAATAAGTGAACATACCCCATCCTCACCTTTCTAGTCAAAGACATCCTGGAGATATAACATCTTGTCAGAGACATCCTAGAAAAGCTAAAAGACATGTCACCAAATGTAAAATCAAAAGGAAACCAAGACTTGACACCAACACACAATGAAATCCTCAAGTTATTTGTGTTTCTTGCCACATATGTTAACATGTTTGATTTGGTCACAATGTTGTCATCCTGGTAAAGGACAGATAATGTTGAAAACCATGTTGTTGTCAAAGTCTTCTGAAAGATTTGATTTGTTGAAAGCCCACTGCTACTTGTGTCTCATATGAAACTGACTAAATCCATGAAATTGATACTTTATTGCAAAGAAGAACGAAACTCTATTGCAGATTGGCGATGCTAGTGATCTTTTATTGCGGATTGGCGATGCTAGTGATCTTTTATTGCGGATTGTGTGCGAAAAGAAGGAGGAACGAAAAGACGATGTTCCTCAAAACATGTGATTCTCAGGGTACCACTTCCATCACTAAATTTAGGATTTTGCCCCAGTTGCAGATTGGACCTGATTTATTAAGGAAAGGGGGTGAAAAGGGAGGTTTAATGGCTAATCAATCTTAGGTAGATCAATAACAAGCCATGATGGGAATAGGTAAATTTGTTATGGATGGATAGGTTGTGAGTGTATGCAAGGTGAGAGGATAAGATTGACTCTTAAAGGGAAGACGAGTAATGTCTCTACACATGGCGTCGGTAACCCGTTTTTCACCATGGCACTTGCCCAGGGTGCCACCGAAGTGGTTTTCACCATTGGACGAATTTATTTCTCTTTACTTTTTTTCAATTTTTTATTTTTTTGTGTCGTAAGGTGCCTATTTGCCAGGTTTTCACCAAGTAAAAAAAATTTAAGAATTTTTTTTTGTATTTTTGATTTATTTTATTATTTTTATGTATTTTTTATATTGGGATATTCTAAAAAGATATGTGTAAAACCTGCAAAGGTGCATGTTGTTGATAGGATCTTCCAAAGGTTCTCCATATGGTGTTGAAAGCTCATATGCATCCGATCCATAGACTGTTGTGATGACATAAGGACCAAGCCAATTTTGTTCAAATTTTCATTTCTTTTCTCAATCCTGTTGATTCTTAGGATTCTCTCTCAACACTAAGTCACCCACCTCAAATGTGTGAAGCTTTACCTTGTGATTGTAGTTGCATCGTTTCTTGACTAAATGATGTGTAGCTCCATTGATTGTCTTCTTGGATCAAGGAACTAAGGTAGAATTACTAATGTGTGGACTATGTAGGCCCATATGCATGTCACCTAAAGAAGTTTGGGCATCCCTGATAACAAAGTCCCTCAAGGAAGCTCCATTAAAAGTCCATGATGTATTGCCATAAGAGAAAGGATGTGCAGAACAAGTGGATGAGCGATGAAGGCTTATGATTGTGAAAAGAAGTGAAAGTATCGTGACATGATGGAGACTTGGGATCAACAAGTATGCTTTTTGACTTTAAATTGTAGAACTTTTACCCCCAGTTATTTTGATATTTGGGGAGATCAACTCTTGTTCTTTTTTCTTCATAGGAGTTTTATTCTTGACTTTGATTTTTGCAGAGTCCAATATCTTTTGATTTTGATTTGGACTAAAGGACTTTTCTTTATTTTTGACTTTTAGATTTTTCTTTTCAAAGCTTGATTTTTTATCCCCAATTAGTAAGGGTTTTTTGTGATTCTTGTTGATCCAAGTCTGAGAGTGGAGTGGAAATGGAATGAGTGGATGAAATGATAAGGCTATAGGAGTTCTCAAGAGGGTTGGCCATATATTCAATGGATTCTTTGTTGGAACCACTATTAGGACTATTGATACCAAGAGCTGCCTGCACCATTAGAGGAGATTTGCATTTAGACTTAGTAGCCACAACACTAGGTGGTTCACACACAATTCCTTGATATTGCAAATTGTTTGTAGGTTGTTCTTGTCGACTAAATGTCTTAGGAGATAGTGGGAGTTGATCAACATGAAAGATATACTCACCACATCTCATGTCTTTAACCTTGAATTTTTCTTTGAGCTCTGCTTGTTTTGACATAGAAGCTTTCAACGATTCTGGATCAACATATGTTGATGATGGAGTTGTTTCTCTATTGATTGGTATTATTATCTCTAATCTTGGTCACATGTTGTTGCAATATATGAATGGATTTGGATCACCATTAATGGTTACTTCAACTCCATTGTGTGGGAACTTAATACATTGATGATATGTAGAAGGAACAAGTCTCATTTCATGAATCCATGGGCGTCCCAAGAGTATATCGTATGTGAGATCTAAATCAAGGACTTGACATACCACATCCTTCGTAACTGGCCCAACTCTGAGAGGTAAGGTGATTGTGCCCTTGGATGAGCGCTCTTCATCATCATACGCTTTGATGGTGATAACATGTGTAGAATTCACAACTTTTTCATAATATCCCATTTGTTTAATAGTATTCAATGTACAAATATTTAGACCTACTCCTCCATCTATCAAGAATTATTTTATTTAGTTTTTATAGATAAAGGCTTCGATATGTAGAGGTGCATTATGAGGCTGGGTTACAGATGCGTCATCGGTTTCTGTGAATGTGAGGATATGCAGAACGGAAAGGTATCCCACCATGGCTTGAAACTGGTCCACATTTAGATCAGTGGGTACAAAATTTTCTCTCAAAGTCTTATCAAGGATGGGCTTATGTGCAAGGGATATGCGTAAAAGTTCAAGGATGGAAATGAGGGCGGGTGTCTTCCCTAAATGATCTACAAGGTCATACACATTCTTTGTGGATGAAAGGTTGTGGGCTTAGATGGAATGCCTTGCAAGGTGACTTTACCTCGATGGGTTGTGACATTACATTTGGAGGTTTCATTTTTAGAAGATGAGGAAGATGGTCCAATGCCTTTTAAAACAACTTTACTCCTTCAGGTAGAACCTTTGGGAGCCTTTTCCTTTATGATGATGGTTGAAACATGATTATCCATTGAAATGTGATTAATAGTAGAATCATAATCATAGGACATCTTGGTATAATTAGCTTGATTATCTGTAGTTTTAGCTTTTCCCTTGTCATGTTTAGGAAATGGCTCCTTAAACATAGCATACTCTTCATTGGAGGTGTGACCATCAACTTTTGTGTCGCCTCTGTCAATAAGATCTTGTATGATATTCTTCAATCTGTGACAATTGCTAGTAAGATGCCCTTTACTCTTATGATACAATATTCATCATCATTCCACCAATTTGGTTTTACTTTCGGCTCATATGGTGGATTATCTAGTAGTGTTATAAGCTTGTTTGCCACTAACTTCTTGAATGTTGTTTCAATCGGCTCTCCAAACGAAGTGTACTTTCTTTGGGGTTTTGATTGTCTTTGATTGTTCACTTGATCATTTGTATTGGATGAACTTGCACTGGGGAAAGTAATCTTAGGTTTCATAACATTTGCATTTACTACCCTATCATTGATTGTGTTCTTATTCTTGTTCCAAAAGTGAGGTCTGTCTTTCCCATTTGAGTCCTCTTTGTTCTCTTTGAATATCTTAATAACACCTTGTTCGATAAGGACTTTTTTGCAGCCATTCCTTTCTCAATGACATCTTTGAAGGTAGACAAACAAGCTTTTCTTAGCTCATATCCAATATCCTTGTTGATATTTTGAGTGAACATTTCTACCATTTATTTTTGTGGGATATCACAAGAGCATCTACTAGCAAGACCTCTCAATCGTTGTAAGAATGAAGCAAAAGATTCCCCATTTTTCTGCTTAGTATTGCATAAGGCATCCACTGACACATCTATTTCAATGTTAAATGAGAAGTGTTGTATAAAAGCCTTTGTTAAATCACCCCATGACTTAATTCTAGGTGGAAGTTGGGAGAACCATTCCATTGCTTGTTCATCTAAACTTTGTGGGAGCAATCTCATCAAGTATGTTTCTTCTCCTGCTACCTCAATGCAACCTGTGAAAAATTGTCTTATGTGTGCCTTAGGATCCCTTTTACCTTTATATTTTTCAAACTTTGGTGTCACAAAATGTGGAGGAAATGGAGGCATAATAATTCTTCTATCAAATGGGTAAGGACATATATCTTTCATTGTGTATTGTTTCTTTGGTGTATTCATGTCCGCCATTTGCTTGTGCAAATCCTTGATCTATTGTTGCAAGTCATTCTTGGGTGGTGTCTTTTCTCTTTCAGCTAGCCCAATGCCTGAGCCATCGGGCGGAGGAGGAGGGATATAATGGATATATGGATGGCATTGATCATGAATGTGTTCATATGGAGGAGGGACATAGTTATGGCTTGTATATGGACCACTTGGTATGGTATTGTAGTGAGGAGCACTAGGTCTAGGTCGATATGTGTCATGACCATGAGGATAGGAGGTATCATAAGAGTGATCTTGAGTATTGCCCCCAAATTTGAGACGAGGTCTCCTCCTGTCATGATTTTGAATATTCTCTTGAGTGTAATTGTATGTATTGGTATAATCTTGAGTATCATCATGGTCATGCATGGTGGTAGTTCTTCTCCATGGGAAAGGACGACTACGGGGTCGTTCATGAGAGGTTCGATTATAACTGGCATAAGAATGAGTGTATGTATTTGGAATCTCAGGTTTTTGAAATAGGGATGACAATGAATCAAGCATGAGATGCTCTTTTTTACCACCATTATTAGGCATCCTTTGTCTTGTATTAACTTGATTTATTTGATTTGTATCATCCTCCAAAATTTGTGACATATCAAAATCACAAGGTAATCTTGTTCCACTTTGTGCCATGACTTGTAGGAAATATTGTCTATCCCTCTTCATGATCTCTTGAACCAACTTATTAAAATGGGGATCCATGATAGTTTCCTCAACTTTTATAGAATCCATTGATACATTGTCATTGTCATTATCATTTCCCTTGTTGTTGTCATTGTTATCATTGTCTGGTATATTACTGTGATTGTCAAATGGATTGTAGAATTCATCTCCAACAAACTCATAGGTAATCATATTTAAAGACCTTAAAGCTTCTTCAACTTCCCTTCTAGACCTTTGTGAATGGGTTTCAACCATGGACTAAATTCTTGACCAAAATGAGAGATAGGATGAAAATGCAAAGACTATGGAAGACCAAGAGGTGTATGAAGTGTAGATGAATCTAGGGTAAACTTGCCATGTCAAAAAATGTAAGACGAAAGTATGTATGTGTGAGAGTAAGGTGTGGCTTCCAATGAGATGATGGATCTCTTGATGAGGTAAGTTGACCTTGACTCAAGAAGACCAAATGAGACCCTAAGATGATAGATCTCGATATGGGAATCACCTAGTGTTGTGTTGTAGTATGTTTGCAAAGTTTGATGAGGACAAGAAAAGTAACCTTTTGACTCAAATTTAGAAGATATGTATGAAGGCAAATACAAATGAAGGAAAATGATTGACTTTGTATGACCAAGACAGGTTGATTGAAGAATGAAGCCCTATAGGAAGCAACTTTGGAAGCTCTTTGAATCTGAAAAACTTAAGTCCTTTTTTTTCTCAAGAGTTTTTTGTAATCTCTCAACTATAAACGCAAACACAGTTTAACCAACCCAGATGTGATTTATGATCCCAGACGCAGTTCCAATAGACATAGACCCTGTTTGCTAGTGATAATGACAATTTTAGATTGAAAGTCAAAGACGCAATTCTGCTTTGCATAAACGTGATTTCTCAACCCAGACGTGGTTTTAACTGATAGAGATGCGATTATGGAAATATGAAAATTTATTGCTTACAAACACAATTTTGTACTGCATAGACACAATTTCTTGACACAGACGTGGTTTTCACAATCACAAACACGTTTTCTGATATTTTTTGCAATTCTATCTGATTGTGAATTGTTTAATGTGACCAAATCTCAATGTTTTGACACTTTTCATGGCAAGAGGACACAATAACAGTGAAGACTCAATGTTTGAAAGTGTTTTTGTCCAAAGGATAAAAAATGTTTCCAAATGTGAAATATGATGTAAATGTTTTTGCATACACTTGAAAACATGGTAAACATAGTGTTTCTTTGTTTTGTTTGAAAATGTTAGTGTTTTGATCATGCAAGCACAAATCCTAGGGTTGGTCGAGACAATAGTTGTTGAATCTCACTTGGGGGGGGTTATCCCAAGCTACGCAATTCAGAGCAGATACTTAGATGCTTGACCCCACTGGCTCCACCCTCGGCACTCACTTCTCTAGGGCAGCCAAGCACCAGTCCCCACGAAAACTCCCTATGGAAAACTTTGTATCTCTACTAAGAACCGTAAGAATGTGAGCCGCTTCAGAGGTCCAACCTCCTGCGCTAACAACTAGAAGGATTTTGGTTTCTAACACAAAAGGTGTCGAGTAAGGGCATCTGTTCGGGTGGCTATAATCAACAGTGTGTTACGGTCCATTAAATGGAAGGTATTCCAGCCTATAGAGGTTGTGCTCTATAGGGTTTATGGGGAGTCATAACGCCATTATAGCAGCATGTAACACTCGTTACTTGCAACTTTCATCACAAACACTTTTATTTATAGTGGCTTGGAAGAGATTGGCTTTAGCCTGTTACCACTTGGGTCGTTCCCTCTCACTTGGCCTTATGGGCTACTCGAGAGGTAGGCCCTCTAAAAGGTAAAACAAAAAGAGCCTATTGCTCAAGACACAAAAGACACTTGTTAATTTTAAGACCCAAAATAAAGTGTTTGCGAAACAAAAGAGGACAAAATAAGCAATTTTATAATCAAATCTTTGCCAAAGATTCCGCACCAAACTTGTGAGTAGTTTTGAAATGATACCCCTCCTCCAAGCACCCAAGCTAGGTAAATTTAAAATCCAAAAGACTTTGTGAAATAAGGGCCTTCGATAAGACGTTTTTTCTTCTTTTTAAATAGTTTCACCACTTCACTAGTCAGATCGAAATAAGTTAGCACTAAAAACCAAATATGAATACCCTAAATGAAATAAAAAAGGAAAAACTAAAAACACAAATGTAGTTATACCAGACACAAAAAGATATGATAGAGACACAATTCCCAGATCTAAGACCTGTGAAACAAAAAGTAAAACACAAACGCGACAGTAACCTGCACAAACGCTAGATTTGGACACAGATGCAACAAAATAGCTCACAGACACAATTCCAAAGACCTGAAATTACAAATTGAGCAAAAAGCCCTGGAAAAATTTAAAAAACTCAACAATATGCAACACAGACGTGTAAAGAAAACAAAAAGGTGATAAGATACTACGCATACACAACTTTAGAATTATAGATCTGCAAAAACAACAAAAAATAAAAAATGCAGAAATAACAGTCGCAGACGCGGAAATAGAACACAGACACAATCGGATCTGTCATAAATGCAGAAAAATGTTGAATCATCGCAATGTCGAACCTGCAACTTTTAAAAACACAAAATCTACAAACAAGATGTCAAAATAAAACGGACAAGAGTCCCACAGGGCATATGCCAAAATGTATATGGTGAAAATGGATAGTAAAAAAACAACAATATTGAAAGACTAACAAAGATCCAACCACAAAACCCTAGCCTAACAATGAAATCGATCCACCATACACAAATGAAGATACCTAAGACCATGCAAATAAACCAAATAGACCAAATATACCATTCACATGTCTAGTAGGGTTTCAATCTTGATTTCTTCCTATCTCCATTGATCTTTTTCGATATATTTGCTCTTAGATTTTATGTGTGCACAAGAGCTCAACAAAGAACGAAAACATGGTTGATAGCTTGATCGCAAGAAGGCTTGATTGTGTCATTAGGTGATTAGACGATTAGGGTTGATAATGAACAAAGCATCCTCTTATATATAAGACACTGTAAGAAATGGAGGGATAAGATTGAGAGGTGTAAAGGATAAATGGTCCGCTAGGATTAAAGGGTAGGTAGAGGAAATAATTAAATGATAAAGGGGGTAGGTAAGCAAATAATTAAGAGATGAATGGCACGTGTCATGGGTGGAAAAGGCTAATGAATTAATTAAATAAATAAAAGTATTTATTTAAATGAGAAAAGGCTTAGAAGAGGATAAAGGAATTAATTAAGAATTTATTTCATTAATAGAAGACTTAGGAAAAAATAATTAAATAAATAAAAATATTTATTTAATTAGACAAGACAATTTTAGGTGTCCACACTTTCAAATTAGGACAGACAACAAATGGAATACCAAGATATTTAACCTGAAAGTTGGGCCCTCCCCACTGGATAGAGTATTTACTAAACCAATTAGGGGTTGCTCATCCCATCCCAACATGATGGATTTGGGGAGGGATAGTTTACTTCTTGAAGCATCACAAAATAACTGAAGTTTGGACATTAGAATCTCAATATTATCTTCACTCAATTCCGCTATAATTGTTGTGTCATCTATAAATTGGACATTAGATAATTCCTCCCCATTAGGGAGTTGTATCCCTTTTACTCTAGGAGAAATTGCTTTGGTCCCTCAAAAGATAATATAGGGCATCTGCTGCTATAACAAATAGGGCAAGAGCTAATGGACACCCCTATCTGATAGAGCTAGACAATTCAAAAGGCTCAGACTTCTTACCATTCACTTCCACACAAGCCCAAGCCCCATTCATGAAAAGTTCTACTATTTGACAGAAATATGGTGGGAGCCCCAAATCTTCAAGCATCATATGCAGAAAAGACCATTCAGTTATATCATATGTTTTCTCAAAATCCAGTAGTAGCATGGACACTGACTACCCAGAGACTCTACCCCACTCCATAGCTTCCCAACAAGTCAACAGGTTTCCAAAATGTGCCTTCCTTTTACAAAACCAATATGTGATTGGTTAAACATTTTGGTATAATATTTTCCACTCTCAAGGCTAGAATCTTAGCTAGAATTTTGTAGGAGACATTGAGCAATGTAATAGGTCTCCAATTTTTAATTAAGGATCTATCTCTTTCTTTAGGGATGACTTCAATGAGGCCAAAATTTATTTCTTTCCCCAGACAACCTTTCTCAATGGCTTTGCTATAAACTTTATTCAGATCCTCCCCAATCCATCCTAGACATCCTTTATAAAATTCCACAATTAGGCTATCTGGGCCAAGAGCCTTGTCATTATTGATAGATATAATGACTTGCTTGATCTCCTCTGTTGTAACCTCTTTATTAAGGATCACTGAATCTTCCTCTGAGACCTTCTTAAGAATGATACTCTTAATTCTATCCCTGGCCCAATGTTTATCTTGGCAAATATCCTTCAAGGTGAAGAGCTACTTATAGAACTGAGAAAAGGCATCTAAAATATCTGATTGATCTGTGACAATAATACCATCCTTGCAAATAATATCTATATTCTCCCTGCTTTCCTTACTCTTAAGAAGTTGAAAGAAGTATTTAGATCCCTTGTCTCCACCTTCCAACCAATTAAGTCTGGCCTTGGTTTTGGCTCCATGCACCCCGGTGTTTTGAATTCTTCTAAGATCATCTGTAGCCCTGCATATGGTCTCAAGGGCATTAGCATTGGAGGGGTTTTCTTGAATGTCTTTCTTGGCTCTAAGGAGCATCAATCTCTCTTTTCCTTGCATCCTTAGCTCTTTTACTGCCCCACTATCTGAAAGAGATTTCTCCAACTTCTAACACACTCATTCCATCTGGCACAATAGGATTACAATGCTTGACAATTTGAGTGTTAAACACCCTGATGATAAAGATAGCTTGCATCAAGTCCTCATCCTGAAGCATCATGGAGTTGAGAGCAAAAGCTTTTGGATCTCTTAACCCTCTCATAGGGGGATTGTTGTGAACAATATTAGTTAAGATTGGGTGGTGGTCTGAGAGGGTAAATAGTGAGACTTTGATAGGAATGTCACCATCCACTCTAGTGTTCTTAAATAACTCACAATTGAAATAAAATATATCTAACCTGCTATAAAAAAATTTGTTACCTTGCTGAAAGTTGCACCATGTAAACCAAATGTGCTTGAAATCACTTTTCGTGCCTGCTAAGGGGTCCATAAGCTTGTGTTTGTGTAGTATCCTATACAGAAGAATATTTCATCACATTTCCAATCAAACTTAGTACCACCTTTCTTATCCAGGGGCCTCTCAATCATGTTAAAGTCCCCTCCTACTATCCATGGGATCTCCTCTAGTTGATACATCCACCTCCACAACTCTAATCTTTCTTTGTGGTCATTGGGGGCATACACAGAGCATACTCCAAAGGTCAAGTTCTTATATTAAAAAATAATCCATATGTCTGTTGGAGGGTGAGCATTCCCACCTACAGACAAACTTCCTCCACCTATTAGTTATCAAAACAACTGCACCTCCTTTTCCTTTGGAGTGATTGGTGGCATAATAATCTGCATCCTTCCATATACATTTCATACTAATATCAAGTTGAAATCCAATTCCTTTAACCTCTTAAATGATTAGAATATCCATCTCTTTGTGCATCCTCAAAAACCTCTTAACAACATACTTTCTGTCTGGGGATTCTGACCCCCTAACATTCCATGAGCCTAGTTTTAAATCCATAAAAACTTAGGGGGCAGTGTCCATTGGGGCTCTAAAGCTCTTAAAACAACCGGGGAGGGAACCCCTAGGGGCTCCCTTAGCTTGGTTTGTAGTAGATCCCCCATTGGGTCACCCTCTCCTCCTTTTAAACTCAAAAATATGATCAGCTCCAAGTTTAGGATTGCTCTGGTTTTTAGCTTTCTGTTTCCCTCTCTTCTTCTTGCTAGGCTTACATTGGCCAACCAATTTCATAGCCTCATCCACTATGCTATCATTTGACATAGCCTTATAAGGGACAATGGCCTAGGCTTTAGCTTTATCTTTATCAGAAAGAACACACTCTTCAGGGAAAATATCCATACCCTCTAGATCTTCATCACTATAGGTTTGCTCAGAGCCACCTTCAGCAACTCCCACCACTCTATTGAGATTAAAAGCAAGAGGGAAGGGGGGGGGTGGGGGGTGGGGGGGTGGGGGGTAGAAGAGGGCATGCTAGGAACAAAATCTTTAGTCCCAAGTTCTCGAATGTCAGCGACCCTAATGATTTCAAAAGAGGCCTCATCTGGATCAACAATATTCAAGGAGAAATCCTTACAAGGAGGATCAATTGATCCCTCGACTACCCTCATCTTCTCTGGCTTTATCAACACCTCAACATTGTCATGAGGGTAGGTCTTAGGTACACTGCTCGGGTCTACACTAAGGGAGCTTGAGAGGTCATGGTCAAGGATAGGGTACTCGAGAATACCTTTAGAAGAATCTGTAGAGAGGTTATTCCTCTATGACTTTTTCAACTCTGTCTCTAACTACCACCATATTTTTTAGTTTCTCCAAAATGATTTGATGTGCATTGAGGGTCCTATGAGGAGGGGGACTCACTTTGTCATTGTTAATAGATGAGAAATTTCCCACGGGAGAGCCCTTAGAAATGTAATTATTTGAGCCCTTAGAAAGTTTCCTTATAGTTTCACTGTAATCATGAAGTTCATCAATCAAGGACTTTCCATCCCCAGGAGTCTCGAGTTCTGGAGGGTAATAAATTGAACACTATTCAAAAATTCATTCTCCTTTTCATTTATAATAGTATTATTGGAGATATCATTCTCCTTATTCGATGTTTTGCCCTCATCAAGGGTTTTAGCTTCAATGGTATTCGCTTTAAGAGGGCAATCTTTAGGATTAGAAGGATTACGGTTAGTAAAAGAATTGGCTTTCTTCTTGGTATTTTTAACGAAGGGACAATTTTTCCTTATATATCCCTCTCTTTTACAGATAAATCAAGCATTAATTCTCCTAGGGAATTCCACAAGGCAACAGTAAAGTTCTTCTTTGAATTCAATAATAATCTCCTTCGGAAGGTCTCCTCCCAGACAGAGAGTAATGAGCAATCTGATATTCATATGCGAGAGTAATGTAGAAGTTTCATCCACTTTAATGACTTTGCCTATAGGGTCAAGAGCCTTAGGAATGGCGGACCACAGGAAGGGTGGAACCTCATGAGCAGTGACCCACCTAGGGCTCGACAAAGCCAATATTTCTTTAGCATTAACATCGGGATCCTAGGAAACGACTCTAAAACACCCAATCCCAATATTCCAGTATTGCCTATCAACAACATTAATTTGACTAGAATGATCTTTGAAGAAAATAATAAAAAGCCCTCTTTGAATCATATGACAGAAAGTAAAAGAAAACCCCTTTTTTTCCCATACATTATGATCCCAACGAATTAAGGTAATTTCTAGAAGGCATTTTATCCACGTCAACAATAGCCAGAAAAATGGCAACATGTTTCAATCTAGAAATTTCCCTATCAATCACCAAAATCATCTTAGGAACAACAATAAGTTTAGAGGTAGATCCTGGCTTACCTTGTCCTCCATTGGTCTCAATCCCCTCTTCCTCCGACAGAGATTTAGGAAGAAACTTGGCATCGACTAGCAGGTTCACAACCTCCTCGAGCACTTGCTTGAACAACTTCCCTCCTCAGGTAGCCTTGCTCGCATTCATTTCCTTGGAAATATCATCAACTGGCGCTTTGCTAGAAAATTAATGTTGTCATTTATACTGTATATCATAGATGATTTTCAATTTATTGATGAGAGGTTACAATATATTTCCATATGCTTGAAAATATCATCATCTGGCACTTTGCTAGAAAATTAATGTTGTCATTTATACTGTATATCATAGATGATTTTCAATTTATTGATGAGAGGTTACAATATATTTCCATATGCTTGACCTTGTTGCTCAATTAAGGTGATGATATTATAATGATTACTTTAGATGTTTTAGAGATATGTGGAAGATATTATTTAGTTACTTCTAATGATGATGTTCAATATCTTATGATGGTGTTTTATAATGCAATTTCCTATAGTCAAGATGATGTGGTGATTAGTGATGTGTTAGTGATGTGATATAATTATTAATCATTAGATGTAGTGCAATTGATGTTTCTTATTTTGGAAGTTTATATTGTCATTTCCTATATGATCCATGGGTACATTACTGATGCCAGTTCCAAGTGTGTAGGTACATGTCAATGGGCAACTGGGGTTGAACCTCTCACTCCTTAATGTGATTCCTCATGACAGTTGATCCTCTCTTATATGGAGGAGATTGGATCATATGTTAATGTTTGTGACTTTGTTTTATTTTGTAAGTGTGAGCTTGAGTATGGTTGTGGTATTGTGTTAATATCTGTAATCTTGTTTTGGGTTTTTTACTCTAAAAGTATTGTGGTCTTGTGCATGATATCTTGTGAAAAAATTTCATCTTATAACATGTGTTTCTAGGCGTTTATAAGACCCATTAAGCCTTTTTAGAAAATAAATTTAAGTCCCTAACCATATAGTATAGGTTTGGGAGTATTTTTAAAGTATTATATTGATAAAATAATGAGTTTGACCCATTTTAAAATTGAGTTAAAAGTCATTCATGAATTTGGAAGGTGGTTAGAGAGGATAAGATTACCTTCTCAACATCTTTTCTCCCAAGAGGTGGGAGACTTCTCCCAAAAGGTGGGAGGTCTCTCCCAGGAGGTGGGAAAGAATTGGTTAAGAGGTGAGATGTAATAAAGTGGGTAAGTGGAGGGTTGAGGTGAATGGGAAGTGACATTATTATATGGAGTTGATGCATGGAAAGAGGAGTGCCCACTTGGCCTCCTCTAATCCACTCACATTCAAACCCTTTGGTTATAAAATAGGGCAAGGTAAGTGTAAGGAGAACTTTTTTAGCTATTTTTTTCTTTTTCTTCTTTCATGAATTCTGGGGGATGGGAAGGAAGAGAAGGTGAGCATAGAAGTGGTTGGTTCAAGTTGTAGAAGACCTTGTTAAGATGAGTTATGTTATCCAATCTATAGCTTGTATTAATTTTCCATCTAGTGTTTGTATTTGATCTCTAATCTATTGTTTGAATTTGATATTGATCTCTTGCTCATATTTGATTTACAGTGTGATGGTATGTGTGTTGGGAAATATTGGGAGTTTTGTATGTGAAATTTTACTAAGAGTTGCTTCTTGAATTTGAATCACTTTGATTGAATTTGATTTGTGTTGTGTTGGGTTGTCAAGGGGTGGAGTGAGGCACTCCTGGGATGGGGTATGAGTACCCATGGGCTTTATGTGGTATGAGTACCACCATGATATTATGTGAAATTATGCTATTGGAAAGGGGTATGAGTACCCATGACTTATTTTGTGGTATGAGTACCACCTTGATATTATGTGAAATTATGCTATTAAAATGGGTATGAGTACCCGAGGTTTTATTATGTGGTATGAGTACCACCGTGATATAATGTGGAATTTCATTTGATGCATGCATATGTTTATGATTGGGAGTTATAAGGGAAATTTGATATATATTTTATTTTACCCCGGGAGGTGCCCCCTACACCCTTTGGAGGGTGAGAGTCATACTCTCCTTGTATGGATGTGATACGTTAGACCCGCAAAGTGAATATAATATGGATGCAAATCTTGATGTGTTTATTTTGTGGTTGCTCAATGTGGTATTTGTGATTGGGAATTATTTTGAACATTGTGGTGATTTGAGTTGGCATGAGTGTAACCTAGAGTTGAGGCTCAACCCCTAACTCAGGGGTGGAAAGCAATGCTTTCCTATGGTTGGGAGGTGAGCTCCCCATTGGCTCTTTTAGCTTTTAATTAATACTGCAGGCTGGAGTTGTAAAGGAAGAGTGTTATGCATGTTTTTTTGGAGTTCACGATGTTTCAACATTGAAGACTTATGTTGTAATCATATATACAAATGTAAAATTTATTGTGTCAAAAGGAACTTTGGATGTATTAGGATATTTACTTGTAGTGCTTATTGAAGAAGAAATTTTATCATTGTGAAAGGAATTTTTGTCTACTTTCTGCAAAAGAATAGTGCAAATGAAAATATCTAAATTTTTGATGTTATGTTGTAAATGCATGTGTTATGAGGTCTAAAAAGGAATAGAGGAGTTTGAGTTGGAATAGTAAAACTATTGGTTACTTGAAGCTTGAACTGTGTTTATTATTGAGATGCTAAAAAGTTGTAAGCAATGAGATTGGTTCTCCAATAAATAATTGGGTTAAAACAAATATGTTGATGTGATATATATATATATATATATATATAGTGGACTCTAGTAAGGAGCATCATCTATGTGCATCTTTTCTTAGTGTGGCAGTTAAGACCTTTAAGGTAATTAGACCTATAAATGCTTAAGCCTCGTCTCATTTTTTTATCTGCATATAAAAAATAAATAGATAAGAGTATTAACCCATAAATACCTTTGTAAATATATTTATATTTGGGTTTAATTCATTTTATCTATTCTATAATTCAAAATTAGTATGTAAATAAGCATATATAATATGTTTCAAACTTTTAGAAAAAAAAAATTCTAAACCAAAAAAAAGACAATAAATAATATTGTAAGTATAATCTATTGATTTCAACTCTATATGCCTTATTTTTCTTTAAAAATACATGTTTTAAAAAAATATATATCAAATAATTTTAAACTTAAAACAGTTAAAAAAATGTTATATAAATTAAATATTGTAAAAATAAAAATAAAAAATAAAATTACATTTCAAAAAAACAACAACTAATGGTCGACCACCCCATATGAGGGATCACACCTCCCATATGGGTATATATATATATATATAGTTTAAAAAAAATACTAATGTATTTATTATTGTTATACATTTATAAATTCTATTCTTGCAACAAATTTAAAACTATTAATGTTGATGTTTATTTAACAAATTCGTCATCAAACCTGCACAGAACTTAAAAAAGGATTAGAGTAGGCTGAAACAAAAAAAGGCAAACATACATGAAAATATAGGAAATCTATAGCTAAAAGAAAACAATACCCATGAATAGAAACTCGGGCATGGAGTACTTCCTCCTCCATTTCATATCCATGGACTTGTAAAATAATGAGACTATCCATTATGAATGGAATGAGAACATAAAGCCTTTTCTATTGTTCCCATAAGGATAAGGATTAGTGTTTTCTTAAATTGCCCTAAGATCTAATGAAGGAAAGTCATTTAATCTTATGGTTGAGATTCATGCACATTTAACTAGAGTTGTGTTTGAAATGTTAAATATGATTAAATTAATTATTCTTTATTAGTTCCATGGTGGGGGCCTATGTTACTAGGTACCCATCACTTGTACAACTAAAAGAACAATTTAAAATTAGATTTAAAATAATCATAGTAGTGGAAAGTCTATATTTAAGTTGGATATAAGAAATAAGCAATTTTTAAGAGATGGATAAATGATTAATATGTTCGAGAAATTGTTGGACCTAATGGATTATTTAATTTATAGTTTAGTCTTGAACATTCTACTCATGGAAATTAACTAATCTAGATGAACCTAGCAAATATAACTCTAATAGTAAATCTAGACCAAATAAGAAGGATAAAGGATTTAAAATGTAAATTTAAAAGTGTATACATCTAAAGATGGTCTGAAGATAATTAATTAAATAAGCAATTATTTAATTAATCCTCCTCCCCAATTTAATTGAATTCATCAACAATTTGATTAAATCTCTCATTCATCTACTTATTAATAAGTCTAAGGATTTATTTAATAGGTTCATCTCAATAATCCTCTTTGATTAATTAATGCAAATTAATTAATTATTCTCCATCAAAATCATTTCTTCTAATCTCTGATTAATTAAAATAAATCAATTATGAGTTGTTGAAATTAATTAGCCTTTTCTTATTAATTGAATTTCTAAATTCAAATTCTCCTAACTTTTGACCACCTAACCTAACCATTCATAAACCTAACCCATTCTACCTACCCACATGTTCCCTTTCATTCAACCCCTTCTAGAAGTTTTGTGACACTTGTCACTAAGTGTTCCCTTTCATCCAACCTCTTATAAAAGCCTCTTGACACTTGTCACCATAGAGATGACAGATGTTCCCTTTAATCCAACCCCTTTGCCAACCTCCTCCAATTTAACCATTGATATCTTCAAATCAATCTTGACCGTTGATTCCTGCCACCTCACCCCTAGCCTTGGAAAATCCTATAAATAGACCTCATTTTGGAGCACAAAGGGTCCCAATTTCATATCATTTTTGCATATCATTTGATTCATCTCATTTGCATTCAAGCATTGTTACTATAGGCATCTAGCTTCTAGTTTATCATTCAAGCATTGTTATCATGTTCAAATCTTAGCTTAATTGCATCTTCATTCTAGCCTATTTTCTAGAATAATCATGAAATTATGTAGCTTAATCATGCTATCATTGCTAGATCATGCATCTTCATCATTCAAATCCTCCATCTAAGTGTAGTCAAGTCACTGGAATTTGCATAACAAGATCTAAGAGAAAAATTCATACTCGCATTTACTAGGAGGCGATAGATCGCTTAGTTATGGATTTATCTTTCTTTGATTTAAATTCATTAACCATGCTTGTAATGATCTATTGAGTGTTTTGTGTTTGCAGGTACAGGTACACTTCACATAGCACTACATTTTGGCGCCCATCGTGGGGCCGGAATCATCATTTTTGGCCTCTCAAGCTTCAACAAACGTCCATCTCTGTCGGGATAGAATCAGAATGTCGTACGAGTTGATCTTCCAACTCATATGAACTACCTTTTAGTCTAGTACGAAACCTCATCTTATGTTGTACGAACTCATTATCCTTGTCGTACGAGGTCTAAATGCATATCGTAGAAATTTCTGACTAGTAAATCATGTGTCATACGAAATAATTTTCATTGTCGTACTAGAGTTAAATTCACATCGTATAAATTTTTGGCTGCTAAATCCTAAGTCGTACGAGTACATTTTGGTTTCTGTGCGAAATCTAAAGTTGTGTCGTGCTAACTGGAAAATTGTGTCGTACGAGTCTCTGTCTCTGTGATTTTTAACAGACTGCGTGTTAGGGTTTTTTGATTTTAATCCGAACTTCACTAATGCTAACCCTAATTTGTTTGTGAGCTTTTTGGCAGCCTAACTCTTTTCTACAAGATGATTGACGAAGATACGCTTGTCAAAGACATGATTCAAAAACCAATCAATGACTACTAATGGATCTATTTTGCAAGTTGCCTATGAATCCGACTAAACTTTGTGTATTCATTAAAGTTTTCTAGGCACACTTCAATTTTGTTAAAGGAAATGAACAATCATGTATTTCATGTCTTTGATGATAGGCGAGTATGCTCTCACCTTTCTTAGGTGATCAGAAAGCTAGACTCATCTTTTGCTTTCATTAGTGCATTTCTTTAGCAGGCCTGCCCTCCCGAGGAGCTTAAAAACTCTTAAAGCCATTACAGTCGGTGTGAGGGGAACGACCTAAGTGGGAATGGCTAATGCCAAGTAATCCAACCCACTATAAAATAAACGTGATTTTGATGAAAATCAAGTCACCGACAGTGCTCAGGAATAGCTCTCCTTCGTACCTTCGGGTATATCAAACCTTGGTTTTCAAGGCTGGGAGACCTCTTAATTGAGTTTATACCTCGACGCGTCGAACGGATCCCTTACTAGTGTCGGTTAAAATAGAAGCTACCTGATTCACCTCTGAAAGGGTGATAATCTATGTGCAAGAGAGATAGTAACTCTCCCAAGACACTTGCCATATCTTGCCCCCACTAGCGTTTGGAGTTGGATAATACAGCGTTGAGAATCCATTGCATTGCGTGATGCTCAATAGTCATATTTTGATTAGCTATTGGGTGTGTACCTAAGCTTGCAAGCAAAGGTTTTCATTCTCAGCCAACTTCCTTCGGTTTAGCATGCTTGGAGTCACTTATCATATCATGTGTCTGCTATGTATTCATCCCAAAATTGAAAAATCAAACATCTAAAACTGGAAAACATAAGCAAAACACCAAAATTCACTAATCAAATTCGGCAAAAACAAACATATTTTTCATTGTCTTGTTCTTTGTCATAGAAGTTAGGTTATTTGTCGTACGAGGAATCTATGTTGTCGTGTGGTTCATAAAGTTTTGTCATACGAGTTTCTGCTTTTTCAAAGGAAATTTCTAGTTTTTCGTCTAGTATTGTATCTTTTATCGTGTGGTTCATGAACTATTGTCGTACGAGTCTCTGTTTTCGTCAATCCAGAACTACTACTTTGCATGACTTTTTCAAGTCTATCATTTTGCCTGATCAATTTGCAGTAAACATAAACACCTGTTATCTGTCAATCTGTGCTTATATTGTCGTCTTGGTTCTTTTGTTCAAGTTATCATCCATCAAAATCAAACTTTAGAAAATATACACCTTAAGATTTTCAAGTGCTCACCCTCAACAAGTTCAAAATCTAAACATCTCAAAGTGCATTATCACCCTATTTGATAAATTGGTGACTCAAACATAGTTTCTCATCAGAATCTATCATCCTTTATCACGAAATTGAAACGTTTGGTCAGGATAATTGTGTCCAACATCGTAGGATATATCGTTCCTACTGGACTTGGTTCTTATCAAATAATCATCGTTGCACTCCAAAATTGAAGATTGAAAAACTTGCAAACCTATAAACGCTTGAATCCTCTTTTACTGTCCTATCACTCTATCGTATCTACCTTGACAGTTGATCACTTATCAAAACCACTCTTAAACAATCAAATCCTAGCACAATATCAAACACAATGCCCATTTTGACTAGAGCACAGAGACATAAGATCGCTGAAACATTGGAAATAGCTGAAGATCATAGCAACATGGCATACTAAAGCAAAAGACAAGAACACATAACAAACCAACATATCAGAGAAATCAAACAAGTCCAAATTCAAAATCCAATCATGTCAAAACCTAACAAGGATTCAAACACATATCCAAAGAAAAGTGGCTCTTTTATGCAACTATTAAAAAGATCCTTAAAAGATTTGGATGAGAAAGATCACAATCACACACCTATATCTAGCAATGGCTCATCCCCCCATAAGTAAATTGATGCTCCAAAGGCATCTATTCCTACACCTCCTGAAAGCTTGCAAGAATCTTCCATAGCATCATCACCAAAGAATACATCCAAAGCTGAAGTTCCCCAAGGGATATCCATAATTGCCATCAAACCTATTTCAGAGGATCCTATTCAAAGCTCATCTCCTTCATATCCAAGCATTGATTCATTGCAAAATCTCCATAAAGCTCTCTTGCAAATTGAAGTCTTCATTCATAGAACGCTTGTTAAACGAGCCCTAATAGATGGGGGAGCTAGCTTGAACATTTGCTCTATGAATCTTGTCTGTGCTCTAGGCTATTCAGAAGATGCAGTTGATCCCCGAAAAAAGATAAAAATCAAATCACATAATGAAGAAGATAATTCATCTAAAGGAATGGTGACATTACTCCTCAGAGTGGGACCTTTGCAGAAGGACACAACATGTCAAGTTCTAGACATGGACCTACCATACAACATACTCTTGGGAGGACCATGGATATATGATATACAAGCTATTACAACAACATGTCATTAGTGCTTAAAATTTCCATACAATGGACATGAAATCACAATATTAGCAGACTCAAATCCATTGTAGTGTTGTAATAATCTGAAATCAGCTCAAGGGGTCATTGTTCCAGAAAATAGGGAGGCAACAACGTCAAAAACACAATCCAAGGATCAATCATTTGCATCAATTTTGTCAAACATGGAAAAACAAATACAGCTAAGAGATCAAGGGACCGGAGAATATTTGGTATCATGGAAAAACAAACTAGAGCAACTTGAAATTGAAAGGGAAGAAGCAGATATAGTAGTCGATGTAGTTCACACATATGCAGGACAAACGTTAGGAACTAGCCCACTTGAATCAGAATCACATTCAACTGACATGGACTTAACCGAGGACGATCAGGATTTTCATACGAGGTCATTCTGATGAGAGTGTCGTTCTAGACATGGAAATACATACTGAAAGCTCTGACATCTCTATCATGACCCCTAATATCTTTGAAACTATTGAACCTGAAGATCCTTTATCCTTAAGCTATCTTGAACCTATGGACTGGGAAAATGAAGAACATACTAACATTGATACCTTACCTAATGACCATGCCATATCCTTATATCTTGATGAAATCAAACCCGCAACAACTTTCACCAGGGTTTCCGCTAACGTATCTTTGAGTCAAGTGGGTGTTAAATATCCTAGTCGCAAAAGTGAAAATCAAGAAAACAATATCAGTTATAATGCTGAAAACCATTTATTGTCAACATTAGACCAGGAAAAAGTAAAAATAAAGGACGAATCTAACGGTGAAAACCTCCTTGAGGCGCCGAAAGATGGGAGATTTGACACCTTACCTAAATTTTATCAAGAAAGGTCATCCATTTTGATAGAACCAATAGAGGCAGTTATCATTGACACAATTGATCTACATCTAGCAATCTCTCTATCAAAACCAGCAAGGCAAAAATATTTGGAACTCTTCAAAAGGAGGCAAATCAGAAGATGTTCATATACAGACATTCCAGGGTTCGATCCATATCTTACAATACATCACCCAAATATCAGTCCAGGAGCAGGCATCAATAATAGAACACAACACGGATCAGAAGCAGGCATTCTATTCATTACACCATGAGGTCATACAATCCCAAAAGCATACAAATTAAGCTTTCCATGCACCAATAACACCGTAGAGTATGAAGCTTTAGTTACAGGTATCAAAATGGCTATAGAATGGAACATTACACAACTTCAGGTCTTTGGAGACTCTCAGCTCGTCATTAATCAAATCAATGATGACTATCAAACAAAAGATGAAAAATTGATGCCTTATAAAAAGATGGTTGATGATATCAAGAAACACTTTGTAGAAATAACTTTTGAACAGATCCCAAGAAATGACAACAAAGCAGCAGATGCCATGGCTACACTTGCTTCTCTATTGCAGACACAGGAAAATCAACAACGTTATGAATTCCTGGTAGAAGAGTTGTTTTATCCTGCTTATAATTGTCTTGATTCCCAAATCATCTGTCAACTTATTGGACATGATTCCTCCCGCTATGGCCAAACTTAGACATACCTGAAAGACAATACCCTACCTCCTGACTTATCGAAAAACCAAAAGAGAAACTTTATTTGCCAATCCTCCCATTTTACTCTCGTCGTGGATACCTTGTTTAAACAAGGTCTAGATGGTACTCTCTTAAGATGTCTCGAACAAGAAGAATCTGAGAAGGCCTTACATGAAGTCCATAACGACATTTGTAGCACTCATTCAAGTGGTCTTACCCTTTCGAAAAAATTTATACGTTTGGGCTATTATTGGCCGATTATGGAACGAGATGCTTTTCAGATAGCTAGAACATGCAAACAATGTCAGATCCATGGGAATTTGATCCATGCACCAGCACAAGAACTTCATGCTTTAGCAACATCTTGGCCTTTTTGCCAATGGGGTCTTGATCTGGTAGGAAAGATAAATCCTTCTTCATCTAATGGTCACAAATTCATCATTGTAGCTACAGAATATTTCACAAAATGGATTGAGGTTGTACCTCTCATCCATATCATAGGAAAACAAATTGCTGCATTTATCTTGAATTACCGCTATGGAATACCAATGACCATTATCACTGATAATGGGTGACCATTCAAGAACCGGGATGTACAAGAGCTATGTGAGAAGTTCAAAATCCAGCACAGATTCTCCACACCATATGGGAAATGGGCAGGCAGAAGCATCTAACAAAACTATTCTAAAAATCCTCAAAAAGACAGTAACGATGCTGGAAAAGATTGGCATATTCAACTAAACCCTGCTCTCTAGGCCTACCGCACCAGTATCTGCACACCGATAGGTGCCACACCTTTATCCCTTGTATACGGATCAGAAGCCATATTACCAATCAAAGTAGAGATACCCTCTCTACGTGTATCACTAAAAGGAATTATCCCATATGAAGAACAACGAGTATCTAGACTACAAGAGTTAGAATTGATCCATGAACGAAGACAAAATATCTTTGATCATTTAAAGGTATATCAACAAAGAATGTGTCGGAGCTATAATCATAAGGTTAAACCACAAATCTTTCAAGTGGGAGAACTAGTGCTAAAGGAAAATCCACGCAACCAGGCAGATTGAGAAAAGAAAGGAAAGTTTGAACCAAACTGGTTAGGTCCGTTTGTGGTCACACCAGTATTTGGGTCAGGAGCATATCAGCTATCAACACAGGGCGAAGATCAACTTGAAGAACCCATCAATAGCATGCACCTGAAGAAATTCTATGTCTGAAAAATCAAAAACAGTGAAAAATCAGAAGAAGAAGAAAAAAAAAAAAGAGTGAAAAAGAAAAATCCCCCCAAAAAATCAAATATGAGAAAAAGTGCAATAAAAACAGACGGTGAAAACCTGGCAAACAGGCGCTATCTGTCTGCTAGCTCTTTCATCTATTAGTTCATGCATTTTTCCGCTTGCATCAATTCATTCTCCATCAGCACTGTCCATATCCATCATAAGCATTTGTACATACTCAGGCATCGCAGCTACTCTCTCACCATGGTTTGGATCATTGGGTATATCATAACGAATTTGCTTCTAGGCTTGTGGCAAAATCCTGCACTTAGTTGGGGGCAAAATTCTTGATCATTTTGAACTTAATCAAATAGGTAGACCAAACAGTTAGACAACTCTTATCAAGCGAAAACTAAGACACATCTAGCATTGAACACGAGATCAAACTATCAACTATCAAGCTATCACAAAATCAATCTAAGCACATCACACACTTTTCAGTGGATAATATCTTTTTGGATAATGATTGTAACATGATTGTTCAACTTTTCTATATTGCTTTTCGCTATCATGATTTCTAAGTGACTCCAAGATGTCTTTGACTAGAGGAACAAGGAAGGAACATGATATTTTTCTTGTCTGTTGTCTAAAAATTAATCATTAATATGTGCAAATTTGTCTCGAGACATGATCATCAGAGTATCATTGAAGACATTTCCAATTTGCGTATTGAAATGAATAATACTGTCTGTTTTACGCAAGCAACACTCAGGTCATCTCAGTATAATTATACCTTGATGCTTGTGTTAACTTGCTATATCAAAATCCAGGAAAGAAGTGCTCAGGTAATCATGGTTTAATTATACCATCGATGTGTGCACTCACTTCCAACATTTCAAAAACTCAATGATGACAAAAACGCAAAATAATCCAGTGACTGGTTCGGTCGTAGCTTTGCATTTTAGTTTGCATTTCATTCTTGCATGGGATCCCACAGGCTCCTTTTATCCAAGGTTAAATCTATCGCAGGAATCATCAAAGTATCATCACAAGTGTATACACAATCAGAATGATGAACTCATCTCTCTCACGATATTATCGACCTAGCCCAAATCTTATGCTATCTCTCTCAACAGAATCAACCTCAGCATATCCAAAAATTTCTGCAACTTGATATCAACAAACTGTCAGTTCTTTATCTAATCAACCTTATCAAATCAAATCAATCAATCAAACCTAATCGATTCTATCATGTCTTATACAGGATGTATCATTCCTGAAACCAGACAATCTGATTCAGATTCATGTCTTATACAGGATGTATCCTTCCTGAAACCAGACATTTTGATCCTGTCTTATACAGGATGAATCCTTCCCGAAACCAAACTGAATTTTGATCCTATCAATCTAATCGATCAAGATTTATCAATCTTACCAATATAAGCAATCAAGATAATACAATAACTCACATTTTCATCAAAACACAGTTGCAGAGATCAAATCAAATCTATCAGGATATCAATTTCGCAAAAACTCCAAAGATCAATTATTTCAATTGATCTCTCAAGGGGGCATCATCATACCGAAATTTAGCAATCAAGAGCTGTGGCATCCTATCAAATCAATATCAACATCAAAATGAGATTATTCTTTGAATCAATGCATCATCACACCTCGCTTCAAAGAGGGGCAAAATGTATACACCAAAAAATGGTCTGAAGATAATTAATTAAATAAGCAATTATTTAATTAATCCTCCTCCCCAATTTAATTGAATTCATCAACAATTTGATTAAATCTCCCATTCATCTACTTATTAATAAATCTAAGGATTTATTTAATAGGTTCATCTCAATAATCCTCTTTGATTAATTGATTCAAATTAATTAATTATTCTCCATCAAAATCATTTCTTCTAATCTCTGATTAATTAAAACAAATCAATTATGAGTTGTTGAAATTAATTAGCCTTTTCTTATTAATTGAATTTCTAAATTCAAATTCTCCTAACTTTTGACCACCTAACCTAACCATTCCTAAACCTATTCCATTCTACCTACCCACATGTTCCCTTTCATTCAACCCCTTCTAGAAGCTTTGTGACACTTGTCACTAAGTGTTCCCTTTCATCCAACCTCTTCTAAAAGCCTCTTGACACTTGTCACCATAGAGATGACAGATGTTCCCTTTAATCCAACCCCTTTGCCAACCTCTTCCAATTTAACCATTGATATCTTCAAATCAATCTTGACCATTGATTCCTGCCACCTCACCCCTAGCCTTGGGAAATTCTATAAATAGACCTCATTTTGGAACACAAAGGGTCCCAATTTGATATCATTTTTGCATATCATTTGATTCATCTCATTTGCATTCAAGCATTGTTACTATAGGCATCTAGCTTCTAGTTTATCATTCAAGCATTGTTATCATGTTCAAATCTTAGCTTAATTGCATCTTCATTCTAGCCTATTTTCTAGAATAATCATGAAATTATGTAGCTTAATCATGCTATCATTGCTAGATCATGCATCTTCATCATTCAAATCCTCCATCTAAGTGTAGTCAAGTCACTGGAATTTGCATAACAAGATCTGAGAGCAAAATTCATACTCGCGTTTACTAGGAGGCGATAGATCGCTTAGTTATGGTTTTATCTTTCTTTGATTTAAATTCATTAACCATGCTTGTAATGATCTATTGAGTGTTTTGTGTTTGCGGGTACAGGTACACTTCACATAGCACGACAAAAATTTTGAGATTTTTGAATGAAGTTTTTGAAGAATTTATTCTAATGATCAGAATCTTACATTACCTTTAATGATGAATATTAGTTTAGTTAATTTTAGCAAATTATTGTGGCATATAATCTCTAGAGAGAATTTTTACTAAAATAGTTTGGGTTCTAATGTATAAATTTTAGTTAGCTAAAGATTATTTTAAATTTAATTAAGGAGGTTACACCATATTGAGTTATTGTTGAAATTAATGTATGGTGGCTTAACTTGGTTTTTAGTCGAAATTAACTTTTAGGAGGGTTTGGTTGCATTTAGAAAAAAATTAAAAAAATTGTGGTTGAGCTTAGGTTGTCTCATGTTTTCTTTGTGTGTAAGAGGGCATGACATAAATTGTTAGTTTATACAAACACTTTAATTATTTCTTAGTATAAAATATTTGAATCTTTACTCATTGTATGACATTCAACACAATTCAACAACTCTTCCTAGTCATGTTTCAAGTCTTTTTGACTTAGTTCTTGTGTATTTCAAAGACATGCATGTTGTGTAGAATTTTGTAGGACCTATCATTAATGAATAACATGTTTTATTAGTTAAAATATAAATTTTTAAATCATAATATATTTTGAAATGAACATACAATTGAGAATTAGGCTGTTTATGTTTGGTGCTACCTCTAACCTTATGAATCCATGCACATGTGGCCATCCTATATGCTGCCATTCATATCTTGACCAATAATCTTTTACTTCCATTCCCTTTTGCAATATTTTCGTTCCAAACATTGTATACCATAGGTGCATGTAATGTGCCACAGTATGCGGGTAGTCATTAATATTTTGTCATTGCCACTTTTATGCTTCTTGTGAATTGGTTGGTTGTGATCTCGACATTAATGCGTGTAAATCTAACTAAAATATATCTGGTGCACTCAAAGTAAAGAAAATTGTCAATTTTCCAATTTGATGCAAGAGGTCAGTTAATATAATTCAACATTTTACCTAATAAGACCTTGTACCTCTTAGTGTTGTACCAAAACACATCAAATGGTCAACTAGATGTGAATGGGAGATATTTTCCATATATTCTCGCAATTCATTGATTGTGATTGGCATGTCTTGCAAACTCTTTTTGACAAACATTGCATAATGAATTTTATGCATGATTTCACATATTCATATTTATCATATAATATCTAAATTGTGGGTGTCAGCCAAAACGATGATCTATGTATCGAAATAAATTCTTAACAAACTCATGTAGATGACTCCTCATTTATGGTTCTATCCAATCAAATTGTCTATCTAGAATTAATGTTGGAAAATTCATATCAAGGATCTACATTGGAGTTATTTACACATGCATGGATTAGTTTCATCTCTCTTCGAGCATTTGGTGGTTTAGAAGCCATTGATGTGGTGTGATTAATAAGTTTTCTTTCATCCATCTTCATTATTGGACAAGTAAATGCATATTCATTTGCATCTGAATCGAACTCCATATGAACAAAGTTCAATTGGTAAAAAATATTTTCATTTGAATTGCATGTAAGTTCACAGAGCGCATTTTCATCAATTTGAACATCTCTATAAAACTTATCATGTTCTATTTTATATTTAACTACTTTATATACCCTCTCTTTATTTATTGTAAAATTATAATTTCTTCCATGTTGATCCTTCTTTCGAACAATAATATTCAGTAAATCTTTTATTCAATATGGTACAATTTTAGCCATTTCTCTTATTTCTTGTGCAAAACTTACGATATGTCCTTTAAATTTATGTTGACCTCCAATTGCATGTGTGGGTTGACATGTGCTATCAACATTTCTTCTATTCATGCTAAATTTACAAGTTCTAATGGTTATGAACCAAGATCAAAATTGTTTAGTGTTGAAAATCGATGTTCATTCTTCTCTTGTTGACATCGATTGCAAATAAGGCCTTCAAGTACCTGTACAACCTTCATTGCAAGATGACTATCTTGACAAGTGTAGCACATACTTGGTGTAGAAATTTTATCTAGTACATGTTGAAATATCATTTGTAGATTCTTCAAATCAATCTCAATACTTCTATTATTAATAATTCATCATTGTTCCCTTCTATTTTGTGTTCTTTGCAATTGCCTTTGTCTTCTTAGTTCAAGTGTTGAGTCCTCTTGTGAACAATTGTTTTGTATATGGTTTTGAGAATCAACATCCATTACAGCTTGAACTATTATTTAGTATATGTAACACACGATCTATTTTTAATAGAATTCATCCGTTTGGAACTAACCTCAACATTCTCTATTATTTGGTATATGTAGCACACTTATATTTGTTATCTTTCTAATTTATTCAATTGATCTAACAACATAGTTGTTTGCATTTTTTTCTTCAATATATATTGTTTGTCATGAAATGTTAATGTATGATGTGTTATCTCATCTGCATGTTGTCACATTTCTACTTTAATCTCTTCCACTATCATATAAGCTCTATGCTTAACATGCATTTCTCTATCATTTTAGTTTTGATGATTTCTTTCTTCCATCTTTGTGCATCAATCATTTATTCTCATCGTTCTCATAATTTCAACCTATTTCTCTTTGTTGATTTCTTCATTGCTCTTCATTTTTAAGAATGCTTACTTCCTCTCTTTGTGCATTAGCCATTTGTTCACGTCATTGTCTCATATAATTTTGATCATTATCTGTGATGTTCTCTTCATTGCTCTTCATTTTCAAAATTTAACCTTGGACGAAGCATCCTATAAATCAGATGTATAAACAATTCAAATTAAATGTATAAAAAATTTAAATTATAATTCAACTTCAGTTCTCAAAATAATGAGAAATAAAATTGTTTCAAATTTTCCCAAAAGGGTCAATACTTAATTTCGCTCGCATATTATCTAAACATATTGGGGCACTATATAATATTCTTATCCAATTTTTCCATCGAGGCTCTACACAATAAATACTTCACGTAACATATTGTAAGGGGGCAATGGTTAGAACCTAGGAAGCAACATCCCCACAATAAATACTTCACGTCACATATTGTAAGGAGACTATGGTTAGAACCTAGGAAGCAACATCCCCGCCCCCCAACCACCCCCCCCCCGCCAAAAAATAAAAAAAATCTCATTTTTTCTTGGCGCATAACATTCTCATCTAATTTGTCCATCCAACCTCAGCAAAATGATTTTAGTTCATAACACTCGTTGCAAAGAGATCATGATTCAAACCCAAAAAGCAGCTTCCTCAAATCCATTCTCATTAAAGCTTTTTTGGCGTATAACATTCTTATCCACTCTGTCCCTCAGGGGTCAGCAGAATGGTTATTGCAGAAAGCCATTGTTCAAACACAGAAAGCAACACCCTAGAAAAACATTCTCATTAAATCTTAATGGGAGTTTGTTACAGAACTTTGAGAGTTTATTTTATTTATCTTTTTCCTTATTTAAATCTTTACTTATCTCTTTTTAATTTAGAAGTATATTAGTTCACAGTTAATTTCTCATGATTCGAAACAAACTGACAATCTTGGAATTATTTGATTAATATATGTTCATTGATAACAACCCTTTACAATTTGCATGGTAATTATATGTGATATCATTCCTTTCTAAATATGTTTTACATTTAAAACTAAAGATAAGATTTTGAACTTGTTTTAATTGCCCTATTTAAAAAAAAAACAAAGCCACAATCATTCACCTTGTAAATACGAATCTGCAAAAGCTTACTGCATAATTTGATATTAATATTGATTTATTTGCTCAAACACCGTTCACAAGCAAAACTGAATACAGATGAGTGAATATCAAAAGTCAAATGGAGAATTTAAATGTTTGATAATACTTATTGTCCATGATCACGAGATTCTTTGTAACCATGGAAAAAATCGAGGAGAGGAAATTGAAATGCAATAACAATGATTGCAAAATTGGGTTATTTCCATCATTCTTCGGCAATCCCAAAAAGACAATAAAATACTTATTCAGATTCTTCACCAGTCCTTTTCCCCAGGACTGAAATATCCTGGTACCTTTTCTGCAAAAACATGAAATTTAGAAAGATTAGAATGCACCCATTTAAACATTGTTTTATTTTTAGAAATTGTGTCATCAAACATAGGAGCAATCAAAGCAAGATGCTGCCATCAATAAGATCTTCTAGAATGCCTTTTTCTTTTTTAAATTGATTGAGTTGGCCATATGTAGAGGAACTGAATGCTATAGGTGAAGATTTTCCTATGCCTGACGGCCCAAGATAATTTTTTACACAGAAAGTTCTGGTACTAATAATAGTATGTTTGATTCTCCTAAAAAATTTCATCGGTTTTCAGAATCGTTGGTTCCTTCATTGAAACATCCTAGGTTCTGCATAACCGGGCCCTCCCCAGAATTGCTGAAACCCAAGACTACTATTCATAGTTTTGATTCTCACCACAAATGTCCTGGACTCTTTGAAATTGCAGGGCCCTTCCCGAAAACAACCTGACCTTTTTGCAAAGAACCCAGTTTAATGAATCCATGGCAAGGATCTACTGAAAGGCTTTTACTTTTTAATCATAGCGAATCAGCTAAACCCAAACAAAAAATCGTAATTTATGAATCATACATATTGTGACGAACGTAGTTTTTTCAGACACTGTACTTTTTATGATTTATGTAGAATTTTCTTAATTTTTGTTGTTTATTTTATTATTGATTATGCACAAACAATGATATTACAGACATTCCCACCACATGCCATGCCTAAGGTCCCCCAAAACTTGGCATTTGTCTGTACCAACCATACATTTTCCTGGCCACTCAATTCAAAAGTTATGGTTTCGTATGGGCCAACGTTGCAACCAAATGCACATTAATCTTTTAATTTTTCAAATATCACTATCCAAATTATCTTCTAATCTTAGGAAAATCCGTATCTTACAGCTTTGGCATTTTTGACTCGGGCACATGATGAGGCTCACTTGCTACCATATATGCTTTGTTATTATTTGCTTGATTTCAAAACATAATTGCTTAAAAGTTCGACTCACCTTCTTGGCTTGAATTCACTAAGGTTGTGTGGATGAGTTGGATTATCATTATCAGTCTTACTCTTGAACACAAGCATATGTTACAAAAAAAGTAAATACATAAAAAAGGAAACAGGATATAAATAGCTTTGGAGTGACTCAGAAATGAGAGTTTTAAGGTTTCAAGCTCAGTAAACTTTAGGGTCTTCCATACATATTATTAGACTTCAACAATTTGTATGCTAAATTTCCAAATCAATGAACTCAGACTTAAATCCATCAGCAAGAGTTAGCAAACCACAAAAAATCTGCATATAGGACATCAACCTCAACTGCTGTAAATACTCTCAATTTCACTCGATGGCATCCCCAAGTCAAAGCATAAAAAATAAAATACAGGAGAAAATCTATGAATCGTCATGACAGGAGATTGATTGAAAAGAAGTGAATCACAATAGAAATGAATCCTGGAAAAAAATGTCACAAGAAGTAATCATTGCTAGATGTTGAATGGTTACTGAAGACGAGACAAGTTGATTTTTCTTAACTCAATTGGCTGTTTTCAAAGGCCAAAAACATCCAAAAATACTAGTTTCTCAAGATTCAAACTTCTATATACAAGATACTACTTCCACATTTTCAACAAATGTATTACTAAAATTGAATCCAAATGGCATGTGTTTACCTTTTTGAAGAGAGTACCAATATGCAATAAATTTTCCCCTAGCCTTGATTGCTTGCATCAATACATTCTATGCCAGTTTACGTCAGAGGTTTCATAGGCACAGGACCAATGTTAATGTAAACAACTGCTGCAGCTGCTTTGAGCATTCTTCACTATTGACCATTCAGTGCTTCCCTTTCACTGGAGAGAGACAATTGAATGAATAATGAGAATACTTATGTGGACCTCTGATTATATCATACAAGCATAATGAACAATTTAACCTTCGCAACATTCTACAATAGTCATGAAAACTGTATCTTTTGTTGATCTGTAGAGATCTTTTCTTCCCCATACTTGTACATCAGCATGTCATGTATTTTTTGATTTTTATCTCTCAATGTTTTGAGATAACAGAACGAGTGCCTGTTCATATAAAAATAATGTATTAACTTACATAGGCTTAATTGCTACAAACTTAACTTGGGTAGCAACCTCAGTTCTCTAATGCATGGTTTAAGTTTACACGTGTCCCGTTTGGTAGGTGTACAAATGGTCTACTTTGGTAAGCGTGCATGTGTCACACCAATATTCCTTTGGCATCTCACTTGATCATTTTGCACAGGGTGTGTCATTGTTCATATAGAGGTTTATATGCATACGATTGTCCTTCCTTGCCTCCATCAACGGCCATAAATAGAGTTGTAGACATGAGCGTAAGTAGTGAGTCTATACAGCATGGGTAATTTTTAAACAGGCTCCTCCCAGTTTTACAAAGTGAGTTTATTCTTAGCTTGGTAGAATTATTTGAATTCCTATTTTCCTTGTTAAATACAAATTGTCATTTGTGAAAGGTAGTTAGATACAAGTGTTCCTCAATAATTGGCATGGTTAAATTGTCAATTTCAAAATTGTATAAAAATCTATCCATTTTCATGCCAATCTTTTCAATCTGAGTCCACATTACATATCATTTGTGATATTCCTCTTAATTTTTTTTTTGTTTTCTAGCAATAAGAATTACAAAGCAAACACCATAACCCGTTAAGGTTAGAGAAATAATCCAAACAACTGAAAGGGAACCCTTCCACCTTTTGTTCAACGAGAGCCAATTTGGGAGGGTGAGAGCATATGGTGTTCTCAGAATCGTTAGCACCATAAACCAAACTGAAATTACAATGCACAGGCGGCAAGCCAACCCAATTTGCTTATCCAGCAGGATAGAAACTAAACTTCTTGGCGGTAAACCAGCCAAGGGAAATAACAAGAAACTAAAACTCAATCACTCTGCCACATATTTCAGCGGGAGGACATTACATAAAGCTATCACTCTACTGCATATTTCAGCGGGAGGACAATACATAAAACTTCACTCGACCACTTATTCAGTGGGAGGATTGAGTTACAGATACCAGAAAATAGGCGGCAAGCCCGCCTCTTCCACTTGTTCAGCGAGTATGCTAACAATCCAGAATTGGTTGACAGTACTACTATTCAACCTTACACAATACAGGAAGGATAGAATAGAAGAATGCTGATCACAGAAGATATTATCACCAAACCAACTCAACACCAACTTCCTAAAATCTGATATAAATAACAGCAGGCTGGAAATGCATAACCAGCAGCACCAAATCACACTAAAATGCTTCCAACTCTCGCCAAACCCACTCAACACACCCCAAAACTCACCCAAACTGACACTAAGAACCAAGCAACTAAGAACAAACTGAAATAGAGCTTCTAAACATCCCAAAATACCAAGTATGCAAATTACCAAGTACGATTTGCAATATAAATTCAAATACTTCAAATTAAAGGCTGCAAACTTACAAAACACATCACCTACAGCATAGAAGTTGTTCGAGACAATACCCAGAATGATAGGTCGCACAGGCAAGGAGGTAGGATCGAATTCGCACACAGGAACCAGCAACACTGATAATTACAACAGCAAACCAACTCTCTCAAATCCACACACGCAAACCACAAGAACACCACGAAATCCACACAAAAGAGCCTTAGCTAGGAGTGATGTCTCACACTCGAAACTGCAATTGAAAAGTCTAGGAGGTTTTCACCCTCAAAGTCTGGAATCAATCCGATTGCATAACATTATATTTTCTCTGGATGATCAAATGAGAGGCCAAGCACCTGTATAAATAGGTTTCCAAGACTGAAATTCAAATTCAAATGCCTCCAATCAGTAATAAAATAATTAAATATTAAACCTTAGGATAAGGAAAGAATATTTAATTAAATAACTTATAACTCCAATATTGAGCAATAAAGATCACTGAACTGCGCTGGATCGGGACCATATCCAAGACTACCAAAAATAGAAATGTCCAAACTGCCACTTACTAAAAATAGTAAGTCATGAAATATTGCTCCGAGAATCATGATCTTCACACCCAGAGAAAGAGCTTGGAAAGCTCAGTAAAACTGCACCATCCCGACAGCCAAACCCTAACTTACTAAAAATAGTAAGTTCACATTTCACCAAAGAGTCAACTGCATGTTATGCCACACTGGAGTCCATGGAAAACCTAGAAGGAAACCACAAGCAAGACTGAAGAATTCCCTACTAACTAACCCTGACAAGCTCGAGCAAAACTCCACAGAAGATGGAAAGCCTAATTCTCCTTTCCACATAGCCTATGGGTCTCCGGAATAGGCCAATGGACCACTAAATGCATCATCACCAAGAAGGGGACATTACATCATTATGTTGTCAAATTATTGGTAAATTAAAATTGACGAAAGTGTTTTCAAATTCATGTGTTTTGGGCAATTATGGCTCAAACTTGAGCGTATACCCAAAAGGGTCCAAACCCCTAAGAGTGCCCTTTTGACTCATCTTGAAAAGGAGGTATAGTGACTCAATAGAGCTCTATAAATAGGAAGGAATTTTTACTTATTGTTTCTTAAATAATAATTTTCTTTAGGGGGGCTTTCATAATTAAATTGCCAAGGTATATCTTTTAAGTGTTTTTTATAAAAAAGAATATTTTAAAAGTATTTTATTTTAAAATTATAACATAATTTAAAAACACATAATTTTTAAAAAGGAAATCTTCTTTTTTTAACACAACCAACTTATATCCCTTGACCTCCTCCATGCAGCCACTCCATGCCACAACCTCCAACCACCCCTCTATCAACTATCCCTGTTGGAAACTTGAGGTGCATTGTCATTGATGTCAAAATTGTCTAGTGTTGTCTTTGATGACACAATATGTGTTGTTTGTGATTATGTGTTGAGGTAACAAAAGTGAAGGGGAGGTTTGAGTTATTCAGTTGTGCGGATGTAGTCTATGGTCCGAAAATGAGTGTTCAGATGTTATTATGTTGTCTAGTGGTGATGTTAAGTGAGTATGAGCTGTTTCCAAAAGGCTATTGTAGTGGAAGTTACAATATGCAAGAAAGAGTATTTAATGTCCTTATGAAAGAATGCTCTACATTCCTCTAGTTATTGATGATGATGGCTTGCGGTTTTGGATACAATGTCTACGTTTTGTGGATGTTGCACTATCATGTTTTCAAGTCCTCGGTTGCTCAAATGATGAAGTTGGTTGTGGCAATTTGCTAACACTGAGGCTATCTATCAAGACTGGTTCAAAGAATGCTTTGCATTGCTCTGTTGTATTGGTTCAAGTGTTGCAGCTTGGAGAACATGTTCATATGGTTCGTGCAGTGTTCCAGTTCAGATTTCTAGTGTCGGTTTGATCGGCAAGTGAAGTTATGTTGTTTTGTGTTCGGCGTTGTTAGTTTTGCTGGTCTCTAGCTGACTCAATTGATTTATCTTATTTGGATCACTCTTTTGGTCCAAATATACATTGGAGGTTGAGTTAGAATGTTGATACGGGTTTGTTGTGACATATTCACACATCGCCCCATTGCAAATGGGGACCCCTCTTTTCTTAGCATAGTTGTCATAGAATAGGTGTCTTAGTTTAGTATAATTAAAGTTAGTGTCTCCTAAAATAAAAAATACAAAAAAATTAAAAAATCAAAAAAATTAAAAAATTAAAAAGATTTTAAAAATCCAAATAAAATTAAAAAATGCAAAAAAAAATGAAAATCATGAAAATTTGGTAAGGCGTGGAAAATAAGCAGTGCTTCTTGATGTCACTGCTGCTTTTAAGCAGTGCCTCTTGATGTCACTGCTTCTTTTCAAGCAGTGCCTCTTGACATCACTACTGCTTTTTCACATAATAGCACACATAGCCCATTTGTGGCCACCCCATCCCCTTTGTCGCTTGCATAACCTCCCAAATAAAATTCACTTTTGCACCAGAAATTTTCTTGATCTCAGTTTTGATGTTTGCACCCACAACCCACATAACTCATTTGATTTTAAAAAGATACTTTCCTTCATGCCAGATTTTGCATGTGATCTTAAAAAAAACACAAACACATCAACTTTGTTTTGATTTCACAAAAAGACACTTGTTTATTAAATAAGAACCATGTGCTATGAAGTTTTGAACACATTGAAATGACTGGTTTAGTGGCATGAGAGAAAGGCATTTGGCTTGTGAGAGGTCTTGAGTTCATCTACATTCCAAGCAAGATGTTATGAAAAAGGTTATCAATTGTTCAACTCTACTTCTAATGAAATATATCATAAATGACATGTTCAATTGAGCATCATTCAATGACTTGTGACCAACATCTTTTTCTTCTCCTCCTCCCAATATACCTTGTCTTCTCCTGAAGACGATGCACTTCCAAAGCAGGTAAAAACACAATAAATAGCAGGCACATTGGCAAGTGATTCCAATAAACCTCACCAAGCAAAATCTCCAAAGGCCACTATGGGTATTATTGCTTACTCTTCAATTTCTACTAATCCTTAGACATTCTATGAAGTAGTTGGTAAACCTGAATGTCATTCTCTCTAAAAGAATGATACTTAGGACTTCATCCTCCTTCAAAAGAACAAAAAATGATTTGATTCAAGCGGGTATTTTGGAAGAATTATGCAGTAAATGTTTTAGTTGATAAGTAAAAGGATCCTCTCATTGCCATAGGATTATCTTATCACTGTAGACTTCTCCCAATCTGAGGGGATTGACAATTCAAAAACCTTTGCACCAGCTACAAAGATGAATTCCATTCACTGCCCTTTCTTTTGCTCAATCATACAGTTGTGAGTGCACCAAACTGACAAGAAAAGTGCCTTCTTGCATGAAGATTTACAAGAGAAAATATGCATAGAACAACAATTAGGATATTTTCAAGAATCTTCCGAGGTACGTAGGCTTGAAACATCCCTCACTTGAAACAAGTTCCTCTGACTTCGTATAAGAAAATGGGCACCTTTCTACTTGCAACAAGTTTCCCATGTTCCATTCAAACTCCACTACATGAACAATGAAAATTGATGGTGAACTCATTATCCTTATGCTTATGTAGAAGACATGATCATCACCAGGAGTACTTCCACTTTGATTCCAAACACAATATCCAACCTTGTGGAGCAATTTAAGATGTCATATTGGGACTGTTTACTCTTCTTCTTAGTTCTATCTTATAAAAACTAATACTTGAGTTAATGACAAAAATAGCCATGCATACCAAACAAAGGAGTAAAAGTATATCTTTATTCGCACATGAAATTATTATGTAAAGGAGCTGCAGACTCCAAGATCACCTGCAAAAACAAAGATGCCTTCCACAAGAGAGTATGCAAGATAACGAGCTTGCTTGAATTTTGAGATATGAGATGTGTGACAAATGTACAAGAGCTTTGCTTATATAAGGAAGGTGTGATGTAGTATGACCAACTAACATGAGACATATTAAATGCCTAGGTAACTAAAGTAAATAAAAGTCAAAAGTAAGGATAAGATCTTATCTAAAGATTCTAAACAACTTAAGACTTCTAGAATGACACCTAGGACCTAAGTTAACATGTGAATGTCCTTACTAAGAAATTACAAGGTATAAGACCTTTACTAGGTCAAAGACAGTATTCACCCTAACATTATAGAAGTAGACCAGAAATAGTCAACCAAGGATCAAACTACTTTCTCTGACAATGCAAATGCTATTTAAAAAATCAAATGGTTGCCACAAGAGCACAGCTATCTATCAACCAACTCCTATAGCTACCCAAAAGTCGACAAACAATTAATACATAGTCAAATACAACCATAGCAACAAAACATAATAAAGGCATTGTATGCTAGCTGCATCATCCCCCTGAAATAAAAAAGTTGTCTTCCACACAAGAAATAATACAAGCATCATGATCAAGTAACATTCGGTAAGACTTTCCAAACTTGTGATGGTGTTATAGGCAAAGGAGAACCTAGTTGTTGACAATTCCAGCTAGCAGCCAAAATAGCCTTATCAATTGGTATTCTTAAAATACTTGACTTGTATGCAGAAGGATTTCCCGTTGCATGGGTGTCATTATCTAAAACTATTTTTTCCCTTTATTGGCCGTGATCACTGCTTGCACAATCCATGTATTTGTTGGATTACAAACGTCGATATCACTTAGCATCCCATATAAAAGGAATAAATGTAGATTCCTTAAAATAAATAAAATGATGCTCTTGGTAGTTATTCTAATGAACTTTTTATTCTTCTTGGCTATGCCATACTTACTAAAATGGTCTCCAAACAATGTATGCCTGAAAATCGCTATCGTACTATGCAATAATTAAAATTAAGAACATCTCAATTCTTCCAAAAAAATGGTATTGATAGGTTGTATAGTGAGCAAAAAGCCAAAACCTTTCAACAACAAATTGAAATTGATACACTAAAATCCATTCAGTTGTATGGTGGATGGTAGAGTGGCCAACTTAGAAATTGTACGGAAGAGAAATAAGGTCAAACCCTACAGTAGTATATATAGCAAGGGCATTAAAGATAGATCATGCAAGAGCAAAAATAATAGTCCATACAATGTCAAGGAAATGAAGACATATGATGGACACTGACATGAACAAGTTGTACGGCGATAAAAAAATTTAGGTTGTACAATGATTAGGAATTTAAATGTATGTTGGGACTTGGGAGCAAAAAATTATAGGAGAATCACTTGAATGTACAACAAAAATAGGTTGTACAATAGGGGAAACCTAGTCAAAATCATACAATGTAGACCGTACGATAAAAATGATACCATGGGGATATGATAGTAGAGGATTGCAACCCACAATGCTAGTGAAATCAAGTCAGAAAAGTGTAATAATTAATCTATAAGGAAATTTGAAAGTCTCTCTATGGCCTCAAACAAGCTCCTCAAGCTTGGTATGCCAAGATGGATTCATTCCTTCTGACAGTTGGTTTCACTGTCATGCCATTCTGATCCAAACATATATATTCTGCAGCAGGATGAAACTCTCACAAATTTGGTTCTCTATGTTGATGACTTGTTCATCATAGGGAGTCACTCATCCACCATCAAGGCAATAGAGATTGTTCTACATGATGGATTTTTTATGTCAGACTTTGGGTCTTTTGCATTACTTCTTGGGGACTAAGATCACTTAGTCATCTTCAAGTATCTTCCTTGGACAACCCAAGTATGCACTTGATATGCTCTCCAAATTTGGCATGTCTGACCATAAGCCTATATCTACTCCATTTTTGTTAGGGGTCAAACTTGAGGCTACATGCTCTTCACCCTTGGTTGATGGTACTTTATACCAACAACTTGTTGGGAGTCTCATCTACTTGACTCATATAAGACCTAACATTTCATATGTCATAGGCATGGTCTCTTGATTCATGCAAGAGACACATGAGTTGCATTGGAAAGCAGCTAAGTGGATCCTCCACTACATTCAAGGTACTCACAATTACGGAATTTAGCATGCAGCAGGCGTGGATATTGACTTGGTGGGATACAAGTTATTCTCAGGATTGCAAGTCTACTTTAGGATATTGCTTCTCACTTGATTCTGGTCTAGTTTGTTGGTCGAGCAAGAAGCAGTCTCCAATTGCTCTTTCATCAATAGAGGCTAAGTATCAAGGGGCAGTTAATGCTACCACTAAGACTATTTGGCTTCGAACATTCTTACTGAGTTTGGTATTCCAATCAAAAAGCCTACAGTCATCTTTTGTGATAATCAAAGTGCTATGTAGATCTCAAGAAATCCAATTCATCACCAAAGGACGAAACACATTGAGATACATCTGCACTACATTTGAGAGCTGATTCAAGAAGGAATCATTGTTCTTAAGTATTGTTCTACATCGGAGCAGACTACAAACATCTTCACTAAACCCTTCACCAAAAGCAAGTTTCTTCATCTACGAGCTTTACTTGGGATGTGACAAGTGTCTACTTCAGGAGGGACTTCTTAGTTCTTCCTTTCTCTCTCTCTACTTTAGGGGGGAGGACATTTTTCCTCTCTATTTAGGGGGCAATTCCTCTTATGGAGGGCTTCTTCTTTTGGGGAGAATCTCTATGTATATGGGTAACTAACATAGCCTCATTTGAGGGTACCCACCTAAGCTACGCTTAAGGGGGGGTGTTAGTGTAGGTTTTCTATTTTTCCTTATGTTAGGGTGTATTTATTTTCCTACACATAATATTTAAGCTTGCTTAGGTTATTAAGAGTAGTTAATATGACAACACGTGGTGAAATACTTCAACTATATGTGTAACTCCTACCTACTCATGGGTAGTTTAGTTAGAAACCCTCTTTTGGCTTGTTGTGCCACCTCACATAACCACTATTTTGTCATTTCCTAAGTGGGTTATGGGGTAGTTGGGTTTATCACCCTCTTTCGGCTTTATGTGCCACCTTTATAACTCCTTTTTTGTTTTCATGTCAATAGGTTATGCCACATGTTTTGGCATTCACCAAGTAGGTAAAACCTCCCATATTTTAAAGGGAGTGCAAGTTAATGCACCGCTTGGATGTATATGCTATTATTTTTCTATATAATAAGCACTATACTCTCACCTTCACTAGTTTAGTGATAGCTCAGTGAGAGTCTTCTCAAAAATCTCTTCGTTTTCTCTATTTCTCTCATTTCAGATTTATCTTCATTCAACTATTTTGATCTTTGATCATTTGTTGCTTGGAGTTGCATGTGATCTATGATTGACATCAAATTTTGGCTTGGTTCTTGCTTCTCACAAAATCTAACATTCTACACAATTCACTAATGCTATGTTCAACAAATGGTCAATAGACTTCTTTATTTGAATCACAATTGATGTGAGCTATCTTTCGTTGTTGGGATCTCTCTCACTTGATATTCTATGTATGTCATTGGCGAGAAATAAAATGCATACTCATTTTGGCACCGAGTATACATCAAGGGACAATGCTCAATTTGTATGATATACAAACTATTATTGGGCAAGAAACACTGACGATCACAAGTCCACTTATAGATACATAAATCATCTTGGATCTAGACCAGTTAGTTGGTCCAGCCAAAAGTAACTAAGGCAAAATATCATAAAGCAACCAACAGAAGTCAAGAAGCTCTTTGGATTTGCCAAAATTTAGCTGAGTTTGGCATCCTACAAGTCCATCTCAGCAATCTTTAGTGTGGCAATCAAAATGCTATCCATATTGTCTACAACCCAACAGTGCACCAATACATCAAGCATATTGAACACCGTATGCACTACATCTAACAATTCATTAGATTATTGTGGTCAATCTTCATGCAAAAGACTAGATTGTGATTGGAGACATCTTTAAGCTTTGCAAGGTATAAAGGAAGGTGCTCTAAAGGGTGAATACGCTATAAATCCTCCTCTTTGTCATTTCTTTTTCATTATCCAAGCTAAGTTTAAAGAGGGATTTAAAGTTAATATAATATTAAGATTAACTTAGGTAACTTAACTCAACTTAACTTGACCTTGGTTTTCTATCTTATGGTTTGAGTTTGCATATGTCCACTTGTGTAAACATAGTTAGCTTTGGTAGTTATGAACATATCATGAAATTATTGCTTTTCCAACTTGTGTATTTTACAGATGGCATACCACTCTTCATAGTTCATACAGAAGCTCATATGTTCACATTGTCATACCTAACCTCCCTCAGCTATTATAAATAAAGGTAATAGACATGAGCAGTAGTGAGTCTTGTAGAGAATGAGCAGTCTTAAGTGAAGCTCCTCTTGATTTGTTGTAGGACGTTTATTCTTGACTTGATCAAATTGTTGTGTCTATGCATTGTCATCTTTCTTGTGGAATCTAAATTGCCATTTGTGAAAAATAATTAGGCACAAGTGTTCCTGCTTAATTAGCACATGAGGAGTCAAATTCAACAATGCTCCAACCAAATGCTATGCTTCAAACTGAAAATAGATCAGTATGTAATGTATGAATATGATGGTTTTGTAAGCATAAATAATCAGGTTTTGTAAGCATAAAGTTTAAAAGACTCGTCAAAATAGCAGGTTTTGTAAGCATAAACAATCACCCCACAAATAGTGCTTCTATCTCATCTTTGAGGATTCCACCCTTCTTCAAGCACAAAACTGGTTCTCCCATGGTAAAACACTAAGCCTGATTAAACCTTTATCCAATAGTTGCTGCAAATGCAACAACTCTAATAACTTGAGCATAGTCATTCGGTAAAGCATTTTAGATGTAACTTCAATTCTATGTTTGTCATTCGGTAAAGTCTTTTAGATGTAACTTCAATTCTATGTTCCAAATTTATACTAAAAAACTTCAGTTCCAATCACTACAAAAATAATGACATGTTCTGCAGAGTGTTGGCATCTTTGCCTTATTTATTGGATGTGATAAGTCAAAATTTCTTGTGGAGATTATAAGTGTGGTTCCTTGCAGGCTTGCACCAACATTGGATGTTCAACATTTATTCAATCAAAGTTCTTTTCACCCAACATGGTTTGACCATTCAAGCCTCATTACAGCAGAAGATCACAGGATGCTATAAAGAAAATCATTTGAGGTGAAACTCCATCAATTTCACTATGCAACTAAATTTTGCTTCCTTCACATTCTCTTGGTACCAAATTCCCTATTGAACTTGCCATGGTTTCAGCAAGTCTCTGAACCTAAAGTCTGCATTTTGCTACAGCAATTGATGTTTACAAATTAATTAAACAAAACTTCATCATTATGTTAACATGATTATAACTTTGACCTTCAGACATGGTAGATTAGCATTTTGCACATCAAACCAAAAAGCAACCTTGTGTTGCTATCATTTCTAAAGACAAAGAAGTTAAAATCCATAAGACTTGACACATATATAGCAAATTGCAACCACCTAACAAAACTAAGATCTGACCTATTAAACAAACCACATAGTTAAGATCTCTTGCAATGACTAGTTTGTCATTGATAACAATATATCATATTTTAATTCACTGAAATGAGTCCTTATGTTTGACATGTTTGTTCTATGTTTTAAGCAAATGAAAATAGAACTAAGAATGTCCAACCTGATTTCATGAAAAATTACATGCAGATATTGGTCATACTCCAGAGATTAGAAACCTTTAAAGAAAGTCCAGATACCCCTAACAATCTGTCCCAACTAGGTTTAAATATGTAATACTCTTAACACACATTAACAACCTCTAAAATTGAAAGTGAACACAATAAATTTGACCATGGTAATTGGAAAAATTGAAAGGAATTATATTCCTAGATGTTCTTAAATCTTGTCAAATCCTTCTCCTCTTCAGTTTTCAATTTTTAAGATTGACCAAAAAATCTAGAATTATATTCCAATTTCTTTAAAATCTTATATATGTTTGCAAAACTTGTTGACAAATACTCAAAGAAAATAATTTTGTTTTACATGAATATTATTGAAAAAAATTTAAAAAGTTAATAAACAAATATTAGCCACTAAAATTTTCCCTAACGGTGGATGAAAGATTTTGAATGGTAAATGGTAAAATATTGTTCACAATTACAGTATCATTATGCTTGTATCTAGGCCTATTCAGTCATAGAACACTTCACATTATTTTGTTCCATAATAATCTACATTTTCCTAAAACAATTTTAAGTAGATAATCCATCAAACAGAAACAACATTGCCACTATGCAAGATTCAATCCAACAACTGATAAATAAAATGTTAAATGAGAAATATAGTGTAGAGTGAAAGATCAATACCCCAACATTCTTGAACTCCCATAGTCTGTTTACTCCATAGTCCACAACCTGCGACAATATCACAAGCATCTTAACCAAAGAAAGATAACACAACTCCAAGAACTTGATCTCATATTCAATGCTTAACAAAGTAATGACTCAAAAATCTTAAGCATAGTTGGTCTTTTCTTCTATGCCTTAAGATAGCCTCCATTGCAATCTCTAGTTGTTGCAAATGCATAAAAAAGTGAGATATGCTAATGTTCAAATGTAACGTGATTTCTTTGGCATGCCACTTTTTAAAAAAATTCTACTGTTTTGCATAGCATGTGAAATCTTTTATCAAAGTTAAATACTCCAAAACGTCATATAGTGACATGAAAATCAAAAAAGCCAAAAAATTGTTAAGTATTGGTTATATTAGTGATATTTGTGGGGGTAACTACTAACCTTGACATAGATTCAAAAGGCACTGATTAACAGTGCAGATCATGGTATGAATAATAATGTTATACAAAGGGTTTAAAAACTTAAACCCAATGAATGACTATGAGATGACATTACACAAGATTAGGAATTCACATCCATCCGTCTCCTTGTTGGTGTTGTGTAGAGTTGATCTTTGGTCAAGTGTCTCAAATACAACTATAGTCAGGGATATCTCAAGGACATGTGGAGGATGAAACGGAACAAGTACCAAGGGTGATGAAGATGCATCTACTCGAGCAATGTCATCAAAGAGGAAAGCTAAGTCCTTGAGTGTGTCATAATCTAAAACACAAGACTCAACAAAATAATATGAAAGAAATATCAAATAAGTATCCCAAATAGTTGTATCTAGAAAACATGAAAAAACCCACTAAGAAAAGCACTAGAAGCCTGCCTTCAAGGAGGTGTAATGTCCCCTTTTCACCCCTAGTCAATTGTGCTTCCCGTTAGCCTATTACCGGATTGCCGTAGGCTATTTGGAGTTGATTAGGGGACTCACAATTCTGTGGAAAGCTTGAGCTTTCAGTTTCAACAGGTTTCAACAGCATTTCTATTTTTGGCATATGCTATTTTTAGCAAGTGCCATTTTGGGCACTTGGCATCGGTTTCAGTTCCCTCTCCACTTTTGTGTGAAGTTCTCTCAAATTTTGTGTTGTGGCAAGGTTTCTAAGGTGATGAAAATAATGTTTTATATTTCTCAATTAAGTTTTGAAAAAGTGACTTTTATTTTATAACTTGAGTGATTAATATTTTATTATGTATGCCTCAAAAAGGGGATGCGATGCCTAGCTAGAGGAGACATACGTTGTGTTTTAAAAGTCATTTGGGGGCCTTCTTCAAGGCAATATTATATTTGAATATTCAAAATTTCCCTAAGTTCTCCTTCCAAATCTATATAATGGAATTTTGGGTCTCTTCTTTCATTTTGCTTGTGCATACATAACAAGATGTTGTTGAAATGAACGTGGAAAGTTCTTCTTTGGATTGTTGAGGATGAAAACCCTCTTTAATTAGCCTGGTTTCGGTGGTGCAAGATCCACGCTGGTTGTTGATTTCAGTTAGATTTTTCAGTGTTTTCTCATAGTTTGTTGATAAGGGTTTGATGAAGATGAAGATTTATAACGTATTTTGATTTGGGTTTTCTGTTTTTTGGTGTGATTTAATGGTTTTTCTGAGTGGCATTCGAGTTTCAAGAGTTTTTAGAGACATTTTCTAATGCTAGCCATACTATTCCAGCTACCCTGAGATTCACATTTTGGCTCATATCTCTGAAAATAAGACATTATTCTGGGTATTGTCTCAAAGGTTTTCTTATGGCTAGGCAATGAGAATGCATATATAACATGTGGATTTTGTTTTGGTATTTATTTTTCTTGCTCAAGTCACCCCTTGCAAGCAACGTCCAACTTGGATAGTCACACGTGGGAATTTGTGAGGTATTTTCTTGAATATGAAGGCTGCAAAATCATCCTTTGGAGGCATCTAAGGGTTCCTTACAGATCTGGACCAGTTTGGAGGGAAATAAGTGACTGGAATTTCTTATATGAATTGCCCTTGGTGTATGAGGATGCTGGAATTGCTGCAGCAGGGTTGGTATTTCTGAACTTAAGAAGGCATTACAATCATTAAATTCTGACCTTACAAGTCTGCAAGTGAATAGATGTTTTTGAGCAGGTTGACTCTATATCTGGACCGGCAACTTCCATAATCCTAACTGATAATTTCTTCAGCTGTCTTTCTTTGTTGAGATTCCATTTTGAATGAAATCATCATCCTCAGCACATAAGCTGGAATCACCTCCAGTTTCGCGTCCCTGCTCTGTTGATGGTGTAACATATTGATTTGTAATGTTTATAGCACAGGCAGCTGTACTCTTTTGTGCATTTTGGAATTCCTCAATTGTAGATAAAATGCTTTCAATTATTCTTGCATCATATCTAATAACCTTCACCTTTGCAATACTGTTAATTTCTATCAATTCCTCTGTTGTCCTAGGTACCTTTTTACTGATCTGTTGCATTGGACTCTGGTTAAAGCCATTTGTTTCCTCCAACAATTTTCGCCCATGAGGTAAAACAAACACCTGCATATCACTAGAAAGAGTATTTGATTTCTTGAACCCAGGTAAATGCAAGTTCAAAACATCAATAAAGAATGTTACCCCTACTGCACAAAACAGTGACTTTGATTTAGAGAGAGCAGAGGAATCAGCAAGTAAGCAGGCTGGTCAATATGTCATTGTCAACTGGACTGTCTTCATCTACGATCAAACCTATACTTGTCCTTGTCCAAGGCCCATGGATTTGTGCTATGTATGAACCTGCTGTAGGCATATGACTTCTTGCTAAAGATTTTGCTGACATGTAATATCCAGTATATATATACCCAACTAATTGTGAGGATGCAATAGGTATTGGTGAAGTTGATGCAGGTGTCGCCACAACCAAACCAGTTGATTTTTCATCCATATTGAGCTTAGATACATCCTGTTTTGGCTCTTCCTTCTTTGAGGCTACCAATCTCACAACAATTCTCTCACCCTAAGAAGAGATTTCTTGCCTTGCTTTCATTGACTTAAATAATTGAAGATACTGATCTGTAAACATCATTCTTCATGACATCTTTTGTAAGGAAGTCTTGAAAGACTAAGTGATGCAATATATGTGATGCATCTAGCTTACTGATATTTTTACCATTATGAACAGTAATAACCAATTTGTCTATCAGTTCTGAAGCTTCATAAGTGCCACTTGCAAAACTAATAACTTCTGATTTTCCTTCTGCACATTGCATCAAAGTTGCCCTGTGACTGTCCATCAAAATTTCCTCTAGAACTTCCCTCACCTCTAAATCAGCCTCCAAACCTGATAAACAATTGCAGACCTACAAAATGATGTGCTAGGATTTCACAAACCAAAGCTCTTCCACCAAAACACACCCTTCTAACTAGGGGAGCCCATATGTCTCTCCAAAACTAGCACCATATATGTATGTATGTATATATGTGTGTATGTATATATATCAGGAATGAATATGATATCACCATGACCTCCAACCCCACAACCTTGCACCACTTGACCTTTCAACTACCCCTGTCCTCTATCTCTCTCAAAACATGAACCCTGATAGACCCCATTAGATCCTTGAAAAGCTCCTTCACCGTTGAATTGGAAATCTCCTCCCACTTTGTTGGAAGAACCATCTATACTATTTCAGCTGCAATCCATCCCTTTGAAACCTTACATTTCCTATTTATTCACTAAATAATATTTTTGGTTTAGCCATATATTTATATATATGCAAAAATTTAAAGAAATATTCAGAATTATAAAACTAAATACATTTAATAGTATGATACTTCATCATTGATCAATGCATGAGGAGAACCCAACGATAGAATGGGTGATTTTAGGGACATTTTAGGGATCTTGCATGCAAAAAAAAGGCCAAACATGTCTGTTTTTGTTATGTTTTGGCGCTCAGCACCTTTGGATACGCTCAAATTCATACCTAGGTTCCCCAAATGCATAGGTACGTACCCCAGGTGAACCCGGTTCGGGTGTGTGGACCAAAAGTGGCAAACTCAGTAACATAGTTTCAAACCTTAAGCCAAAATTGCAGCAGCATTATATAGAAAACTCACAACATAAAGAGCTCTAAAAGAACCCTAGAGGGTTATATAAAACTCCCAAAGAGATGAATTAATTTCAGCCCTTGATCCACGACCTCTTCATCCAATGCTCCGCATTAAAACCTTAAAAATGAGCCAATTGGCTCCTAGAAAACCCAAACCCCCTTTGCCTTTTTGTCACATGCTTTTCAAAATCACTTAAAGTACATAAAAAGGGTGACAACTGAAGTCTCTTGGTTAGGAGTCACTTAAGTTGCATAAAAGAGCGTGCCCACAACTTAAAATCACTTAAGTTCACTCAAGTTGCATAAAAAAACATGCCCACAACTTAAGAAAAGAATAGAACGCAAGCCTAAGACTCCACTCTTACCCAATAATTTCTCTAAGTCTTCTTCCTCCTGGCTAAACCAAGGAAAAGACAGCCAATGCACTATTAAGTTTCATGGCTCGAGTTGGGGACATTACACTTTGATCTCTACAAGGAGCATGATCTTCGAATCCACCATTCTATATGAATATTATCTTTGTTCACTTGTTAAGAATCTTTGCTTCTTGTAAAATGAAAATGCTTTTACAATTTGTTTCCCATGACCTGTACTGTAGAGAGTCCTTTGACTTGACACATTTGACTTGTGCATGCTCATGGTCATCTATTGGTAATAACTTAACTAATTTGTGTAAATTTATGCTCACAATTGTTCCAAATACATCTAGTTAAATGCAATTTTATTTGCTATTTAGTTTGTAAAAATTAGTTGTACCAACCTTGACCACACTCTAAACTCTTGTATCAAGGGAATGTTAAACACTAAAAGAAGAATTGGTTGATCACAACTTCTAGCACATCACTTTCTTTTCATTTTGTTTCTTCAACCCTATCTCTTTTCTAAATCATATCCTTCTTTTAACCCCTTTTCCTTGACAATGATGAAATGGAACCAGATCAGCACTAGATTTAGTTTGCCTTCATTAATTTTGAATAGTTTTAGAAAAGGAATTAACCTTCATTGAAGATTACCACATAGCTTAAGATAAATGTTGGTTGTGGAGGTTTCCTTTGTTAGTCTTTCCTAGAGCTAGCAACAAGGAGCACAATCCTATGTTGGGTCTATGAATCAAAATCATAGACAATTTTCACTATGCAGAGAAAATATTGAGCCCTTCAACCTTGTCAATAGAACAAGCAAGTTTCCTCTTCCCACATCAAGACAATTATTCTTTGAGAAGGTTTCCATTGTTGATCTTTCCTAGAGCTAGCAACATCAAGCATAATCCAATGTGGAATAGATATCAATGCCATAGACAAATTTCACCATGCAAGGATAATCTTGAGCCCTTCAATCTTGTCAACAAGCTAGGTGGATTCAATATTCTCTTCTAAGAGGACCTATTTTGCAATGCTCAAGGTCATCTACCCAATGCAAAAGTGGGTGAATAACCCCTAAGTCTAAAAAAATTATGCACACCCAATGGGACTCAACTTGGTCTTCTCATTATTTCTAATATTGCTTGCTTAGAAGTTCTTAAACACTTCATAAGAGATAAACGCTATGTTGTCTATGCATGGTTCTTCTATTTGAAGTACCCACACTTGAACAACCAGTTTATGTATAGTGTTAGTCTATTTCCCCTTAGTGCCTTAGTGAAGCCTAAAGAGCTTTTTTCTTTAAGCAACATTAATCACCTATTGTCTCCTTTCTCTCGAAGATAACACTTAAACCATGTGCAACCCATGAGAAGGATTTGAATAAGGTTCAAAACAAGGATCTCTTTCAAGGTACAATTCCATTGATATAGTTGTCTCCTTACAAAAGAAATAGAAGAGGTCATTCTCTCACACCCTACACTCGTCTAAGCACATCTAATGTTTGCAAATATGGATCATAATGTTCAAGGATGTGGACCTTTTGTTTTGTGATATTCTAGGTACCCATTTTTAATCAATGAAAGGAAAGATCTCCTTCAATTTTCCTTAAAAGTGTTTCCCTTCTTTGTTGGAGATGGCTATGTTTCTCCTATAAAGCACATCCAAGATGCGTCAAATGTATGTACATTGCACCATATCACAAAGCCTGATGTTGAGATTACTCCTAGAACTATTATCGGTTAGGACTTGTTGTGACCATTTCACACATCACCCCATTTAAATGGGGACCCCCTCTTTTTGCTCGTTTTTGCTCGCCTTTCGCTTTGCTTTTTAGGGTTTTGGTTTAGTTTGTTAGTTGTCTGGACCAGGGTCAAGCCTTAGGGTTTCTGTTACTGTGTTTTCAGGCCAAAGTCCAGTCCAATTTTGGGCTTTTTGAGCTTCCTCTCCTAGGATGCAATTTTGAATAAAGTAAATTCGCCAGAGGCTAAGTGAGTTGGTCTAGTTTCAATTGGAATTTTGAATGCAGAGTCCAAATTTGTCTAAGTGTGAATGATGAGATTTTGATTTTTTGTTCGATTGAGTAATTTTGACCAAATTTTGAAAATTTTGATAATTGATCTCGGGCATTGGAAATGACTTGTTTTTGCCTTGTGAAGTGATTAAACTCCCAAAATCTTGATATTTTGGCCTGTAGGAGCAAAATCGCTCATGTCCCTCAGTGAAGGACCGGAGCTTGTTTTTTAAAATCTTACTATCTCTGCAGGATCAAGATGAATTTCGAATTGGAAGTGATAAAGGGAGGCATGTTCTTTCTGTTGAATATAATTTGAAGAATTTCACAGGCGTGGAAATGTGCCAGGAGCAAAAATCGCTCCTGTCCCTCAGTGGAGGACCGGAGCTCAAAATCAGACATTGCCTTGTCCTTGCAGGATTTGAACAATTTGACGATTTGAGAAGATCAAAGGAGATATGTTTCATCAGTTGAATATAATTTGGAAGCGTAAACATGAGGAAAACATGACTTTGAAGCTAAATCGCTCCTGTCCCTCAGCCAGGGACCAGGGCGAAAATCAGTGGTAGCTCCCGTCCCTCTCCCAGGGACCAGAGCGAAATTCCTCATAGGGCAAAATTTGAGCAAAGATCAAGTGAACATTAAGTTTGAGGCAAGCAAAGAGGGTGTAATGAACTCGTTGAAGACAAATTGAAGATTACAAGATACCAAAGCGAGGCCCAAATTGGCCTAGGCGCTCCTGTCCCTCAGTCAGGGACCAGAGCGATTTAGCCTTAGGTCAATTTTTCACCAAGTTAGAACGAATTTCATGCAAGAATAGGTGAAAGGGTCCACATCGAGTCCATTGAAGATAATTTTGGAAGTTAGCAAAGTGTGATGGAGCCTAGAGCATCAAATTCGCTCCTGTCCCTCAGCCAGGGACCAGGGCGAAATGTTAATTATCTTGCCTTCCACCCAAATTCAAGTCACTCCAAGTCAAGGTGTAAGGAGGCAATGACGTCTTGAGGTGTCTCGACGAAGAATGAAGTTGCAAAGACCGCCAAGGATGAAGGATTTGCACTAAATGCCCAAATTCGCTCCTGTCCCTCAGTCAGGGACCAGAGCGAAATGTTCAAATGAGGCCAAATTTAAGTTGCCATTCACATTTTAAATGTTTGAAAGGAAGTAAGGGGCATCGTTTTGCACTTTGAAGACAATTACAAGTTAATATGATGAACGATTTGCACCAAATGCCCAAGTTCGCTCCTGTCCCTCAGTCAGGGACCAGAGCGAAATTTCTATGGAGGCTTAAGTTTTGAATGATAATCACATTTCGTATGTTCAAGAGGGATCAAAGGACACCGTTTTACATTATGAAGGCAATTGCAAGTTGATAAGAACAAAGATGAGCCCAGGATACCAAGAATCGCTCCTGTCCTTCAGGCAAGGACCAGGGCGATATTCACTATACTAGCCAGTTCATTCAAAAATCATGCTAAGTCAAGGGCGTACAAGGTTGCAAAAGGTTAAAGTGTCCTTAAGAGGATGATGTGCAAAGAAACCAAACGTCAAAGGGTGATCAAATTGAGTCAAAATGCTAGATCGCTCCTGTCCCTCAGTCAAGGACCAGGGCGATTTTCATTAAATCTATCATTTTCCTTCGAAGATCACGTCAAAGCCAGGGTACACAAGATCGAGCACGTCATTTGGAAGGCGATGAACAAGAAGCCAAGGTGTAAAAACGACAAATTTAGGCTAGAGCACAAAGTTCGCTCTTGTCCCTCACCAAGGGACCAGGGCGAAAATCCTTCAAACATCAAAATGCCTTGTTAAGGACGAATAAAGCAAGCGTGGAATTGAGGGATGGCGTTGTTGCTTGCCTCATGATGAAGATTGGTGATCGAAGAAGCTAGCATCAAGGAGAAAATACAAGGTTCGCTCCTGTCCCTCACCAGGGGACCAGGGTGATATTAGCCTTAGGAGACATTCATCCACAAAATCAAGTCAATCAAGCTCGAGTTTCCCAGCGAATATGCCAGTTTCAACGTGGAGATGAAGATTTTAAACAAAAGAATCAAGACTAAAATGCAAGTTCGCTCCTGTCCCTCAGTCAGGGACCAGAGTGATATGGTTTGTATCTTTCCACCTCTCCAAGTTTTGGCGCTAAAACATTTTTGAATTTTATTAAATGCTAAAAATCGATAAATTTAATTAAAGATAGCATTTAAAAATAGCGCAAAGCATTTATTAATTAATTTTTGCCTTTAAAAAAAAAAAATCGAATTTATTCATTAAAAACGAAGGCATTTAATTAATTAATTATTAATTTAAATAATAATTAATTTTGGAGCGCTTGAATCTCTTGTTTTTACAAAAGTCGGCCTTTAAATTTATTTTAAATTTGTTTTTAATTACCAAGTCGGCCTTGAGGTAGTTGTGAGGGTAAGCGCCTATAAAGGGAGGGTGATAATTTCGTTTTCAAATCATCATTTCACCTTCATTCATATGCGATTTTGAGAGGACAAAGAGGAGCGAATTTCATAAAGGAGAAGTGCGAGTTTCTATTCAAAGTGGTGCGAATATCATCAAAGGGGAATACGAACTTTGATTGGAGGTGAGGCGAATTTGCTATCATCAAGACATTGAAGACCCCTTCCAAAGGTGGCGAATTACTAAAGAGGACGTTCATTTGAAGAGAGATCACGTGGGAAAGCTTCAAATTAATTTTTTTGCCTAGGCTATTTTCTTCATTTTGCATTTTAGAGTTAGCTCTCAAATAAGGTATGGCGATGTGATTCCTTATTTTGAATTTTGATCGTCATTGCCTTAAATTTTGAATTTTGAAATTTTGAATCTCAGTGGCTCAATCGTTTTTTAGGAAATGATAACTCAAGGACTTATCATGAAGTTTCCTAAATTTAATCTCTAATCTATAGTTATACATTGCAAAATCTAGTTCTTATTATGAAATGTTGTGTCGGTATGGTGACCCCGAAGGCGGGAGCATCCACCAGTCGTCCAGCTCTCATGAAGGAAGATCAAAAGACCGAAGAAGTGGAGACCAAGATCGTGTCTAAATGGAGCAACATTGGAGATACCAACTTGGGCAACTTCAGTACGAAGAAGTTTTGAGAGGTCCCTTACATTAGCAAGCCATCACCTGTCGCCCGGAGGATAATTGAAAGTGGCATCATTAAGGCGGCCGGCTTCCCTCCAGCAGTACAGTGTCATGAGTTGATGATCGAGTGCGCTCGTCATTATGATCCTCAATCCAGAACGATCGTGTCCAAGGAAGGAAACACTTTAGCTTATCTTTCAGAGGAAGCTATAAGTGAGGCTTTCCATCTTCCAGAGCACAGGGATATGGTCTACAAGAGCATAGAAGGAGCCAGGTCCATGTACGAAGATGATCCAGATGCTTGCTTAAGCATCATCAACAAGAACTGGTTACTCAAGAGTCGTCCTCGTCTGAGTAAGATCCCGAACACACCACACAGGATTGATTTCCAGGAGGAGTACAGAGATTTGATTACAATGCTCAACCGAGTCACAGGAGCACCTCAAGCCTTCTACTTTGAGAAATGGATGTTCTACTTTATCCAGGTGATAGTTCAAGGAAAAGGAACAATACATTGGGCTAGAATGATTAGCCATTGCTTGGACGTACAGTTGAGGAGACTCAAGGCTACCAAGTCCTTCCACATGAGTTCATACGTCATCTATGGCTTGATCGGGAGCTTCGAGTACGCAGGACTACCTCACAGAGGAGTGATTGGAAGAGGACCCGGCGAGGTCAGAGTTTGTGATTCCTATGTTCATTTGCATCATCCGCCAGGAAGCAACTACAAGTTAGTTAATGATACCTTCACAATGAACATCACAAGGACGTTGCAAGGCGGGATCCACAATAGATTATCTCAGGATGCGCAGGAACTAGTTAAGAGGTACGGTGCTTGGTTTATCCAATTTCCGAAGTTTACTTATATCAGAGTTCATGGATGTCCTTCACCTCCATACATGTTGCCGAGATATCCGACAGACAGAATAGTGTTACTTGAGGTAACAAGACAGTTGGCAGCTTATGCGAAGGCGTTCAGACACAGGCATGGGAATGGAGTTCCGGTACCTATCATATTGGGCAATTCAGTTGAGGTATGTCCTAATGCTTTAGCCATGGATGACGTGGAGAAGGAGTTAGCTTTGTATTCATTTTCATTCTTTGCCTTGAGAGAGAGCTTTGATCCACATGGATATATAGAGGAGACAGTCGATAGGAAATTTAAGCATGAGTTTCAAATAGAAGATTTTATGATAAATCTCTTAGATGATCTTGAAGTGAAAAGGAAAATGCATTCCAGATTACCTTTGGATTTCATCAGGAAATGCAAGATTTACAAAGTGGCCGACCAAGCTCAGGACAGTGGCAGACATCTCCAGTCATCCTATGATCGAGAAAGCAAATCAGTAAGGTTAGATTGGAATGAGCCCAAGATTGTGGATCTAGATGCTTTGATGGCTCCAGTCTTGTCTTGTACTCGCAGATGGGTTGATGTGCAGCATCAGAAGTTGAGGGAGCAAGGCATAGCTATGACTTTCACTTTGGAAGAGAAACCAGCCGAAGGTGGAGCTAGTGTAAGTGAGGGTAATCCTAATCCCAGAAATGCAAGTGAAGGCAACCTTCGAAGCGCAAGTGAAGGCGATCTCCATCCAAGAGGCTCGAAGAGAAAAGAGAGACCTGAGAAGAAAGAATCTTCCAAGAAGAAGCAAGGGGCCAACCGAGATCGTTCATCCGGCACATCTTCTCGACAAGAGAAGAGGACACTTGAAGTGGAAGATTCTATGGAGTCAATGGTACAGAATGATAAAGAAGGACAGGTACCTCAAGGGTCACCAAGTGGATCTCTCCAAGATTATGAGTTACATGAAGACAAGAACAATGACGAGGTAACATCTCCTCCTAGAGAAGAAGAAGCATTGCATAAGGAGATACAGGTCAAAGAGACAAGATCGGCTATCCCAGATTGGTTGAAGGAAAGATTAACGAAGGTGATTGTGATCGAGGACGAAGACAATGTGATTGATTTAGAGAGCCTTGTTGGACATTCTCAGGAAGTGACAGAGAAGAGGAAGGCTACCAAGATGTCCAAGATGATTAGAGATGAGACTGGATCCAGAAAATTACAGATAGCTACACCGGCCCTGGACAAGTACGAAGGTGAGATCCTAGCAGAGGAATATGATATAGAGACATTTGAGCTAGGTCCATCCACAGCCGAACAGACACTAGATGATGCCACCGATTCGTTTGAGGCGTTGAAAGATAAGCTTAGGGAAGAAATGGAGAAGAGTAGAAAGCTTGAGAGAGAGGTCGGTGCATGGAGAACATATTTCAGCCATCTCAATCAGCCTTTAGGACGTCAGGATCCAGCAAGATCACCCATACAGGCACTTCCCCTTCAATCAATTGGTGAGGCAGAGAGATTCAGGAGTATGGTCCAGCGTATGAGTACTTGGATGGTTAAATCTCATACAGTCGCCATGGAATTTGTAACAAGGATGATGCAGACCATTCACCAAGCTATTCAGGTTCTTGAGATCATCCACAACTTGATGATAACAGTGGCCGCTTTTGCTCATACCAAAGATGTTATCATCCCTGTCTTGCGAGTAATCAGACAAACATCAAGGAAGGTCTTACCGCAGGAAAAGATCATGGATGGAGGACCTCACAATTTACTTCAGTGGTCAACCTTACTCCAGATGAAGGAAGTTCTCTTCGAGGACATCAGTACTAGATGTAGCCATGTTGAGGAGGTGATCAACCCAATCCAGGACAAAGTATTTGAGGTACTGCGTACTATTCTTGATAGGAGGATCGAAGTTGAGACAGATGTGGATTTACAGGAATTAGAAGATAGAATCAAGGTCATCTTTTGCAAGGACGCTAATATCACAGATGAGCAACAGGACCAGATGTTTGCTACCATGCTCTTGATTGAAAAGACTAAAGAACTTGAACCTGGATGGGACGCTGCTCTTCTCGAGGCATTTGATCAAGTCATCCACCTGGAAGAAAGAATGAAGAATCTTCCCGAGATTCCAATTGCTGAGATCGAAGGAATCGTATCAAGATTCATTGCATATGCTAAAAAGGAGCATTGGAAAGGGAATAAGATTCTAGATGAAAGGTTGTTATAGATGACATGGCATCTTAATTGTCATTGGTCTATGTCTCCTAGGTTTTTGTGCCAAATTTAATATTTGGCTATGCATTTAATATTGTTCAGTAAAAAGGAGGCTATTTGTAACAAACCCTAATTAGGGTTTAGGTGTCATGATCTTGACCGTTGATCTGCTTTTTGATCTGGACCGTTCATTGTAATTGAGGATGCTATTTATACTCTCATTTCATTTCATTTGATCATTAGAAATTAGAGAGAGTTAGAAATTATTGATGCATTAGAGATTAGAGTTTAGAATTAATTTACTTTTGTAGCAAGATTGAGCTTTGAGAAAGGAATTCAAGCAATTGTTGTACATGATGGCTTTGAGATCAATGAAATATTGAAGTTATGGTGTTTTGTTGCAATTCTTTTGGTTATCTTCATGGTTGTTCATTTTCCTTGAATCATTCTCAATCGAAGTAGTGTGTTAATTCGAAGGACAAAGTGTTGGACTTGATCTTCGGTAGGATTCGTTTTCCAAACCACTAGCTTCTTGCTGATTGTAGGAACGCCTTGCGTGGTCGACTGGAGATATTTGAATCGTTTAAACCTTCAATCATTGTTGTATCTTGGATATGTACCTTCGTGGTAGTGTCCTTGGTCTTTGATGTATTGAAAAATCATTTGTTACCTTAGAAGATCGCATCAATTTCAATTGAGTTGTTAATTTATGGCATTACTGAAGTTGGTAGAATCTCACCAAGTCTAGTCCACATCAAGTCATTCTTAGGGTTTTACTAGACTAGACCTCTTGCAAACCCTATCCTTTTGATTTTTTTTGAAAAGCTTGTTTAGTTTAGCAAAATCTTCGGCAACGTAAGGCCCCTTGATGACACAGCAATCACAACGACCACTGGTGCTTATCCACACATAGAGACCCTACTAAAAAGAACATTGGAGTCATCCTAACTGATCCTTCTTGCGAAATCTTCAGCAGTTAGCGACTTTATTCAAGAGAGGATAAGATGCCTTTGGGTATTTTATTCTGTGTATGATTGTGTACAAAATACACGTCAACAGGACTCTCTAGGCTGCTTATTTCGTAAACATTTAGAGGAGCAAGGTGATAGTCTCTCTCTAGTGGAGCAGCTTACCAATATTAAGTGTGCACTCATGAAAGCCTTGTTCAACTTTAATTTATATTTTATCAAACATTGGAACAAAATCATGTTTAGATCAAAACTCTCTACAGTATGATTTGTGAGCTCAAAATTGACATGGCAACCCTCACGTGTAGTCAAGGTTTTCAGCAACAAGGCTATCAGTAAGGAAACAACCAAGTGGGTTAACAACCAAAGTACCCTCCTCTTGCATTCCTTCAGGCTCCTCTCCTATAACTGGTACACCACCAATTTCATGACTTCCAAGTCCTTGCTTCTTGCTCTAAGAGGTAGGAATCATTCAAGAGCAATGTTTATTGTGCCTCTAGAGAACAATTTGGTAGAAGAATCAAATGCACCATCATGTTCGCGTCCCCCTGCAATGTGGGACATGATCCCTTATATTGCATTGTCTGTTATGAACAACTCTTGTATTCTAGCAAAGTGCAATTCCATGTTGTTCAATCTTTTATTCCAAAAAGAATGGCCTAGAAAACAACCCAACAAGTTAATGATGATGAATTTTGTGCATAAAATCTTGAACACATAGAACGCATGAACTTGAATGGTCTCTGATCACCAGTTTACCCACTCTAATAAAAGGGCTCTTGAAAAAGTTAGTAGACCTAGAGGAGTTGCAATCTCATCTGCAAAGTTGAATCAAAATTCTTTAGAATGAGTCAAAGTGCCAAATTCTTCACCCACTACATCTCTTCTCACTTCAAAGCAATCTAATGCACCTTGCCAACTACATCAACCACTACATCTGCTCCCAATTCAAAGCAGTCTGATGCACCTCAAGGTGCATCTCCTTTAATGATGTAGCCACCCAGGCCCATCCCCATGTAGAAAATACAACACAACCTCCCATCCCACTTCTTGAAAAGGTGAAAAGGATTCAGTTTGGCTCTAGCCCTCAAGACAATGATTTCAAGTAGTTTAATATCATTGAATTAATGAAGAAGATGCTTACTAATCATTCTATGCATGATTTTTTCTCACTTCCTAAATAGTTGAATGGTCTTGAACCTATTGAATGAGGCCATCATATGGTGAAAGCGAAGCAACTCAAACAGAAGGAGTCAAAGAATAAAAATGCTTCATTTTTCATGTGTCAGCAAGTGACAAAGTGAAGACTAAGCCAAAGCCTTTTTATTTTGCACTGACGAATGACAAATTGGACCACAACTCAATGGTGGCCTCTAAAGCAAGTAGCACAAGTTACCAAATTAGCAGAGTAGCCGGAAACTCCTTTGTCCCTCCTTGGGCACGTGTATCCCCGTATCCGTTTCTATATCCGAAACGGATACGTATCTGATAAAGCCCAGATACACGTCGAATACGTACCCACGCGTGCCCAAAAAACCTTGATTTCCAACCATGCTAGATACTATGTGATTTGATTTTTTAAAAATTTGACGTAAATCTTCCTAAATTTAATTTTAGAAAACTTCATTGATGCATTTTTTTTTTTTAAATGGTATAAACAAAATCTACACCAAATGAAATGTTTTTCTATTTCAGTGACCCATTTTTTGGCTTGACTTCCAGTGCAACTCTACTATTTTTGCATATTGTTAAATGTTAAATCAACTTATCATTATTTATGTAGCAATTTTGTGTCTATATTGTTTTTTAAGTAATGAAAATCTCCTCGAATAACTTAGAAAATTGTGTTAAATATATGTGTATGTGTTTCTTAAGAATGACATATCCAGCTGTATCTATATTGGGGGTCTTAAAAAATGGCCGTATCCGTATCTGATACCGTATCCGTATTTGTATCTGCATCCGTGCCCATGCAACATTGCAAATTAGTCAAAATTATGGGTATTGTTTAGGAATTTCCCTTGGCACTACATTCATGTCCCAGTGTCACAGTAATTCAAGACATGTATATCATAGACCTTTTGTGTGAAATTTAAAACATTAAAATCCTTTAACTTGTTTTATTGCAGAGGATTGTGTGCTGCAGCAATAGAGGCTTCCCCCCACCAATTGCCAAGGAAAGATTCAATCTTCGGCATAGTGCTGGCAATTGATGGAACCAATATGATTTGGCAATGGATATTTTGTGCAGTAAGCATTTATTATGGTAATGCATATTCAGAATATGCCTACAGTTAGTGTAGTTTGCAGAGGATTACAAAATATAATAATTGTCCTGTAAGCAATCAGTGAAGGAATTTAATGACCTCAGCAGTTCGAGTTTATTGCTGCTCCTCAAATGTTTAACCATAAAGATTGAATTATTTGATATTGAATTTATTTCATATTAAAATGTGGATGAGTAAGTTATATTTTAATAAACTATTAAAACTTATGGTTTTAATTTTTATAATTAAAGGGAATATCAAATGCAAAATGAAAGAAATCAAATAAAAGTGCAAAGAAAAAAGGAGGAGACCAGTAAAATACTCAAGTAAGAGGACTTCACTCTCAAGTGAAACAGAGGTGAAAACACCATTTGCAATATTTAAATCAAATGTGAAAAAATGATCAAATGCAAAATGTTTTCATGGAAGTGTGAAATGGGAATATTCCAAAGAGAGGAAAAAGCTAAAGTGCATAAGGAAATATAATTCATCCTGTAAAAGCAAGAAAAGAAATATTTCACACAAAAGGGAAAAAACAAGAGGAAAACGTTTTCAGAAGTTAAATCAAGTGTGAGAAATATTATAATACAAAGGAAATGGTGGATATATTTCACAGAACCTGAAATATCTTCAAGTGTACAGGTAAAGATATTTAATGTCAAGGCAAATAAGGAAAGAAAATTCACACTAGGTGGAATGTGCAAGAAAGATATCATCCAGCAGGAATAAATTTGAGGATTACTGAAATGTTAGGGAACTTTAATATTTGATTGTCCAAATATTTTGAGGGGAATGTTCAGACAAATAAAGTAACAGAAAATTAAAATGGGTAGCTAACAGTCACAACAAGGAACATAGAAAGCTGCAATCACATCTGATACCGTCTCCATTTTCCCTCTTAATTTCTGTAATGTCCCCAATTTTAATAAAGTGACTTAATTAAGTTAATTAATTAAGTGGTCCTAAATTTTAAATAATATCATAAGGACTTATTTAATTAATTAATTTAATTACTAAATAAAGGGCCCAAATTAATAAAATAATAAACTTTTGGTGTCAGCCGTTTGTAACCCTTCGGTAAACTTCTTGGAGCCCATTTATAAGGCCGAGTTTGGCATAGTTGTAGGTATGATGCTGAATTTGATGTTTTCTTTGTATTTGCGAATTCCAGTTGGAGTTCCGTTCTGTTGCAGTTTTGGAGGTGCAAGATCCTCCCTATTTTGTACTTGCAGTTTCGGTGGTTAGCAGCCACCCTAGTCTACCGTTGGAGATATCGTTTCTGATGTTTCACTTTGTACTTCATTGTCGGATCTTCTCTACCGTGTGGAATATAATTACAAATATCCGGTTCTTGGCCATTAAATGTTGTTGGTGTATACTTTGCGTTGACAATTCATTCTCATATTTGCGATAATCTTTGCATTCGACATCAAATTTGAAAGGTGGAAGAGTGATCGTACGGAGTACAGTGCATACTATACAGGTCGAGAGTGGTAACCCTACGGTGCTCAGTACGGATGTGCCAGTACGACTTCACCGTATGGATGAAGTATTGGAACCCACTCACCATACAAGTGGAGTGTAGCCACCATATGGACCTGTATGCGGAGTGTAGTCACTGTACGGACTATTTTCATCCATAATAGCACAGCTTGGGGTTTGTCATACGGTACGATGTAGCACCGTACACTGAGTTCTTAGCCGCCGTACGGGGTGAGTCTTTAGGGGAGGTGTCGTACGGCTTGGAATGCCGTCAAGTACATTACAATTTCTTCTTTTCTCCTCCTCTCTTCTCTTCTTCTATATATATACCACAAAGATTACAATTATAAAGGCAGGTACATTTACAAAAAGTCTCTGCTGCTGTGATTTTCTTATCTCTAAGAGAGCATTTATTGGACACTTTTCTAGGTTAAGCTTGCAAAGCCTTAGGGCAACTGTATCTATTTTTGCCTCAAATCTCATGATAGCTAATGAGTAATACAAATGTATGATTTTTCCTTCACCTTTTGTATTACTGTTAAGTGTGTTTGCTTAAGTTATTGAGGTGCTGATGTTTTTCAGTTCTTCTGGCTTGTCTAGAGGTGCTTCCCTTTTCTTTTTACTCCTCATCTACTGCCTGGTTCTAGAGGAGCCTCTATGTATGTTCTGCAGAGATTTTGTCCATGTAACTGTTTAATGATCTGTGAACTCAATCAGAAGCAAACAAGCTATTGTCCCGATGATTTCCAGCCTTAGTCTTTGCTACCATTAGCTGTTGTATGTGCATGTTTTCTCTGTTGGTTCTTGCATTGAGAATTGTTGAGCTCTGAGACCAGACAATGGGTGTGTGTATACTCTTGCATTATGGCCTTTTTATGTTTTGTGTTTTAGTTTAGCATTTCCCTCTATAATGTCTCATTCTAATTTTTTTCTAAATTTCTATCATGTTAGGGGTTTCCACTAGCTTTGCAAAAGAAATCAAGAGTTTTTGTCCTTAAATATCTGGTCTTTGAGGGGTTTAGTCCTCTATTTGCTGAACCATGTTCTACATTCCATAAGGAATAAAAATCAGATATCAACATATATATTTTCCATGATATCCTCTTCTCCTTAGTTGGGCTCTCTTAAATGGATTATTTCTCCAAGAGTCACCACTCTTCATCTACTCATTAAAAACTAAATTTCATTTAATGATATTCTTTGAGCCAAGGGGGTGCCTTTTAAGTTTTGTCAACTTTTCATTTTGTCTTCTAGTGGCTGCCTTTTAACTTGTAATGGACACCCTAGAATGCCCAAAAACTAACCCCACTGCTGATAGGAATTTAGTCAAACAGTTTGCAGCCAATTCCTTATTCCTCCGTTTAATGTTTCAATGTTTTTTTTTTGTTTTAAGTCTTTGCACAGGTATGAAACCACATAACATGAACTAAAAAGAATTTACAATAATAGGCAAGCTGGAAATTGAACTACTGCTGTTATAATATTATTTCCAAAATTAACAAACTCAAATACAAAGCAGGTTATTTTCAACTCACTAAATACTCCAGCATTTTGACATAATGTTCCAACAAAAGTTTCTAATTCTGCTGCTACAGTAACATGAATAGTGCTGCATGAATAGTGCCAGATGAATAGTGCCACGTGAATAGTGCCAGGTGAATAGTGCCGCGTGAATAGTGCCACGTGAATAGTACCCGCGTGAATAGTGTCACGTGAATAGTACCTGCGTGAATAGTGTCGCGGCCTGTAGCTGGAAATGCAACCAAATAATGCTGCTGCTTGTAGCTGGAAATGCAACCAAATAATGTTGTTGCCTATGGCTGAAAAATGCACCCAATCTGCCTGTAAATGAAGCTGATCGCAAAGGATTCCAAAGGCCAAACCCCAAGGGAATGACGTCTAGAATGTCACAAGAGAAGATAGACGTCCTCTAATGCCAAGAACGGATCTGCAACTCACACACCAAATTCTTCTCATATTCAACCTGCCCAATGAAGCCACAAAAGCTCCCTTTTATTCTTTCTCCAAGGGGCGACCCAACTCACTCAAACAATGTGGGATAAAACATGTTCAATATAAAACATATTAAAATATTCACTTATGTCTCCCTTGGTTGCCCCTTTGATTTACACATATCTCCATAAAATAAATATTAAAGTAACACTTTAATATTTTACAATTAAATTAAATGTTACTTTAATAAAACTTCAGGCATTAAAATATATTAGCAATCGGACTCCGAATAGCGTGAGTGATAGCTCGTCGGAAAGCTCTCGCCAAGGAGTATCAAATCCAATCACCAAAACTAGCCTCCGTTGTGTCCTGCTGACTTACTAAAAATAGTAAGTATGCCTGAAACTAAGTAAATCAACTTCGTTTTGGCCCAAACTGGAAATGACTAGGCCAAAACACTCCAGGATCCCTTTAAACCCTTCATTAGCCCTCGGGACCATGTAGAGCTAGGCTAATGCACATATGCTTGGTCAATCTGCTAGAGTGGGGACATTACATAACTTTTGTCTTCTAGCACTCAGAACAAGGGACTGCAATTACCTTTTGCCTTTGTTATATTGCTGACTACGATTTGTCTTATCAAGGCCCTTCTGCAAATTTCCAACTTATCAGCACTTTTAAATCTTCCTTATATGCCACTAAGGAATGATGTGCACTCCTTGATTCATATTACTTTCATACACCATCCTTATTTCATGTAGCTGAAAGATTACAATGTATGGTTGCAACTGGAATTTGGACAAATAATACATTTTCTGTGCTATGCATAAATGGCGTTGGGTTTTTAATTTTGGTGACGAGACATTACATCCTCTTTCTCCCTTTTCTTGGTGTTGTTACAGTTCACTTAGAGTAGACAAGGAGCCAGCCATTGATCCATGGATTGGCTTGCTGGTCATGCCCCATGCCAACTTGTCTTTCCATTGTTAGGGTCACACACTGTGAATTTGTTTGCCAAAACCAGGGTGACACATAAAGGACTGCAATGAGACCTTGCATTCTTTGCTATCTATCTATCATGGGAATTTACGACAATATCTAAAGTTATGTCACATTGGGCTGAACACATTTATTCACTAGAAATCAGTACGCTACAAGGATAAGAATGAACAATGAGCCTATTGCACTTGTCACTTATCATATAGATCCATATTACATATCAAAAGCCAACACCAATTTGGAAACCGTAGCTCTTGCCAAGGGTATCAAGAGTATAGATGTTAAATTTGAACCAAAATAAATAGATAGCAGAAAACTAAACTTATGAACAACACAAACACAAGAACTTTATCCTAGGAAAACCCTCCACCTGAGGGTGAAAAACCTAGCCCACTCAAAAATGAATTTTATTATATCTCTGAAAATTAATACAACTATTGATAGTTTCAGGTTACTATCAATCACACTAAGATAAGTTTGATTCTCTACAAAATCAATCATGACAATGAAGCCAAATGATACATCTCATATACATTCTATAAGACTTCATAAGTCTGAAAACTTTGAGCACAGAAAACATATAATATTATTGTTTTGACAGAATCCATACACATTACTCTCAACTTGCTACGAGACAAAATGATAACCCAGCAATATGATTATCAATCTGCCAAAGAAGAAGACTTCATGAAAATAGAAGAGCGATCTAAATAATGAAACGAATGGCAAGTGAAAAGACTCCACGATGGTAGAGGAAAAGTCACTGACAGCCACATAGATATCTCACCGACAACCACCATAGCATTCAGTTAAACAAAGAAGAATTTCGAAAGGAAAAACGGAAGCCAACGAAGCGGTACAAGATAGATAAAGGTAACTAAAGCCACCAAGATCTCTATCGCAGCTATAACTTCAACACTCCCTCTTAGCAAGAGAGAGATCTTCATTTCGTCATCTCATGGCAGGTACATACAGCTGCAACCAAAGAAAGTCAATAGAGTCTCATCACAGATTTTATTCAATAAAATTGTTATCTCAGCATAACAATATTCACCATAGCTACTCCTAGAGGGTGAATGAAAACAAAAATAAAAAAATCATAAAGTCATACACATGACTTCCACCATAGCTACTCCCAAAGGGTAGAACAAGGGATTTCACCTTGAACTTCTCTCGCAGAGAAGAACTCATTAACAATAAGCAAAGAATCAATGAAGCTAAGACTCTCTCTCAGCAAGAGCTTCATTCTCCACAATGCCAAGCTTATCTCGGAAGTAACAGAGAACTTCACTCTCGGAAGCGGCTTGGTGAGAATGTTTGTTGTCTGCTCTTCTATAGAAATATACTTGAGTTCAACTGCTTTTCGCTGAACCATGTCTCTCAAGTAATGATATTTAATTTCCACATGTTTGGATCTATCATGAAATAGTGGATTAACTGAAAGCTTCACACAGCTTTGATTATCACACATAATCACAGTAGGTTCCAAAGGCTATCTAAACAAGCCTGCAAGTAATTTTCGAAGCCACACAGCTTCTCTTGTAGCCACACAGACTGCAACATATTCCGCTTCAGCTGTACTTTGAGCAACACAAGATTGTTTCCTGCTGCACCAGAAAATCATAGCTGAACCTAAGCTAAAACAGCAACCTGAAGTGCTTTTTCTGTCGAGCACACAACCTATCCAATCTGAATCTAAAAACCCCTGCAAGTTTAGTTCTACACAAGAAGAAAATTTTAAGCCAAATCCAATTGTACCACGTACATATCTCAATATGTGTTTGGCTGCCACAAGGTGAATATGCCTTGGTTAACACATGAACTGACTCAAGGTATTAACTGCATAGCATATATCAGGCCTTGTGTTAATCAAGTACATTAAAGAGCCAATTAATTGCCTTTACATAGTAGGATCAACTAAATTTGAATTTGCTGCATCATGATGTAATTTTTTCAGATTTACCTCCATAGGAGTCACCATAGACTTACACTCTAACATGTCAAATCTTTTCAAAATATCAATTGCATATTTTCCTTGACTCTATGATTTCATTGGGTTTTTGCCATATTTCAAGTCCAAGAAAATAATGTAACAAGCCAAGATCTTTCATTTCAAATTTTAAAGCTAACTCCTTCTTGCATTTGACAATGAGATCATCATTACCAGTGAAAAATAAACCATCAACATATAGCACTAAAATCAGCACCTTGTCATCACATACCTTGAAGTATAAATTTGGATCAGTATCATTCTTTAGAAAGCCCAAGCTCAAAAGATAGTGATCTATCCTCTCATACCAAGCACGAGGGGCTTGTTTAAGACCATATAAGGCCTCTTTTAGCCTGCATACATGTGAGTTTCTATTATGAATAACAAAGCCCTCTGGCTGCTCAATGTAAACCTCCTCTTCCATTTTACCATTCAAGAAGGTTGTTTTCCCATCCATTTGATGAAGTTTCCAACCCTTAACAACTGCAACAGCTATGATAGTCCTGATAGAAGTGTAACGAGCGACAGGTGCAAAGGTTTCTTCGAAATCTATGCCTTCCTTTTGGGAAAAACCTCTGGCTAAAAATCTGGCCTTGAATTTTTCTATACTCCCATCAGCTACATGTTTGATTTTGAACAGCCACTTAGAAGAAACCACTGATTTGTTTTTAGGTCTTGGAACAATGTCCCATACATCATTTTTCATAATAGATTGATATTCTTCCATCATGGCATCCTTCCACACTTACTAATTTAAAGCCTCTTCAACACTTGAGGGCTCGGCTGCTATGATATGACTCATCAAAGATACATAGCCAACAAACTTGTGAGGTCTTTTAATTTCTTTGAAAGTACCACGAGTGACTGCATATTTTTAAGCCTCTTCCATAGCGTGCCTAGCCCACAAAGGTCTTTTCTTATGAGCTGAACTATTACTAGGACCTGTTGTTGTGACTATAGAGTCAACTGGATCAATTGGATCAGCAAGATCTTCTAAATCAGTATACTCCCTCTGAATGTCTGGAGATAGATTCGGATCAGGTGTATCTATATCTTGAGGATGCTCCAGATCTTCATCAGATTCCAAGTTAGTCTCTTTGGATTTCTTGTAAGCTACATCTTCATCAAAAGAAACATCTCTGTTGATTTCAATCTGTTTTTGACCTGGAATGTAGATTCTATATGCTTTTGAAGATTCACTATAACCAACAAAGATGCCTTTCTTGCCTGAGGGTTCTAATTTAGTTCTTTTCTCTTTTGAACATGAATATAAACGGGACATCCAACGATTCTGAAATAACTAACATCTGGTTTAACCCCTGTAAAAGCTTCTTCTGGGGTCAAATTGTCTAGAATCTGATGAGGACTATGATTCTGAATGTGAACTATTGTCCTGCAAGCCTCGGCCTAAAGAAATGTTTGAAGACTTTGGTCATGAATCATAGCCTTTGCTGCCTCAACAATTATCCTATTCTTTCTTTCAGCCGCACTATTTTGTTGAGGATTATAAGGGACACAAAACTCCCTCTTAATCCCAGCTTCAACACAAAATTTATGAAAAACACCAGAAACATATTCTCCTCCATTATCAAATCTAAGAACTTTTATTTTCTTGCTCGATAAATTTTCAACTAGAGCTTTGAACTCTTTAAATCTGGACAGCACTTCATTAGACTCTTTAGACTTAAGAAAGTAAATCCAACACTTACATGAAAAATCATCAATGAAGGTGACATAATGTAAGAAACTCGAAAGGGCCTCTACTTAAGCACTGTAGTTTAGTTGAACCTGTTGCGTTTTTGGTTTGTTCTATGCATTTTTCTCAAAGCAACAAATATACTCTAACCATTTAAATATCAAAAAGCAACATAGGAAAGCGCTGCAAATGACTTCTTATTCAGAAATTACTAATCAAAATCCTGGTTACATTTGTTCAACAACCATTTTTCCTGACTACATAACTAACAAATAAAATAAATACCTCCTTATTCCTTCCTATCGATTTTAGATTGTTCCATATGCAAAAATCGCAGCCTTAGGCCATTAGCACCATTTCCCAGGCAGCCATACAGCCAAAAGAGTCCCTCCTGTGAGCGCCCTAGGTTTCTCTGTCTGCTGCTGAAATAACACTCTAGTGAATGCTATACCTCTCTGTCTAATACACACAACCTTGGTTTCTGAATGAAACCAACTGGAGAGCAAGATCAACTGGTATTTCACAGCCTCTGATGCTGCTGCACAAGAATCCTACGTTTTCCTGTATCGATACCTCTGATTACTGCTGAAGATTCTTCAGCTGAAACCCTTGGCCAAAAACTCCTCTCAGAGCTCCCAAAAATATTATCCAAAACTCAGCATAGAAGAAAGAAGACCTAAAATCTTCTTAAAACCTGTCCTTTAGGGTTGGCGCGATTCCCAAGAAGAGCGATTTCGCTTGCAAAAAGGTTTTTAACTTTAATTATTTTATTTTGACACTTTCTAAAGTCAAAATAAAAATAATTGATCTCCACTTAATACAAAACTGGCCCCATCTGATGATAGATAGACCCTCACTTAAGTTATGACTTAAAGTGACATTTTTAATATTAAACATTAAAGTTCGCCATTTAATATTTAATTATAAATAATCAAATATAAATATCTTTCTAAATACCCATCAGAAACGCCTGCCGTCTGAACTGGAGACTGCCAAACCATAATCTGTCTTTGCCCAACCCACTGGCTAAAAATAGCAAGACTGCTAAAAATAGAAAGTATTTCAACGGCGTCCCGAAGACTTCAAACGAAAGCCAGATCTGGAGTGCTTGCTCTGAAGATGATCAATCAAACTCTGGAGGACCCTCTACCCAACCTCATCAGCCTACGAGGGTCAGTAATAGGCTAATCTACCTAGCTGACAAATGTCAACTAGAAGGGGACATCAAACATAATACCAAAAACCACTAAGTGAAGCAAATGACATAGGTCCACATAAATCAGAATGAATTAATTCTAAAACGCCCTTTGCCCTACTTTCACTACTATGAAAGGTACTCTTAATGTTCTTACCTAAAGCACACCCCTTGCAAACACCTTCATGATTTTGATTCAGCTTTGGAAGACTAGTGACAACCTTCTCCATTGCAGACAAAGTTCTGAAATTTAAATGACCAAATCTTTTATGCCACAACTCACTTGAACTTGAAGAATCATGAGCTAAGACTTGAATGAGATGAGCTGAAAGTTTGTAAAGACTATCATGACGAACACCAATAACACGAGCTGATTGAATACTTGAGTTCTTCCATGCAAGTATTTTTCCACCAACAAAAGCAACATGATAATCTTTGTCTTCTAATGCAGAAATAGAAAACAGATTCCTCTTCATACCAAAAACAAATAGTACATCACTTAAATGAAGAGGAATACCAGAGTCCAACTGAAAAGAAGTAGAACCAGCACCCTTCACAGAATAGTAAGCATCATCACCAATGATAACTTGAAGATGAGAGTCTTTTTCTTTCAAGTTTGAAAGGTGTTCACGATAACCAGTGATAGGACGAGATGCTCCACTATCTATCAACCATGTATCACTGTTAGTAGGAACATTACTAGAAAGTGCAGAAACAAATAAGAATCCCTCTGAATTTTCACTTGACTCTCTTTGAGGAGAAGGATTCTCAACATTTGCAACAGCTGCTTGAGGCTTTGACCTTGATACACAATCTCTGGCAAAGTGACCAAATTTGTCACACCTAAAACACTGAATTCTAGAAAGGTCCTTTATCTTTTTCTTGACATCAGGGGCTGACTCAAAATTCGTCTCTAAATCTTTTGAAGTTACCTTTCTTTTCTTTCCCTTTAGATGTGTGAGCAGCTAACACATGATCATCTTCATGATGAGATTTGCAACCATTGCCTCTTGCTTCTTGTTTGCATTCTTCCTTAATGCAATCTGCTCTCAACCTATCAAATTTAGGAAGTTCATCTCTTCCACTAATGCCTTGAATGAAGGATTCCCAAGAGTTGGTAAGTCCATTCATAGCTAACATCACCAAGTCTTTATCAGCAAAAGTCTCTCCAATTGCACTAAGCTGATCTTTTAACTCAGAAATCTTCATGAAATAAGAAGCAACAGATTCTCCTCTAGACATTTTCACATGCAGCAGTTGACGCCTCAGGGCTAAAGCTCTGCTGGTGTTGTTGAATTCATAAAGATCCTTTAGAGTCTGAAACATTTCCTTAGCTGAATCCAATTTAGAGATGATAGGTACCAGATGATCCTTAACAAAAACAATTAGAATTTCTTAGCCATGGTCCTATTCTTTCACCATTGAACTTTCTCTGCATCAACAGAAGGTTCTTCTACATCTTTCGAGACATAGTCAAGGAGATCATTCTCTTCTAGAGTAATCAGAATTCTAAATTTCCAAGAAGAGAAATTTGACGACCCATCTAGTCTATCTTCTACTTTCAAACAGTTCACCATTATGAATAAATTAGGCAAACAAAAGAAAGAAATAAAGATCTTAAAGATTCTGGCTCTGGATCAAACTTCTAAACCCGCTCTTATACCATGTTAAATTTGAACCAGGATAAATAGATAGCAAAAAACTGAACTTATGAACAACACAAACACAAGAACTTTATCCTGGGAAAACCCTCCAGCTGAGGGTGAAAAACCCAGCCCACTCAAAAATAAATTTTATTATATCTCTGAAAATGAATACAACTATTGATAGTTTCAGGTTACTATCAATTACACTAAGATAAGTTTGATTCTCTACAAATCAATCATGACAATGAAGCCAAATGATACATCTCATATACATTCTATAAAACTTCATAAGTCTGAAAACTCTGAACACAGAAAACATATAATATTACTGTTCTGACAGAATCCATACACTAATCTCTTAACTTGCTACGAGACAAAATGATAAGCCAGCAATATGATTATCAATCTGCCGAAGAAGACGACTCCACGAAAAATAGAAGAGCGATCTAAATAATGAAACGAATGGCAAGTGAAAAGACTCCATGATAGTAGAGGAAAAGTCACCAACAGCCACATATATCTCACCAACAGCCACATAGACTTCTCACCGACAGCCACCATAGCGTTCAGGTAAACAAAGAAGAATTTTGAAAGGAAAAACGGAAGCCAACGAAGCGGTACAAGATAGATAAAGGTAACTGAAGCCACCAAGATCTCTATCGCAGCTATAACTTCAACAATAGATGCACCCAAACTTGATGAAGAATCCTTGATAAGCTACTTGAGCATTGATTTGAAGACTTTAATTTGTTAGAAGAAATAGGTCTTGGTACTTCTGAAGAATCCTTGATAAGCTACTTGAGCATTGATTTGAAGACTTTAATTTGTTAGAAGAAATAGGTCTTGGTACTTCCTGCTTATGCGAAGAAGAGGTTGTGCCTCCCTTAGTCACCAAAGTGAAGGATAACCAATCAAAAAACCTCTATGAGCTTCATCTTAATGGTGTCAAAAGCATAAATGATGTGAGGGTTAGAGTACTACTAGTTCCCCTTTACGAAGAAAGACTTATCAAGCTTAAAGGTTGCCATTCCGCTACACAAACAAAACTGTTCAATATGAAGCTCTTATACTTGGTCTCTAGTTGGCAACCAAATGAAGAATGAAGTTGTTATCGATCTTTGGAGAGACTGAACTTGTTGTCAGGCGGTTTAGATCTATATACTCCACAAGCACCACTGGGTCTAAGCGTACAAGCATCAGGTTTGGAACTTAATCAATTGCCTCGATGAATCTAATATGCAAGTGCAAGGAAGTGAATCAGATGGCAACGTCAGGTCTTCCTTCAACCCAATCTCTAATTTCTTTTACAAAAAACAAAATGTAAATGTGGCAGGACATCCTGATGCCAAACTAATTGTCTTCCCATTCGTTCCGTATAAAGCTTTACAGGTAGGCATTCAAGCTTTCAACACAAGCATAGTCATCTTCCTACAGAATGAGGCAAAATTCTCTATAGAGTTGAATGAACGTCTAGACGAGATATTTGACAACCAAATCATTTAGCTCAGTTTGCACAAGAGTCCGAAGGGCCTGATCATGAAACCACATTAATTTCTACATTAATGAATTGTGATTTCCTCTACATTCCTCAAAAAAATTAATTAATCCAATCAAAATAGATCAATTTTAAAATTTAAAAACAAATGTATCTTACGAAGCAGACCACCCAGGGCCTTAAGCTACCTACCCAGTCAGATCCAGTAAAATATTTTGCAAATTGAAACTCTGGAAACAAGCTACCCTCAAATCAAAAATGACCTATATTTCTCAACATTTTCGTCACGTAACTACCAAGTTTCAGATGAAAATAAGCTATCAATGAACTAAACTCACAGAATTAAATTTTCCTTTTGTTGCTTAGCATTATTAATATGCAAATAAGAGATTAATGCTCCAAATTCAGACTTAAAATGTAATTAGACATAGTCCACTACTTCTCTAATTATGTAATTACATAAATTTTAGAGCACCAGCCGGATAACAAAAACCCTAACTTTAAGCGTACGGTCACATTAGAGGGAATCAAATTACCCGCTCTCCAAAGAAAGCGCCTGCGATGATGAAGGTCACGTATACAGAATTCCTTCGCATTAAGAGGCGATAGGCGCCCTCTAGCACCCCACTGGTTCTCTTCGCCGCTAGATCCATCCTCGTAGTTTATTTGCGATCAAAACATTAAATCACGGAGCCCTGGCGAGGAAATAAGTACAGAAAGAGCAGATTCAGTATTTCATGGGCTCAAACAGTCGTCTGGTTTCGGGGTTTATATTGTATGTTGACAGATGGCTGAGATTTTATACGATGGTTTTGACGGGTTAGATTAGTTTTCGGAATTTTATTATTATTTTATTTTATCTTTGGCTTTTTACCTTGGGTAGGTATGAGAGGCTCACAGCATTGCATTGAATTATTTGTTGATATAATCTATAAAGAAAATATTTAGAAATATTATATTTAAATTAATGTTAAAAAATATTATTATATTAGCAATTGTATCGTGGTGTGCAATGGGTATGTCGAAAAGGTGTGCAAGGTCAATTAGGGATTAAAAAAAGGGTTTATTTTTTGCATATAAATTTGTGTAGTATATGAGGTCAATTGGTAGGTCATTTAGAAAATGATGTCATTTGTGCAACAAAGGTATCAATAGACAATTGATAGCTTCAAATCAACTATGCATCAACTTACAAGGATCCAATCATAACTGAAACGAAACCTTTGAAATAGGAAGATAATCAAATTTCATTACCAGTATACTCGTGTTATGTTTGCAATAGGGTGAGAGGGAGAGAGAGCTAGAGATTAGGATAGAAAGAGGGAGAGATAGAGGGGGGAAGAGTGAGAAAGAGAGGGGGGTAAAGAGATAGAGATAGAGAATAAAATAGAGCTGGAGAAAGGGTGAGAGGGTGAGAGAAGTAGGGAGAGATAAAGGGGGGGATAAACATATATCATAAGAGAGAGTGGGGGGTGCGGGTTGGGGAGCAGTAGAGATGAGGAGAAATAGAGAGGAAGGAGATATAGAGAGATGGAAAAGGATAGGGATAGAGATAGAGAAATCATGAGAGAGATAGAGAGATAAGGAGATAGATGTGTCATCAGAAAAAGGGAAATCAAAATCTGAATCTAAGCTACCATGAAAGCTTAATTGAAACAAATTAACCTTAATGACAATCAATGAAAGTGCAAACAAGAATTGAAACTAAAACCTTTATGCAAACCTAGTCTCAATTTGTTCGCCTCACTTCCATTGTCTTTCTTTCTCTTCAAATGCAAGTCAAATGTTGCTCTTAATAGATGTGCACATATGATGAAAGTTTGACAGCGTAATTGCAAAGATAATTAAAAAATTTGCAGTCCTGATTATGGAAAAGATTGATGAATTTATAGAAGATTGAAGAGAAAATTGGAGAATCAAAAAGTGGCGTTTGACTGGGCATATCTCCTTTTTCGAATTTTAAATTGAGATTAAAGAAATATTTTCCAAGAAGATAAATCAGAGGCTGATTGGTTACTTCCATTTTCAATTTTTAGGAAGATATGATAAGGATTTTTAAAAATCATATAAACAGATGATGTCATACTTTCCATTTCCGAAAATTGGGAGAATATCAGAAAATAATTGACTTAAATTGGATATATGATTTATTTTTATTTTAAATCATTTTCTCGATTTATTGTCATTTTTGAATTTGGATGAGGATAATTAGAAATTAAATTAATTAAAATAAAAATAAATAATGGTTTATTTCTATTTTTAAAAATTAGGAGAAATATAATTAAGATTTTATTAAATAAATAAAGATTTATTTAATTTATGATGAATTAAATAAAAACAAATAAAGATTTGTTTCCATTCTTGATTTTTGGAAGAAAATAATTAAGATTTTATTAAATAAATAAAAATTTATTAATTATGATGAAATAATTGTACAACCTGAGTTGGCCTAGTGGTGGAGAACTTGTGCTCTTAAAAGAGAGGTCGCAACTTCAACTCCCACAAGGGGGTAGGCTATGTACACCTTATCGGCTTCAGCCTATTACCTATCGAAAAAAAGAAAAAAAAATATGATGAAATAATTAGTTAATTAAATAATTTAAAGAAATTATTCAATTATGAGAAAAATGAAATTGAATTTAATTAAATAATAAAGATTATTTAATTAAAATGGGATTGAACTAATCAAATAATAAAGATTATTCAATTAATGTTAGGAAATGAATAATTAATGATGAAATGATTTAAATGATTAGGAAAATAGAAAATTTGAATTAGAAGAATGACACTTGATCAATTAATCGATTAGGGCATAAATGTTAGTTAGTGTGCACAAGCATGGTGCAATTTTGGGTGTCTACAAGATCCACATAGAGATATGGATAAAAAGAGATAGAGAATGAGAGGGACTGATATAGATAGAGGGAAATATATATATATATATATATATATATATATATATATATATATATATATATATATATATATATATATATATATATATAGAGAGAGAGAGAGAGAGAGAGAGAGAGAGAGAGAGAGAGAGAGAGAGAGTATATGCACAAGAAAGATGGGGTGAATAAAAGAGAGAGGTGTACATAATGATATATAGGTAGAGAGGGGGGGAGAGAGAGATGGGTATAGAGATAGAGGAGGCACGAGTGAGACGGTAATAAGGTGATGAAGACAGGTAATAGAAATAAAGGTTTAGAGATAAGGACAGGGATTAAGAGGGGGAAAGATAGAGAGATCTAGACATAGAGAAAAGGAATGAAAAATAGGGAGTGTGTGTATGTGTGTTAGAGAGATATAAAAATAGGAAGTGATGGGGACAGAATGAGAGAGAAAGAGATAGAGATAAAAAGAACGAGAGAAAGGGCTAGATAGGGATAGAAAGAGGTAGAGATAGGAATAGAAAGTAGAGATAGAGGAGATACAACTTGCAAAATATAAAGGGGGTGAGAAAGAGGGCTATATAGGAGAGAGAAAGAGGGATATAATGAGAGAGGGGGAGATAAATAGAAAGATAAAGATATAGGAGGTGATATGCATAGAGAGAGAGAGAGAGATATATGCAAGGATAAAGAAGGAATGTGTGTCTAAATGAGAGAGATATGGAGATAGATATAGAGAGGGATAGATGTGTGTATATATATATGTATATGTATATGTATATGTATATGTATATGTAGATGTATTTATATGTATGTATGTAGATGTGTGTGTGCACATATAAATATAATGTCTAAATATATATACATATACACACACATATATATGTGTGTAACATGTATATGCATATGTAAATGCAAATCTACATGTACATGGACATGTGCATGCACATGCACATGTACATGGACACGTGCATGCACATGCACATGTACATACACATATACATATACATATACATGTCCATGTATATGTGTATGTACATGTCCATGTACATGTGCATGCACATGCACACACATACACATACACATACACACACGCGTATATATATATATATATATATATATATATATAGAGAGAGAGAGAGAGAGAGAGAGATGCAACCCTAGGCATAACTCCTCAAGGACATATGATATCCTTAGACTATTGGCATGAAATGAGTATCAAAAGTCATTCCCCCTCTCTCCCCCCTTCTCTCTCTATCTCTAAACTTTTAGTTTAGGTTTTAAGTTGAAATTTATTTATAAATTATATAAATAAAAATAAAAATATAATTATTCTACAATAAATAAAAAATTTAATAATACAAAAAACTAATGAATTAAATTAATTCTAATATATTTAATTATATTTTTTAATTTCATACGAAGATAAATAATTAAAATAAAATTTGAACTTAATGAAAATGAATCCTTAAAAGAAGTTTAAGAATTATAATAAATTAAAAAATAAGAGAGAACGTCCTAATTAAAAAAAGATATATATGCTAGTAGCAGTGCAACTGCAAACATGCAAGAGAACTATATTTATATTAATTTAATATAAACATGTTAAATAGTGTATTATGTTATTGTCAATATTAGTATTAAATATTCAAAATAATTAGAAAATTTATCTTTTAATATTTAATTAATTAAATTGATATTTTATATTAAGTTAAGATTAATTAAAATATTATATTATTATTAATTAATAATTAGTAAAGTTGTCTTTTAATATTTGTTTGATTAAATTACATGTTTATATTAAGTTAAGATTAATTACACTATTATATTGTTATCAATATACTTGTATTATATTAATATTGGTATTTATAATTATTTTTTTATGAGGGAAAAATTGGAGAGAAGCGGAGCGGTCTGCAACTCGAGAGGAAAGGACGATTGAAGGTCGATCTTCGCACGAGCCTCGACCCGGGCGGAGGCGGCCTTCAGAGGTGGCTTCAATTTCACAGTTAATGCGATTTCTCTCGCACATGGTTGTAATACTTCTTCTTTATGGGTGATGGAAACCACTTGGACACTCATTCTTCCTCTTTGACGACGGTTGAGAAGGGTAGAAACTCTTTCCTGCAAGTGGTTGTGGGGGTCAACTCCATTCCTGAAGGTGTTGACTTTGAAGCCATCTTGTCGCCCACTAATGGAGAGGATCCAGGAGGAACTGGAGGAGGTAAGTCATCTTCCAATGCCTCTCTTATCATTATGCCTAATTCTAAAATGAACACAGTGTTGTCTGAGGAATGTAACGGGCTTAGGGATGTCGCCATATTTTTTGTTGTTGTCGACTCGTCTAAACTCCCTGCTAGAAGTTTTATGAATAATTGGCTTCAGTCTGTGTGGGTCAATAAATTAGGGTTTCAATTTCAGTTATGTCGAATGGTTCAAAGAGGTCTTTTTTATTATTTTCTTCAAAGATTTCAAAAGCCAAAAGGAAGTGCTCAAAAAAGAATTCTAGACCATAGGTAAAGGGTGTTTTAGGGCTATTGGGTGGGAACCGAAAGCTATCCATGAGGAAATCCTCGCTCTTTCATTCCCTACATGGGTCTCTGTCAAGGATGTCCCCCCCATCATGTGGAAATGGCTTCCTAAAGCCCTCAAATCAATTGGCAATACTGTGAGAATGGACAATTCCTCCACTCTTCTCTCGCACATGGATGTCAAACTCCTGATTTCTATTAAACCTGGTATTGATATTCTGAATGAGATTAAATTTGAACTTGAAGAGGAAGTTTTTGTATGCCCTATTGAAATTCTAGGTGGAATCAATGCATTTTTTCTTTGCAAAAAGGAAGGACATATTCGTAAAAATTATCATCTGCTTAAGAATAGGTCTTCCAAAACTACTAATGTCGATCCAACCAAAGGCCTCTCTCTCTCCAAGGCTAATCCCCTCCAGCATTAGAACCATGCTTTCCATGATCCTATTCAACCTTCCACTTCCCTTGAGACCTCTCCTCCCTCCAACACTGTCCCGACTGCTGTCAATTCCCTGATTGGTGAAATGAAATGTGATAACTCTGATAGGGTTCCAGAAGGTTCCCCCTAGAAGAATATTGTTTCCAAGCTTGATTTCCTTCATGTTGCAATTAAAGATGCATCTCGAGAGTCTCATCCCCCCCCGTCTAACCTGGAGTCTAAAGGAAAGGCACCGGAAGATCTTCATCCCAAACACAAAACTATGAATGCCCAACAAATTGTTCTAGAAAAACTCAAAAACCTCAGAGAGACTCAAAAAAGAATTGAGGCTCTGATTAATGATTTTGATGTTGTGGTTATTCCTGCCAAACCTGAGAACGTCAATATGACTAATGCGCTCCCCAACCCTAAGATGGTGCAGGCAAAGGTTGTTGGGAAAGGGGTTTCGAGGACTGCCGCTTTAGAGAGGGAATCATTGCCCTCCTCACCTATTCAAGGCTTGAATCATAATATGAATAATATCCCCCCTCCTCTTCTCCTAGCACCCCTTCCTAGGCACTGGTTAGGGATGAGGGTGGGATTAGCCATAGTGTTGGTTCAAAGATTGAAGAGGCTGTTATAGAATGTGCTAAGATGGGGAACTTGGAGCATGGTAGTTGTGGGAAAAAATAAGACAAGAGTCTAGCATGGGCCATTATCCCTTACTCAGGAACCTTGGAGAATATCATTTTAGAGCAAGCCATGAAGGCCTTCGGTGTGAACCGAGCCAAATCTAAACCACACAAAAAGAAAAAAGCTAGCAAGAAGAAGTTAGCCCCGCCCTCATTGGGTGCCGAGCAAATTTTTGAGTTCAAAAGACCAAGAGGCAGACCTAAAGGTTCAGGTGTAAGTACATCTGGCCCCTTTGGTAAAAACAAGAGTTTCCCTAAATGTTATAAGTCATTTAGGGGTTCCAATGGACATGTCTTTATAGTCTAGATGGAGTTAAGTTGTGTGTCATGGAATGTCAGGGGACTAGAATCTCCTGACAGAAAATATGTGGTTAAGAGGTTCCTTAGGCAGCACAAGGAGGTGGATGTCCTCATGATGCAGAAGATTAAGGCAGTTGATAGGGAGATTGTCCAGAAGGTGCTCAAAAGGGCCAACATGCTCAAGAAGTTAACTTTACTACCCAAAGGATATGTTTGAGTCTGCTATTTGTGTTCACAAAATCAATCTTGATGGTTATAGTGTCAAGTACTTCCAATATCACCTTCCTAACAAACTCCCCTTAAGGTGTTGGCTCATACCCATGCTCAAATCTACTCAAGTTCTCACACCACCCAACTACTCATTCTCAACCCCTTCTCTTAGGCAATCAAACCTCTGCTTCAGAGAGATTTAGGAGTCATTTGCAAGGACAAGTAAGGGCAGCAAAGTTTTCTTCCAAGTTAGATGCTCACAAATTGGTTTTAGGCTCATAACCCTTAACTACTCACATTTGCCAACTAAAGGTCAAAACCTCCAAAAGAGGTTGCACACTGCCCAAGGCTCCAAATATCACTTTCTTGACTGTTTGTTAATGTTCTTGCAAAGTTTCACAAGCCCCCAATTCCTCCTTACAAACGGGTTTGAGCATTCTTTCAAAAATTGTCATTTTTGTGTGTTATGCAACAAGGCTGCTAGCCCGTGAGGCCTAATTGGCTCTTTTTTGCTCACCTAGTCCAACGATGGGAATTTCCACCATAAAACTTGTTTTGGATGATGTCTAGGAGGTCTATGCTTGAATATTTTTCAGGTCTTGAGCTCCAAGAGGAAGGTTTAATGACTGTCCACTTTTTATGGCACAAAAGAAGGGTTTAGTGAGGGTTTTGAGCTTGCAAAGTTTGATTTGTCAACTTCTTCATGAACAAAGGCCTAACACTGACTAAGGAAGTTTGCCACACCTTGGAGAACACTATACAAGCCTTTACCACTTGTCATTTTGCCAAACATTTGGCATACAAACTGAAAATCAGAAAACCGTCACTGTGACAGTCAATTCACTGCCCCTTTACCAGTCATATCTGTTGCTCCATCTTTAGACCTGCATATCAAGGAGTTTGTACTGGAGATATACCTCAATGAGGTCTGAAAAAAAACAATCAACCTTCCTATTACATTGACTTTAGAGTTACAAGGCTTGGATAATGCTTTTGAAGCATTCCATTTGGCATTTTGACAAACATAGTTGCAAAAACAGTAAACTCATTGTTTGCTTACAAATTGAGAATATTTTTACAAGGAACAAGCTACTCTAACAAACCCAAATGATTCTCAACACCCTTGGTCACATTTCCATACCTCTTCCTCATTCATTTGTTCACTCCAAATTGCTTTTGGGTGCAAATCTTGAGTTTTTGTTCATGCTACTAGCCAAATAACCAATATTTGCCTAGTATTCACTCAAGTTCTTCTTCCAACCACACTCTTGGCACAAAATAGAGAATATGTATAGTATATACATGAATGACAACTTGACTGAATCCATATTGTGGGATCCCAAGCATGGATTAGTCAAGTGGAGTCATTTTGGAGCTTCAAACCCTTGACAGGGCAGCAAGCACCTAGTTTTAGAAATAATTTTGTAAAATCAATCTTTTTGAAGAAACCAATGCCACAAACAACTAAAAATCATTGCACAAGTACCATGAACACTTTCCCAAAGGTATAGTACAGATTAATAAGGTAAAATACAGACCATTTCGCTAAAAGATACAAAAAACCAGTCATAAAGCCATTGTTTTCTGATTTTATTGAAGAAACTTTGGTTTTAACAATCACCAACCCTTTTCAAAGAAAAGAGAGGTGTTTTTATAGTCCACCAAGTTGGTTATCAAGCTCAGTACGGACTGGAAGCTTCCATAACCATGTTTTGCAAGAAAAACACAAAAATTGACAATTTTGACAACTTTTTGAGCCAAATGACAATATTTCTTGCTCAAAAAGGCATTTTTGACAATCTAACCTTGTCAACTTGTCTAATCAACTTAGAAATGCCTAAAAACACCTAACAAACATGTTCCAATGCTTTGGAAAGCATTAAAAGACCTTTTTGGCAATTTTGCACATTTTTGCCAAAAATTGTCAACTCAAAGCCTGAAATGCAATATTTGATCTCTTAAGCCCAAAATGAGATCAAAACCACTAAACATGACTCATAACAACCTAAAACAACATAAAAAACCTATCAAAAGACATTACAAATATGAAAGCATTAAAAACTCAAAAAAATGGGAGTTTTACTCAACTAGGTGCTCTTGCACCAGCAGTCCAGTTCACTCTAGAAGTTAATCTTAAGTATATATGGAGAGATGTCATTTCATTCTTTTTCAATCATCAGAGGGGTAGAGAGGGAGTGGCCATTCTATTGAGCAATAAATGGAGTGGAGTTGTATAGAGATGGGGCTCCTGATAACTCAATGATGAACGGATAGTACCAAACTGGTACTGAGAGGGGGGGGTGAATCAGTACAGACAAAAACACAATCCTAAACCGGTTTGTTAGTAGACATTGTGCTTTGGCAGACAAATAGTAACACTGGTCTTAAACAGAGTACAACCGGCAAAACTCAGAATAACTGAGACAAGCATAAACTGGTTGACACTTATCTTTTCATACAATCTAATACTTCATTTCCATTTCACCCTAGTGCATGAACAAGTAATCTATCATCAAAGATATATAAACAGCTAGATCAACATGATTTACCTTCAGACACAAATCACTTAAACCATCACATGAATAACACCACACATGACTCACAGATTTTTCACATGGAAACCCAACAGGGAAAAACCACGGTGGGGATGAATACCCACAAGCTGTTTTTGAACTCTTTAGAAGTTCGCTCTGTTAGGAGCCTTGTCCGGTTAAAGACTGATACAATAGGTTCTGTTAGGAACCGATCCTGTTAGGGATCACCCGGTTAAGGGATGGCTAGAATACCCGGTTAAGGGTTAAACCCTATTAAAGGTTACCTTGTTAGAGGATTTCAAGAACTCAATGGTTTTGAGTCACCCTGTTAAAGGATTTACAGTAAGTCGGTTAAAGCTACCCTGTTAAGGGATTTCCCAACTGTTGAAGTGGTTAGAGATCAACAGGTATTACAATGATCTGGTAACAGCACTCAATGCCAGTGCAAATCCACTTTAGCTCCTCTTCACCTTCTGCACTTACACTTTGCAAGTATCACTTCTCTCCTCGGGTCTGGCAAGAATCACGTATCTCTTCTCTTGGATACACACACAGAACTTTTGCCAACAACCTCATAAAAAAACACAACATCAACCTTATAGGAAACAGATAGGTTGGTAGCATAAACCCTAAACCCTAAACCTGTTAGGTTAAGCAATTCAAATGGTTCAATCCTGACCGTTGAGCACATTGCATTAAATGCAACAGTCTTGAAGGAATCTCAAGACATTCTCCATCGTTCGTTTTCCACCGCTTTCATGGCGACTGATAACCCATCACGCGTTTTCACCGTTTATAGACTTCGCACATTCCCGAGGTAGATAGGAACAATCTCCTTCATGGAAGATCCTTCACATGCACAAGGCTGACGTGGCAACACGATCTGTTCTTCGTTACAATGCTAACTCATCACACAAAGTCACCAGTTGAGTCACATAGGCTTGAAGTACTTCAACCGGAAACCCTGAAGTTGAGACTACCAACCGGTAGTCATACAAAGCTTCCATGTACCAGTTCCCATAACCACATGCCGGTTCACCTTGAACAAACACACCGCTTCACTTTGGCACATATACCGGTTAACAATGTTATACCGGTTCTCACATATACCAATTCTCTCTTCTTCAGCATATTGACATCAATGACAACATACAATGTCATCATGTCCTCATATCGGTTCACATAATACCAACAGCTCCTCCCCCTATAACAGGATGGTTTGGCTTGTGCTTAAGGTTCAGGATACAAAGTTTGGGTTTATGCCTCCAATGACTACAGAGAGAGATCAAAACTTTGGAAGTGGATGTCACAACTAGAAGAGATTCCCTGGGTGTTTGGTGGAGATTTCAATATGATTGAGAGATCTTCAGATAAACTTGGAGGGGACAGGTTTGAATGGAAAGGGGATGAGAGGTTCTATTGGAACAAGATGATCAATAAGCTTAATCTCTTTGACCCCCTTGTTGGGAAAAAAGATGAATTTAAGGACATCTGGTTCTCTTGGTGTAACTATCAATAAGGACATAAGAGGATCTACAGTAGGTTGGACAGGTTCTATGCTAACAAAGATGCAGTGCAATTTAAGAGGAACAAAGTTGGTTGTTGTGTGAAGGTAATTCCATACACGCTCTCTGATCATCACTCGGTGTTAGCTACCTTGACATTGGACCACCCTCCTTCTATCCCTCCCAGAAGCTCTAATTTCTACCTTAACTCTAATCTGTTGTTAGATGAAGATGTTAGTCAAGTTGCCCTTATCATCAAGCTCTTCAATGACTATAACAAGTCTCTAACAACTGAGAGGGCTAGATGGAATCAAATTGTGGCAAGTTGGAGAACGCTCTTCCAAACGGTGGGAAAGAAGGCAGCCAAGGATGAAAGGAGGATAGAATCTACTCTCCATGATAACCTGGTTGTAGTTGAATCTAAAATCCAAAACAACTCGGGGAGTGACAGTGCCCGTGAGGCCTTATGGTAGGCTAAAGATGCTCTCAGGAGGGTGCAAAATTACAAGATCCAAGGACTGAAATCCAAGGCCAAAATGAACTGGCTAGAACATGGGGACAAGGGTTCTAAAAAAAATTTCAATATATTAAAACATAAGGAGGCTAAGGAGAGGATTGGTGGTATATGGAACAGAGAGGTTTTCATTGAAGACTCTAGAGGAATACTTAATTCTTTTGTTAAGTTCTACTATGCCTTGTTCAAATCAAAGGATGGAGATCCCATTAAGACCTAGCTGAGAGCTAAAATCAAGTTTATTATTCTAAACAAAGTGGGTAAAGAAGATGCAGATATTCTAAGTAAGGTAATCTCAGTGCAAGAGGTTAAAAATGTTATTGTCGCTCTAAACAATGACAGAGCCTCGGGGTTGGATGGGCTCACAGTTGAGTTTTTCAAGAAAAATCAGGATTGGATTAGTGAGGCTCTATGGAAAGTCTACATAGAAGCTTTTGGGGTAGGAACGTTAGGGGAGGAAATCAATAGTGCGCTTATCAAATTACTCACCAAGGAGGGGGACATGACTTTGGTAAAAAAAATTGGAGGCCTATCACCCTCCTTAACATCTCATATAAGATCTTAGCTAAACTACTGGCTAGAAGAGTGGAGGATATCTTGCCTAAAATCAAATCACATACTCAAACAGGCTTTGTAAAGGGGAGATACATCCTAAAGAACCTTCTTACTTGTTGGAAACCATGTTTTGGGCCAAATAGTCCAATCAACAACCTATCATGTTACTACTTGATTTTGAAAAGGCCTATGACAGGATTGAGTGGAGTTTTGTCTTCATGATGCTAGAAGGGTTAGGGTTTCCTGGAGAATTCTGTAGAATGATAGAGACCCTATTGACCAGTGCTAATGCTAGCATCGATGTTAATGGTGTCAGATCGGATAAAATTTCTCTCTCCAGATCTATTAGATAGGGGTTCCCCTTGGCCCCTACCTTATTTGTTATAGTTGCTAACGCCCTACACTATATTCTGAGGGATGGGTCACTGTCCAGCAGGGCAGTAGGGGTATTCCTACCCAACCAGGAGGAACTTTCAAATGTACAATTTGCTGATGATATTGCTATAATACTGAAATTGGAGGAAAATAACCTAACAACCCTAATGAACAAATTGGATATCTTTTGTGCTGCCTCTGGGAGAAAGATCTCTCTGTCCAAATCAATCATGTTTGGCTGGGAAAATAGCCCTCCTCCTTGGTTTAGTAAATATTCTTTATTATGGGGAGCCCTTAGTTTCAAACCAAATACTTGGGTGTTCCCTTCTCTGTCAATCCCAACACTAAGGAGATGTGGCTATGGATCAAAGAAAAAATAGACAAAAAGATCAGAAAATGGGACAAACATTATCTTTCATTGGCAGGCAGAATTTAGGTATGTCAAAAGATTATATCCTCTTACAACATATTTAATGCATCAAGTTGTTTATTTAGCAACTATCAATGAAATCATATTAAAAAACAGATCAAGAATTTTTTGTGGTCTAATGGCAAAGGGAATAAAAAGATGCATATGGTTAAATGGAAATGGTGCTTTATGGGTAAGCTTAAGGGAGGGTTGGGTCTCAAAGAGCTCAAAGTGCAAGGGTTGTCCTTGGCAGCCAAATGGATCTTCAGGGCTCTAGAAGGGGAGGAGCCTTGGAAAATCCTTATTAGACACAATATCTCTCAATCTGTTCCTAAACAGGGTAAAACTTGGAAGCATCTACCAATCAATGATCTAATAGCCGGGAACTTTGTAGTCAGGCCCAGGGGATCTGCAGTATTCAAAACCCTATGGAAGGCATGGGAGGAGGTTAGACATCTAATATTTGATAATAGCATTATAAGCAATGATGGCAAGATCTGTGGAGAATGATCAATCTCGTGGAACCTCCACCACAAGGGTAAACCCTTAGCTCTTATACAGGGGTACTTGGCAAAGTGTTGGGCAACAAGAGGCATCAAATGCTTAATTGATATCATCAGGGATGGGTATCTGATCTTGTGGCCATAGATTAATGAGAAATTTAAGATCCCCCAGTCTCAATGGAGGACATATAATATTATTTCTTCTACTCTCTCTACCCTCAGCCTTCCTAGAGATTAGAATTGCAATGATCAGAGATGTATCCTGTACAAATGGCCCAATGGTGTACATATTAGCAGAAGTAAAGCCAAAGACATTTACTCTCAATTGATGGACAATAATGAAGTCATTGACCACCTAAACACTTGTTGGAACACTTCCTACAGTGAGCCCACTTGGGTAAAATCTATTAACCTACTCTAGAACAGTCCTGTCGAGCCTAAAATTAAAATGTTTTCTGGGGTGTCTTTTGTTGCATAGACTCCCTATCCCTCGTTTTGATGGTCTTCCTAGTCTATGTAAATGTTGCAAGGTCCCTAAGACTGTGATTCATATTTTCTTTGACTGTTTCTTTGCTAGGGAGGTGTGGAAACTTTTTGGTGTTCATATTAATGGTAATGTCCTCAGTTTGGAATGCATTACTGGTTATGTGTCAGCTCTACCAAAGTATGTCAATATCTTTTGGTCTGTCCTTTCCTCAACAGTCATGTGATTTATTTGGAAAATTAGAAATAATGATGTTTTTAATGGCATTGAAAGGTTGCTTAGTTAGTCTCTCGGGAGGCTCATAACCTTGAATGTTTCCATGCAGGTAATAGTGGTGATGAGGATTTCAAAGAAAAAGTTTGAAAGACTCCTCAGCGATGGGCATGCATCTATGTTCACATGGGAGATATCACATGGATTTACATGGAAGAGATGGTCAGAGGAACGAACCCAGTTTGAGACTGCCCTCAACAACTTCATGGTGGAGCTAGAAAAAAAGAGAAAGGTGCAGTCCCATCCTATTGTTTCTCTTCCAGTGGCCATTGTTTTACCATACTCCTACGAAATTCCTGAAGCCATCCCCCTTGTCGGCCTAGTGCTCAAAAGACTTGTCTGAATGGACGGGCAGCAAGGGTGGACTGCATGGGTGGAAGAAGAAAATGTATCATGATGCTTGTTATTATCTTGACCGCTCTTTACTAATGTGCTTTCCTTTTTGTGCAGACTCTAGATGATGTATAATGACAAATGTTTGTAGCTACTAATATTTTTTGATACTCTTTTGAGGTTGAAACTGCTTAATATCTATGATGTATATCCTTTATCTTTAATAAAATTTTTTTTATTCTTATAAGGTTATGTTAGGGTTTAATTTTGTTTAAGTTAGGGTTTAATTTGGTTAGTTCACTTACAACGAGATCTAATGTTCATTTTGTTCAGGTTTTGGATTCAATTTTCTTAATTTGGGTGCTATGTTATTATTAATATTAGTATTATAAGATTACTATAGTATTATATACTCTAAACATTCATTTAACATAGGAATAGATTTTGGAAAGGCAAATACTTGAAGCTAAGAATAGATAAGCTTGATGATGAAGGTTGTATGGTTAAGAATTTGATTTGGTTTAGTGTTTGGCTTAGAATTTGATTTGGTTTGATGATATAAATTTGAATTTAGAAACATTACATTTTTATTTTTTAAATTTAGAAACATACAAATTATTTTAATTTGTGTAAATTAGCAAAGAGAAAAAATGTGATATAAAATGCTATATTTTGCTTTATGTTTATGGTTAGGGTATATAAACTATCATATATTTCTTGAGAAGGCTTAGGTTTACTTTCTAAATTCACGATTGATTTAATTATATAATTTTTATTATTTTTCTTGACATTATAATTATAGTATTTGTTCTATGATCATTATTATATTATTATTATCATTATTACACTTTTGAAATTATTGTTGTAGTGATAAGGTTTACAGTATTATAGGATTAATTTATTATTAGGAACAATTAGTGTCAAGGTTCAATTAGTTAAAGGTTTAGGGTTAGAGTTAAGTTTGATTAGTCTTAAGTTTAATTTTGTTTAATTTTTTTTATAATTAAATAGTTGTAGAGGGGCAGCACCCTAGTATTGATAATCAAATATTTACATTTATCGTTGCATACTATGACAGTCCTTCATCTAATCTAGACTATTAATTACATTCATTGGATACCAAAAGTAGATCAAACCAATTCCAACATCAGACTTTTCATTCATCCCTATATATTCCAATTTGCAAACAATTAATACCCTTCTCCATCTACCAAAATTGTAGATCTAAACTATACTAACCATGTCACCAAAATGCCAAAATGGTGAGAAAGAACCCATTTACAAATAAGAATACAATGAAAAAAAGAGATAAAACCACCTTGGGCACAACAACACTCAACTAGTCCTCACCCATCTCTCTTAGCTTCCCAACTACCAAAGCCTTCACAACCACAAGATATTCAGATCCATAGGCATCATGAGTTGGGCTCCTTGCAATCTCCTCAATATCCTAACCGTCATTCTCTAGCCATTTGTCGCCCTAAGCAAGAAGCACCAAGTCCATCATCTTAATCCCAACATTTTCATCCACAAACTCCTCATCTTCCTCCAATAGTCCTTCCTCGACCATATATTCTTTCACCCATCACTCATCAAGGGCCTCCATGATTTCAACCATACTTTGTAGAAATATCAAGCTTCTATCGATATCGTTCCACCTACTTTGCAATGTGTCAAGTTTCAAGGTTTGAACCACTAGGTACTTCTTCACATCTCAATTCTATCACAAGTCATATAATAAATCTGCAGTAATGGAGCCAACAAATTCATGTCCACATTATTTAAATAAACATCAATTCCCCCCTAAAAGGCATGTTTGAAGAGCATTTGACACATCTTCTTAGCTTTGGCCTTTGTCACACCATATAGAGCACCATGGCTACAAACATTGTTGTGATATCCATATTAACCTTGTGTTTGTGATATGCTCTAAGAAATTCCTAACCCAAGACCACCTTGACAACATGCAACGCTAGTGGATGCCTTGTAAATAAAATGGCCAATAACCTTGTATTTGAGACCTCGCCCAAAAAAGACATCTGCCTTTTGGTAGATTCGAGGAGTGGCATGTCCATAGCAAGCATTTGTCAGCCCCAAATGCAAAATTTCATTTAATTTTTAATATACATAAGACAAATGATAATGATAGTGACTCTAAAAATTCATCATACATGGTAATAGATTTTTTGAATTAATTATTGAAGTAGTTTTAAGGTTTATGGTATTATATATATATATATATATATATATATATATATATATATATATATATATATATATATATATATAAAATTTATTATTCCTAATAAAAATGAGAATTATAATGGTATTCTTATATTGATATGACTAATATTGGTATTTATAAGTATTTTGGCATAGGGTTAGTGTTAGGGTTTAATTTGGTTAAGGGTCCAAGTTAGAGTTTATTTTGGCTGTGTTTAGTTATAGTTAGGTGTAGTGTTCAATTTTTTTTAGGATTTAGATTCATTGGGAACCCATTGTGGACAGTTGTGTGCAGATCTACCCACATGCTCGTGGGTTTTTCATTGTGGTTTTTCAGACTGTGGAGGATAGGAATAAGGTCCTGTAATGTGGTCAATGGTGTTGGGAGGACAGTCATCCTTTGATGTTGAAACCTGTTCATATGACTTTCAACCCTTTATTGAAGTCCTTTAATTGTGCTCCTCTTTGGGTGAGGCTTCCAAATCTCCCATTGCAGTTTTGGTTTGATTCCTGCTTTGAAGTTGTAGGGAACTTTTTAGGTAAGTTCTTAATGACTGATGAGGGCTCTTTAAATTTGTTGCAACCATGTTTTCTCGATTATTGGTTGAGATGGATGTATCTAAGGATCTCCCTTTGGAGGTTTCTATTACAACTTTGAAAGGTAGTTGGGTTCAGCCTATGGACTATGAAGGGGTTCCTTTCAAATGCAAAAGATGTTTTAAGACAGGACATAATGCTGATTCATGCGACAAGTGTAGGATGGAGCGACTCGCATCTTGGTGGAAAGAGGTCACCTCTCAATTTTATATGGTGGATAAGGTGGGGGCAAATGAAGTTTGCCCCAAGGATTAGGGTGGTTTG